>NW_013530872.1:1112415-1167091 GCF_000836235.2 Papilio xuthus
ATTTGTCCGGGGCTTGGATGTAAATTGGTGGCGGTTTTTTATCCATCAGCGCACGGGCTACGGGAGGAACCGGACGGACAGACGACTGCTTTATGGGAGCAATTTTGGGGGGCTCGACGGGCATTGCCATAAGGGCAGGAATCGGATCCGACTTGGCAGATCTGGATTCCAGCGGGGAGTGAGGGCGCGGCGCTTTCGGAGGTACGGGCGATGACGATGATGATGACGCTGCTGACGAGGGGGCGGGGGAAAAGCGCTTCTTGCGTTTCTTCTTGTTGCGGACTTCCGTAAACGTTCCTCCTGTGTCTTCCGGGTTTTCGGGGGATAAGGGGGAGTCTAGCTCCATTTCTTCGAGGTCGCTACCCGATGATAACGACGCATCGCTGATGGGGTCGGTCGTGGATGGGCCTGCGCGGACTTGGGTTTCGGCGGTAAGCGCCATAAACGCGTCAGGGAATTTTGCCCTGAGGATCCACTTCTCCTTTCCATCCTTCCCTTATATTAGGGTAGAGAGTGAAAGAAGACTAAAATTAGGAACGCACACGTCGTTTTGTTCTACAACCCAATAGCTATTTGCTAGAACAAAAAAGATATAATCAAGATTCTTATCAATTTTGTTCGCTTCATCTAATAATAATAATAAGACGTTTAATCCGTTCAAAAACATTACAACAATTATAACACAACCAAAAAGAGAAAAAAGAAAAAATCAAAGAAATTACAATGAAGCGTTGCAATGCAGAACACACAGAGCCTTTGCTCAGCTGTATGTTTATTACCCCTGGGGGCAAAAAAACTGACATTCTGCAAAAGCCTTTACGCCCTCAGTACGTCAGTTACAGCAATTAATAACATAAATGAAGTATTACCTACTACTATTATAAATATTCCATTCGCAATATGATTTGGTTTCACGGCAGTGTGTCCAAAGGTCATAGATCTGATTCGGAGCAATGTTGAGAGGACGTACTCCTGTATAGTATTAAGTACACGGTAGTAAGAGGGGAGTAACGAACAAGTTGGTACTGATCAATGCAATGTGATGCAGAGTAGCAGAGTAAGTGTACGAGGGAGACTAATGAGTATTGAAGCGGTGAGTTCCATTCGATTATTTTAAAGTGGATTTAGGTTAACGAATACGGGATGGTGGGGTAAATAGGTATATTTAATTTTCTTTAGTATAGTTGGAATTGCATCACAGATAGTTTATTTTGTGTCTGTTGTCTTCGCTTTTCGCGTAAAACTTTCTTTTATACTATTTATATGATATAAAAAAGTTTATTTTTACTAATATTATGAATACGAATGTTTGTATTGATGGATTTTTTATTTGAAGGTATCGCTGAAATTTGGGATAGATGTAGAACATAGTCTGGAAGAACTCATAGGGCATTAATTAAGTTTTTTTTTTAAATTCCAACCGGACGGAGTTTGGGCGACAGCCAGTTATAAAAAAAAAAACATAAGTATTTTTGACGTATTATTTAAAAATTGAAATGTTAAAATAAAATATTTATTTGCATTATTAAATTAACAGTTTTGTGGCGTCATTCATCGTCGTAATATGAATAAACTGGTCGTAAGAATACAAACACCCCACTGGGTAAGTACTTAAGCAGTTTTACTGCGGAAACTATTATGTTAACGAGACACTAAAGTAATTAAAATATTAATATTCCCGAAGTAATATTGTGCAAATGAAAACCATAATATCGTCATAATTATTTTTAATTATAAATAAACCAAAAAGGTAAAAATGGTAATTAAAATTAATAATTTCGACTGTAATGTTAAATTATAGGTAAATTTAGAAGACGATTTGTACTGAACGCAAAAACAAATATAAACAAGCTGATAATTTATTTATAATGGAAAGAAATAACAAAACAAATACTCTTATTTATTTAGCTCGTGCTAAATTTTATCGATTCAGTTCTTTTTCTTTTTAGCCATATCAAGCTCACTGCTGGGCATGAGCCTCACTTAATGATCTCCACGATGATCGGTCTGTGCCCGCATCCAGAATACTCCCGCAACCTTCACCTAAACAGCAGTTCATCTTGCCTGCCCACTCCTCGATCACTCCGTGGTCATAATTCCAGAACATTACGTTCCTATCAGCTTTCCATTCGCATATATTTCTTTATCCGATCGACTATGTAACTGCAACAAAAACTTATTAATTATTTTTTTTATCGAATTAACTTTTAAAATTTCGCTCTGAACATAAACTGAAAAAGCTATAGCAATAAAAAATGTTTACATCCGATATTATGTTGCGAAAAATATATTCATATTGGAAACCACTCTATTGAATAAAATATATAATATCGTAATAAAATACAGATATTTTACAGAATTAAGGATAAATTTAAAGTAAAATGCAGTCAGTTTTGTAGATATTTTATAGCAAATATTCAAATACGAGGCTCGTGTCCGCATGAACTCTGTCGAGGTCAACTTATTGTGCGGAACGGAGACGTCAAATTCATGCCAATAAATTGGAAATCGTATTCAAAAGCCAATAATACCAATATTATGCTACATGTTGTATTCGTTTATTAAATTTATATTTAATAAATATTTAGTTTTCAAATATTCTTTTCATTTTTTAGGTTAAAATTCTGCACGATATTTTATAGAGAAATCTTCACATAATAGCAAAAATGCTAACCTACAAAATAGCAAATATTTAAATCTCTTAGTTATCAATCATTCGGTCAGCTTACTTTACTAAGTCAATTACTTTTAACTAATATTAAATATTTAAAATTCAAAGTAGTATTCAGTTAACATGCAGGCCTAACTGAAGAGCAAGATAATATTAAAAGGCGCCGTATTTTCAAAATACTCTTTCCATTGAAACGAAAATCCCCGTTGAACCTTTCAAATTATTAACGGAAAGCTCCAAACGAAACACCTGCAACCTATTTACCCGCCGTTTTGATTCCTTTTCACAGGTTATTCAATGAGAAAGATTTAAATATATGAAAATAGTTGAATGGAATTATAGACTAAGACTTTTAAGAATATTATTAAGTATGGCCTGTTTTAATCGTATTCAATTTTGAAGCGGAACCGATACCCCAAATGCCCTTAGTTTCAGTTATAAATTAGTCACTTAGCGAGACCCTTACTGTAGTTTTGTCATACTAAATTCTTGCTAATTGTGGCAGAAATATTTTTTTATTTGCTTAACTGTATAAGACTAGCTGTCACTCGCAACATCGTACGCGCGGAATTAAAAATGAGACTCCAGACTTTGTATGGATATACATTAGAACATATGTTCTATATGTATGCAAAGTGACGTGCCTTCAAACAAACATCCATCTAAACATTCGCATTTATAATATTAGTAAGATTAATTATTAAATATATACACCACAGGTCTAGAGAAAAGACAAAACATTGGCAACATTTTAAAACTAATATCAACCCATTAATATATCCGAAACGAATAAAAATTTCTGTTAAAATTACTAAGAGTAAATGATACAAATGTATAAAAGACACAAAATACAGAAAAAACCTACTCCTAAATAAACATAGTACAAAAGTCACGTGTGTGCTATCGTTACAGACATCGTAATTTTCGGCAGACTTTGTCACCGCTCCGGGCTCGGCGTGACAAGTGACAGGTGACAGGTGTACTATTTTTCCCCGCAGTCGTTAGCTGTAACGAGCTCCACGTGACGACAGTTGTAAGAAAGTTGCTGTCATCTGAAAGGAAGTTAGCGCAAGTTGCACTGCGTTTATACGTACTTGTAACATTATTAAAGGTAACGCTATTTATAAGAGAACTAACTGTCGCCCGCGACTCCGTCCGCGCGGAATTAAAAATAAAATTATTAGCCTATGTGTTCTTCCAGACTATGGTTTGTATGTACGCCAAATTTCATCGAGATCCGTTCAGCCGTTCTGCAGATACCTTCAAACAAACATCCATCCATCCAACATTCGCATTTATAATATTAGTATGATTTCCTCACACGTAGTCACAGATTATAACATCGTTATCTAAAGTACAAAAGATAGACAGTAAAGGAGATAAGAATAAAATAAAAAATAGAAGAGGAATGAGAATAAAAATATGTATCTATGTTGCCTGAA
The DNA here is from genome assembly GCF_000836235.2 of Papilio xuthus. NCBI lineage: Eukaryota > Metazoa > Arthropoda > Insecta > Lepidoptera > Papilionidae > Papilio > Papilio xuthus. The sequence continues at coordinate 1,116,529 of NW_013530872.1, forward strand.
ATAAATATAAATAAAAAAAAACCTAGTTCCTAACATTTTATCTATACATACTAATTTGCTGTGGCTGTATGTAATATAATTCGTACACGACTTATTTGTTTAGCTCATAACGAAAATCAATTTTTTTTTAAATTTTTATCCGCCTATATATGTCTGTCAGCAAAGCCAATTTTGTACCGGGTAATCTCCGAAACGGCTGAGCTTGGTACCTGATGCACGCGGGCATATTATAAGCTCCTTTTTAATTCTGCGTTAGCAAAGTCGCGGGCGACCGCTAGTTATGATATAAATATGTTTAAAATAATTGTAATAGTGCAAGTCATCGATCATTTTACTTGAACGTCAGGAATCCATTACGTGCACTCACAGAGGCTATGAAAGACGAATCACTATCACGTACACCAAAGTTCTATAATTAGTGGTTAAATTATTAAACGTATCTCTTCGTTTTTTTAAACCTTCATTCTTCTTGAAGTAAGTGGACGATACAAATGTCAACGGAATTAAAAAAAGCATAGTGAATTGCCTATGTGTTTTCCAGATTATGTTCTACATCTGCACTAAATTGCTTGGAGATCCGTTACACCGTTTTGTACGTAGTAACAAATATCCACCCATCCAAACTTTCGCATTTATATTATGAGTAATAAAAGATTCGCAATTAAAAATGTATTAAAAGTAATTGAAACATAACACAAGTAAGAGTGCGACACAAGTAATAAAATTTTACATGTACTTGCCCCACTTGGAAGGATCGCAAACAATAACAAAGTTTAAAGTCAACTTTAAGTAACAAGGAAAGCCAGCAAACTTACAAACTTAAAATAGAAAACGATCGCTTTGAGAGCGCGACGCGACGCCAGCGCCCCCACCCCGTTTTCCTGCCATTATGTAAATTAACTTAAAGATGCATGAACAGTTTAAAAGCTCGGTTACATATTTGCATATGTTGCCTCAACCTTTTTATATGGCTTTAGAATTACGATCAAAGACGAAGACCAGAAACATTATAGTTACTTATGCAAATATTATTTTAAAAATTAAAAAAAAATGCACAAAAAATCTTTAAATTTAATTACCTGACTACTGCTTTAGTAACGTTTACAACGAAAATACCCAAATAAAAAGTTATAAGCAAATATGTATTTTAATTGGAGGATTAATTTGGTCTTTCCCTTTCCACCATTTTTTTACAAGAAAGGATGGGAAGGGAAATGGATTTGACAAAGAAGAGGACTCATGCCCAGGGGATAAATTCTCCCTTTGTGTCTTCTCCTCTGCCTATTAAAGGAAGACAACCCTTTCTCAATTACGGATGTTGAATTATTCAAACTTTCGTGAGACATTATACTAAATTGATATAAAAATGACTAAACACTCACGTATATTCGTCCGGTAGCGGCACCGACTAGTTTCGAGCCCATAGGGCTCATTTCATCGGAATGAGTGGTACTGGTATTATATCGCGGACGCGGCCCGTCGCTCAGTGAGCTAGTGAAACTAGTCGGTGCCGCCACCGGACGAATATACGTGAGTGTTAAGCCGTTTTTATATCAATTTAATTACGGATGTGTATAGGCTGTGGTCGCTTCGCTATTTTGACGAATCTAGGTGGCCGCATGCTCATATTATATTAAAAATTTTGAAATATTAGGCAAGTAAATTCCCTATGTTAAAATAATATATTTTTCTAAATCCAACATTAAAATCAGTTATGTTATTTTACAGTGTAAACGCTTACTAATCTTTCCTCTGTATAATATTATGATTATATTGTATTATTTATTACAAAGCAAATTTCTCAAGCAAGATATCTGATAAAGAGCGAGTAATATCCGGAGTTTATTCCTTTAACGATGTTATAGATGTATTAATGTGTCAAGAACGTTGCATTTAAAAAAACATATTTTTGTAAGTAGCAAAAAGGTATATTGTAATAATACGGAAGCTGGCCGGTGAGAATTTTATTTTTTATTTTTAGTTAAAATAGTTTGATTTATTTTTAAAATCAATATCGAGTACCACAATAATTTAAACGAAGAACATTTTTATGGAGTATCTTACTAATATAAATGCGAATGTTTGGATGAATGGATGAATGTTTGTTCGAAGGTATCTTCAGAAAGGCTTTATAGACCTCGCTGAATATAATCTGGAAGACCACATAGGTTACTAATTAGGTTTATTTTAATAACGCGCGGACGGAGTCTCGGTTGACAGCTAGTTGTATAATAAAACAGGTATTCATTTACGCGCGACTAAATAAAAATGAAACTATTTCTTTCTAACTTTAAATGAATGTAAAACCTACAAAGGCAAAGAGTAAACATTTTAATTCAGACTGACTTGAGCGGATTCTCGGTCAAACTGAGAGACAGGTCTGAGCACACTAAGGTGGAAAAAAGTGTCTTTTGAAAATTTTTCTGACATTCGTACTTGCGGTAAAAATTTACATCTTGTATTTTAGCGTTATTTCTTCCTAAATCTAATAAGTCCGAAGTTTTTTTTTTTATAGCAAATAATATTAATCCTCTTTTTCTATGAAGGGGTTGGAATAGAAGGTGGATGGAGGAGGGGAATATATACCCATAGGAAGGGAAAATATTATCTTACTGTATCTCCTTCTCCGTCGATTAAAAGTAGGCAACGCATCTGCAATTCCGGTTGTCTACGGCCAGAGGTTGCTTCGCCATTTCAGCGAATTTAAGTACCGTAATCGTTTGCCACCTTATAATATTAAAAAACCGCAAGATTTGACATTTAATATTGTATGTATGCAAGACTAACAAGATACCAAAGGATTTAAATCTTAAGAAATTCTTATGCAATTCGGTAGCAAATCGCACGCTGGTCGCTTGTAGGCAGTAAGCGGATTACACATGTCTCTGCACATATTGAGACTTAGTCGTGTTGGAACAGTTTTTAGTAGGCTAAAACTGTTTACCTTTTGCCTTAGAAAATGCTAGAACATTTTTAAGATGTTAAGATAGGTTTGTTATAATATAATTTCTCATATCTATCAAATTCTATTGAATAATATCTTACTAATATTATAAATGCGAATGTTTGGATGGACAGATGGATGTTTGTTATGAGGTATCTCCAAAACGACTGCATGGATCTCGCTGTTTTGTATAGAGTAGAAGATAACCACACATACTAATTAAGTTTTTTTATTAATCCCGCACAGATATAGTCAGGGTCGTAAGCTAGTATTCAATATTAGCGTGCTAGTGTAGCATTTTATGACCCTACTAGCTGTCGCTCGCGACTCCGTCCGCGCGGAATTAAAAAACTTAATAAGTTAAAAAAAAGTTAAAGAGTGTACAAAATATTTTCATTTTATTTTATAAGCATTAATATTATTCATTAATTTGCAATGATAAATAGTATTATTTCGTTGTATTTTATTATCGTGATGCACGAGCATTGTGTATGCATGAGCCAGTCTCAATCGTGTTGATGTAAATTAATGAAGTACCTCTCTCGCTTGCAGCTAATGGATAACTATATACAAATGTTTACTTAATGGATATCATGTTAATTTTGTTCGCGATGTACATTAAAATGTTTTATTTTTATGCAGTAAATCTAACGTAATTTAAAGCGGGAATATTTTGAGCTTAACACAACAAGAAAGTAACTTACAAATATTAACTGTCTATGCCAAAGAATATCTATTCCGCTCTTGTACTGTGACGTCATAGTTATTTACAATTCAACTCATTTAACAGCTGCTGTGATTAATCGTTGGTTTCTGAAACCAAAATATCTCTATAAAACTTTATTCACAAACACATCATCAGTCTTATCGTCTTTGTCAAAACAAAGGTTTTTTTTGTATCATAAAATGGCAAACGAGCGAGCGTCCACCTGAAATCGCTTAAATAGCGAAGTAACCGTTGACAAAGACATACGCAATTGCATATGCGTCGCCCAATTTTAATCGACGGAGGAGAGGATGCACAGAAAGAAAATATCCTCCCTTCCCATGCATCCTCTCATCCGGAAAGTCATGGTGACAATTTATTCTCGGATTTTGGTTTCAGAAACCAACGATTAAAATGTGATATATCGATAAATAATGTTCAATAGTATCTTGGCATCGGTCATTTGTTTTTTTCTTTTATTCCTTTTTTATTATGTCTCTTTACTTTTATTTTAAAAATTGCTTAAGTTCTTTCTTTTCTCTTGCCTTACGTTTACATGTGTTCTCTACCGTAACCTACATAGAGCTTTAGTAAACGTAAATTCTAAGTCCACTTAAAGGGGCTAGTTGTAATAATGATGATCCAAGCGTAAAGCCGCCACTTCTTAGCTCCACTTCACGCTACTTAGCGCTCGCTTGGAGCTTCCAGCTTGCACTAATACGTTTAACTCGAGCATGTTGACGTAACCCGCTTTGTGGCTTACTCAATAATTTGTACCACGCCTTTCGACATTGAATTAATAATTACATTTTAGAATTCAATTATATACTGTTTTCTGAATTCAATTATTCCGATTTACATATGTACATTTATCCGACGTTCTTACGGTGAAGGAAAACATTGTGATGCAACCTGCACATATCTGAGAAGAAATTCAAAGATATGTGTGAAGTCAACCAACCCGCACTTGGCCAGCGTGGTTGACTATGGCCTAATCACTCTTAACTTAGGGTAGGCTCCGAGCCCCTCGGTGGGGATTTATAGTGAGCTGATGATGATGATGATCTGTAGAACGAATCAGCAGATCTCGGTCAAATTTTATGTATATATAGCCTGGAAGAACACGTAGTAGCTACTAATTAAATTAATCTTTAATTTCGCGCGGACGGAGCCGCGGGCGAGAACTAGTAGATATATAAATGTGGAAGAGGCAAGATGGGTGTGTCAAGACCATGACAAGTGAAAGTCAGTCATCTCGGCCTACCTAGATATTAAATATTATCTACCAATAATTATGAACTTGAACCATCTATCGAATGCGATGTTATGTCACTCCGGGACCGAGGATGAGACAGTCAGACAGAATCATCCGGAAAGAGATAGGCGTATGAAATTATTTTTTATTTGTCTTCCTAAATATTTGTCACAGTATAATTGAAAAAGATCGATGCATGGTATAGTCGTAAATTGAAATTAATTGTTACTTTGTCCCTAACTCATTTGTCTTCATTTATTGTGGCGTTAACTACTTCAGTTAGAAGTTCATAGAGAAAATTTAATGTGGAAAAACTACGAAAGATTACTTCTATAGCAAAAATTAATTCTATCGCATTTAAAAGTTTGTAAGGCACAAGATGCTATGAGTAATTGATAAATTGGGTAACGAATGTCGATTTTAAAACATGTCACACTTAAATTCGAAACAATTCCAACATTTAATCGTAATCGTCAGTAGAGCAAACTTAAGAACATAACACTATATGCGAGCAGAAAAATCTAGACTTATCACCTTTAGAAAACAAGTAAGTAGCCTATGTGTTCTTCCAGATTATGGTCTATATGTATGCCAAATTTCATGGAGATTCGTTCAGCCCTTCTGAAGATACCTTCAAACATCCATCCATCCATATAAACATTCGCATTTATAATATTAGTAAGAAGTAAGATGCTTACAGATCTCAGAGGCCGGGAACGCACCTGCGATTCCTCTGGTATTGCTGATGTCTACATCGTTGTTGGGCGTCGTTGAACACCTCGGTGTTCCCGCTGCTCGTTTACCCCTTCTGTTATAAAAAAAAAACATTTCAACCTTCATTTATTAGCTATTAACGTTTAAAACTACTACATATTAATAATAAAAAAATCTTACGAAGATTCTCTTTAGTAATCCGCAGCGGGAAAAGAAATTAAATATTTAATAAGAACATCGCAGTGAAGACAGAGAGCTGATCTCTGGGGATTGTAGGAGCTTATTGCAACAGAATAGTTCTGATTGTTAACTGGACAGGTTGACTGAACTATAAGATCTTTGATTATCTAAGATGGACACTAGCTGACGCCCAGGACTCCTGACTGTGAATGCGACGCTGACGTGGAATTAAAAAAAAACTTCATAAGTAGCCTATTTGTTCATCGACACTTTGATCTACACCTTTGCCAAATTTCAACGAGATCTGTTCAGCTGTTCTGAAGATACCTTCAAACAAACATCCAAACATTCGCATTTATAATATTAGTAAGGTATGAGGTTGGTTCTTGTGTTTCACAGCTTAACAAAAATATGTATAACCACTCATTCTCGTAAGAAAAATGGAGATAAAAATAAGCTGCAAGAGCTTCTGTACTTTTCCGTGACGGTTACCTTACAAATTTATAAATGCGAATAATGTGTAGACAGATGGATGGAGAGATAGAAGAATATTAGAACTTATATCCAGAACGGCTGAATGGCTCTCGATTAAATTTGCCATAAACATATTCTGAAACACATGAGCGACTAATGAAATGTATTTTTTTAAATCCGCACATCCAAAGTTTTTTTATATCATAAGATGGCACACGAGCGAGCGGTCACCTGAAATCGCTGAAATAGCGAAGTGACCGATGCCCATAGACATACGCAATTTGATATGCATTGCCTACCTTTAATCGACGGAGGAGAGGATGCACAGAAAGAAAACATTTTCCCTTCCCATGCATCCCATCCGGAAAGTCCATTTCCATTTCCCATCCTTTCCTTATAATAAAAAGGGTGGGAAGGGTAAGAGGACTAAATTAGGCTTCCGGGACGCACGCTCATCACACGAACGCGGAATAGTTTCCACTTCACGCCTTTCTTCTGTGTGATCATGGTATTTCACCGGTCGAGCCGGGCCAATTCGTGCGAAGATGTTAAAACGGGCTCTACCACTGTTAATCATTATTAACATCCAAAGCTGTCTGCGGAATCTAATAACACATACATTTGTATAAATTGACTGTAGTTAAGGACGTGAGTTATGTTGTTACTGTTGTTAAAAAACAGTTAAAACATAATTTACACATGTAACAACAAACCAAAGTACTAGGGTACGCCTAGTGTTAAATATTGATGTCTCTTTGAGTTCATTTACATAACGTTTGTAGGAAAAACCTCGTGACGGTGCTCGCAAAGCGATCGTTTTCTATTTTAACTTTGTAAGTTCGCTGGCTTTGCTTGTAACTTAAAGTTGACTTTAAACTTTGTCATTGTTTGCAATCGCTCCAAGAGCTTTCGAATGCTTTTTATTATGAAATACCCGCAAACCCAAGGAAACACGTTTAACAACACAAAATTGAATTGCATTTTCACACAGTTCTGATAGTATATTTTTTACACTAAAACGGCAAAAGTAACCTAACAATATACGCCTTATTTAAAAAAAAAACATCCATAAATAACTGCAATTGGTTCGTCCTATTTGCCTATACCTACAATTTTACTTTTACGGTTGAACAATAGCCTACAATATATTTTTTGGTATTCACCTCAATGGCGCTTGAACTGTGGTTTGTTAAATCGTCGATTGCTAAACTATGGAGAGTTATTTCGACGTCAGACAATAGACGTTTAAGAGACCATTGTCTCTATTTCATACGAAAAATTTTACTGTAAAATTTTGAATTTGGCTCAGAGTTTTAACGAAACCAATCAAAAGTCATTAAATAAATATAATATTATATAAAAACTTTTACATTAGTAAGTCATTAAAGCCAGATAGCCAGATTTGTGTACAGTCAGCTGCATAAATATATATACACTAACAAAACTAGAAACTTGTAAAGGTTTTTTTTTATTTAAAAAATACGTATGCACAAATTCGTTAATAAATATATGCGCCCAATGGATCGCGCCGGACGCACCGCATGCACGGTTTAAACGGCTTTGCATTGTCTTCATGCGATACGGGCGGCGAGGATGATGGACGCAGCGCTATGTATAATAAAATAATAAAAGCAAACTAAATTCCGTTGCGGGCCGTGCGTGCGGGTGAGCCAATGAAAGCGGTCCTTTAATTATAGTTGGAAGCATACGGACAGATGCGTATATACATATTTTTGAAACAGAAGCCGTATACTAGTTTTTAAGCTTTGTAAATGTATACATATTTATGCAGCTGACTGTACAATAAAGAATTATAATTATTTTAATTACTAAAATTCTGGCCATAATAATAAAAATAGCAACCACAAAGCATAAAACATTTCATTTTGTTTTGCTTTTATAAATGTAACTGATTAAAAGTCGAACGATAAATTGATTTCATTAAAGAGAATTATTAGAAAGCTGGAAAAGCGTCGAAGGTTTTCAAAAGGATTGTTCAATTTTAAACTTTCTCGAGTAGTTCCGCGCCATTTCAATAGTGAATTGGAAGAAATCACGATCATTTTTAAAGAAAATGTTTTCATAGCTTCTTGTTATTACTTGGTAACATTTTATTTTGACTAGAGTTAATTCACACAAATGTTTAAAATGTCGAACACGTGTATTTACTTGCGTAATTTATCTTTTTTGCGTTATATTTTCATACACAAAAATTAATCCATCTTGAAAAATAAGGTCATAATAAAAATAAAACCTTTTAAAATAGTATTTTAATTTGGTTCTTTTCACGTGAAAGCGTAGTGTTTACGAAGAGGGGCTTCAGTCTGACATCTGCGAGTCAACAATCCTCAGAGAACGGAGCAACTGGGACACGGTACTACATTACTTTGAAATTTAAATTATTGTCTTAGTTGTATTCATTGAGATTAGCACAATTTAATTACATTTTAGTACATGATGAACTCTCGACGGCCAGTGTGATCTAGCCGAAAAAAAAAACAAAAAAAAATAGAAATAAAAAATATTTTGTGTATCATCATCTCCTCGCCCTTATCCTCTTCTATGTAAGGGTGCACGAAATTCCTACTCTAGATCAATCTATCATTCGATATTTAAATTTTTAAAGAATTCTTAACAGCTGAGCATCGGTGGCGCAGTTGTGCTCGACTGGTCTGGAAAGAAACCTACACGTCCAGGTTCGATCCCCATCACGTAGTAGTGTTTCGATTTTGGACTTTGGGTAGGCTCCGAAACTCTTGGTTACTTTTACTTATTCTGAATTATTGTGATTTAAAAGTATTTTTTTATAAAACAGAAGTGTAATAATTTTTAATAGATTCGATTGATCTTCAATAATATTTTTATCGGAAATTTCCAACCGCCGCGTGCAAAGAAACGTTGCTAAGGTAGATTGCAATTTGCCTTATTTCCGCAAAGGGATTGCTTTCTGATAGAGGAATAAAAGTGGCATTAAGGTGCAATTCAGGTAGACGAAAGAATTTTTGAAAACTTCTCTTATTATACAAAGATATATGTTTTAAATTCAAAAGGAAGTAAAGCTCATTTTTTGTTATTAATAATTTTTGATTTTTTACTTTTTAGGCCTGAGTTTTTTTGAAGGCAGGATTAGAATGGCTTGTAATATTATAATAAGTGTTTCATATAATATACGATTAAAGATAAAATAATTTTTTTTCCAAACGTTTATTTGGTCAAGCCTTCCTAATTTTATGTCGCCTGGTGACATGTTAATTCCCGCCAAGGGTTTCTGAAACCAAAATACTCGTAACATATTGTTACCTCTGTTTTGTCAAAGATTTTGATCTTAGAAACCAACGATAAATATATTAAATGTTATATTAATTTTGAATATAACATATAACTGTTATTTCTCATCGTAACGAGTGACGGGAATACAGCCGCGCCGGATATTGCGCGCTGTCTTATCATGATGCCTTTGAAAATCGATTGTGCTTCTGTTACCATGGGTTTCCACTATCAAAACATGTGTATAGAAACATATTCTCAACATGTTTGTGAAGGCAAAAAGTTATGCCAATATTATATAAATTTGCGTTTGTTTTTTCAGACAACAGAAGATTACAGTTTGCGTGGAAATATAAAATCTTGCGATTTTTCCAATATACATATGAATATTGATTAGTTTAGGTGCTAGAGGGCTTGACAGATTTTATTCATATTTTTCAATTTTATATCACACATTTGCTAAGAAATGTGTCATGCTTATGTTTCATTGTAAAAAATGATACGAAATTCATTCAATAAAAAAATATTACAACTAGCTGTCGTCCACGACTCCGTCCGCGCGGAATTTAGAAACTTCATTAGTATGCTATTTACTTTCATTTCATTTTAAGGAAAATAGAAATAAGGTCGTTTTGTTATTCGATAGTTGGACCCTAAATTTAATTATAGAGTGTTACAAACAATAAAGTAATTAATTTTTTATGTTATTAAAAAAAATTATGCTTAAATAAGTAAAAATTCTTAAACATTTTAACGTAGTCGTTGTGATTTCAGCGAGATTTTTCAGCAAAAAACCATAAAACCAAATCAAAAAAGGTAAACTTAGAAAGGTTCACTCCTGTTGTCATTTCATTTTCTAAAACATCGTCACACGGGGATCGGTAGATTCGATTAGACTAAGTGCTTGGAAACTGAGTATCGAAATAGATCCATATTTTCAGCAACCCAAATCAATATTAATACTCACCTTTGCAACAAGTAACTCTTAACTACCTACGTGTTTCGAAAGTACATCTTCTCGTCCCCATCTCTTACATGTCCCAGTTAGGGACTCAGAGCTTGCCATGCCCAATTTAGGGATGATTGATGAGATGATGATTAGGCCATAGTCCATCAAATTGACCTAGTGAGGGTTGACTTCACACATTTTGAATTTTGCGCAAATATGAGCAGATTGCATCACGATGTTTCCTTCACCATAAAATACGGTATAATTTAACATATGATATTTGAAAATCGAATCACATGTTATATAACATGGCGGAGAAACTGGATGTATTTGGTCGGTATCCAATCAAGTGTTAATTTTTTTTAAAGTATAATAGTACTAAATGAATATAGACATATTAAAAGCTGAAGCTTAATTAATATGATATCTCACGCATAATTTGCGTACAATAATATTTACATTAGACTTTGATTTACACCTTGTTGTTTCAGTCACAAATTATCGATTCAAAACAGATTAACTGTTTTGTTTTCTTAACAAAGGAGTTTGCAAATTAGTTATTATATTTTTAAATATTATATAATACATTTTATAATATATATAAAACATATCATATTAAAAATAGAGCACTACCGGCTACGGAATCCCATGATTCAAGCAACCAGCCATCAGGGCTGCAGAGACAGGAACCTTCTCACGATATGCGCGACTTCTAGAAAACTGAATTTTGCATCGGGCCCTTAACCCAACTGTTTAGCGAGAGACATCTTAAGATTTTGCTCGATATTTAGTATTTGATAGCTAAAACATTTATGTGTTGATAGCTCTTAAAACTTTATATCTACTGGATAAAGAATTAACGTTGTATCGTGTTAAAGTTAGAATAAAAATGTTTACAATGTGTAGTTTTATATTTGTTACATTGTTCGATTGCTTTGAAATAAACAAAGAAATGCGATGTTTTTAAAGCATCATACGAACCAAACTTTTTACTGTTTACATGTATTGTGCGGTGTTTACTATATCAGTATACACTAGCGGTCGCCCGCGACTCCGTCCGCACGGAATTTAAATAATTACTAGCCTGTGTTCTTCCAGACTATGTTCTACATCTATGCCAAATTCGAAATGCATGCAGGTGCATTATTAAAGGTAACGCTATTTATAAGAGAACTAGCTGTCGCCCACGACTCCATCCGCGCGGAATTAAAATAATTAAGAAGCCTATGTACTTCCAGATTATGTTCTACATCCCGCCAAATTCGAAATGCATGCAGCCGTTCTGGAGATACCTTCTACGAAATATCCATCCTAACATTGGCATTTATAATTTTTGTAACATAAAAAATCACTTATTTTGTTTTGATATGTATTCACATAAATATACTTTCAACAAACAAAGTTATTACATTAGAACAAAAAAATAAATTTATTTTATTAAAATCTTCTTATAAAAGCGAAGGGAAAGCGGATGTAACGAAATAAAAGGAAATTGGTAGACATCTTGTGCTGTGAGTATTAAAATTACATACAGTGAAATGACATTGACATATAATTTGATTGAGAGCGTCGGTGGCTCAGTGGTCAAGCACTTGACTTGCAATCTGCAGGTACTGGTTTCGAATCCCACCATGTACTAATGTGTTTTTCGATTTCCGATTTACATATGTACATTTATCCGACGTTCTTACTGTAAAGGAAAACATCGTGATGCAACCTGCACATATCTGAGAAAAAATTAAAAGATATGTGTGAAGTCAACCAACCCGCACTTGGCCAGCGTGGTTGACTATGGCCTAATCACCCTTAACTTAGGGTAGGCTGCGAGCCCCTCGGTGGGGACGTATAGTTAGCTGATGATGATGATGACTTTTATTGATAATATATAAGATAATACTAGCTGTCACACGCGACTCCGTCCGCGCAGAATTAAAAAAAACTATTGGTTGCAGTGTAATGTTATATAGCCTAAAGCCTTCCTCAATAAATGGACTATCCAACGAAAAAAGAATTTTCTCAAATCGGATCAGTAGTTCCTGAGATTAGCGCGTTTAAACAAACAAACAAACTCTTCCGGTTTATAATATTAGTATAGATCACACTTATAATATTAGAAATTATAACTTGAATGAAAATAACTTAAGCTATTGTGTCTCGTTGCGAAAGGGATAATTTTATTCTGACTTATGTAAATTGTACTAGGCCAACATAACGCAACATTAAATACAACTAACGCCATCTGTTGTCAGAAAACAAATATTAATTTTGAATTTTAATTGATTCGTAAAATAAAAACTTGGAACAAAAAATACAAACTATAGTGGTCAGCTCGAATATTATGTCTTCGCCTTAGGGCTTAAATTAGGGTTGACAAAGCCATAGTCAAGTCAGTCACTTTGGCTCACTGCAGTGCTAGACTTCAAAGTTATATATAAATTTCTTCACAGATATGTATACATTGTGATCATCCTAGATTGTTCAGTATTTTATCTTAGATAATCTTAGGAACACTGCAACTATCTCTCGAGTAATTTAAAACCAAGGAAACAACACGCGCTAGCTAAAGTTAAATTACAGGGACGTGCTTAGTGTCTTTATTTACGTAGTAAACTACAAATTGTCTAGTTGTATAGTTTTAGTAATATAATGGAAATAGTATATGGAACGTTATATTGATTAATTTTAAGAATCTATTTTTAAATAACACTAACAATAAGTAGTAAGACTTCATCATCATCATCAGCTCACTACTCGTCTCCACCTAGGGGCTCGGAGCCTACCCTAACTTAAGGGTGATTAGGCCATAGTCAACTGGCCAAGTGCGGGTTGGTTGACTCCACACATATCTTTGAATTTCTTCTCAGATATGTGCAGGTTGCATCACGATGTTTTCCTTCACCGTAAAAACGCCAGATAAGACTTCATAGTAATTAAATATTATTTCAATTTCACCAAATGAAATATTATACACTAAATTTAAAAAAGTATTTTTTACCTTTGTAAAAATGTGCCATTTGTGTCTCTTCTATCCAACACTAAACGTAACATATAATTTTTGCAACTCATCTACCGTGGGTTTCTGATACCAAAATTCGCGTTTAAAATATATTGTTATCTCTATTTTGTTGTATATAACGACAACGATGACGATATGTTTGAATCCGTCTGCGCGGAATTAAAAAAACAAACATCCATCCATCTATTCAAATATTTATAATATTAGTAAGATATAGAGAGATTGTGGTGCCTGAAACCCGCAGCTAGTTAGATATTACTTAAGTCTTAAGGTACGAATAGATTATCACAGAAATTACGACATTAATCTTTTTTTTTTATATCAAAAGGTGGCAAACGAGCAATCGGCCACCCGAAATCGCTGAAATAGCGAAGTGACCGTTGCCCATAGACTTACGCAATCGCGTATGCGTTGCCTACCTTTAATCGACGGAGGAGAGGATGCACAGAAAGAAAATATTTTCCCTTCCCATGCATCCTCTCATCCGGAAAGTCCACTTCCACTTCCCATCCTTTCCTTCTAAGAAAAAGGGTGGGAAGGGAAAGAGGACTAAATAAGGCCTCCGGGACGCACACTCATCAGACGAAACGCGGAATTGCTTCCACTTCACGCCTGTCTTCTGTGTGGTCGTGGTATTTCACCGGGCGAGCCGGGCCGATTCGTGCGAAGATGTTAAAGCGGGCTCTACCACTGTTATCTGTTATAATCTACAATAATTACAATTATAAGGATGAAACACGAGACACTCGTGTTCATGCAGAGACACTTCGATGAAAGACACTAAGTGTATAGTGTCTTTTGTCTAATTTCAACATTAGTCTTGTCTTTTTGAAGGTGCATAGGTCATTCACCTCGACTAAATAAAAGGTGAACCTGGTAAAACTCAACCTTGTATCTGTGCAATAGCTTAATAACTTACTTGGAATATTAATGATTTTAGTATAATTAATAAAATACATACAATAACGATAAAACTGATGTGTCTTTACGATCGTAAACTTTAGTAACGAAAACCATTTGAATTTATAACATAGAGTAGCACTTAGTTTATCACCTATTTGTGAATGGACTTTATTGCGCTCTTGAAACTTTAGTAATGTATTATTTGATGTAATAAAATACCGCATCCAATTATTGTTTACATTCACATCTATGTTTTTAGTAATAAACTTCAAAATTATCAAAATTACTTGGGAGCAATGTTCGCGACAGTGTACAGTAAAAAGAACACATATATCTGTGTATCCTTTGGAAAAATTGGACTCCCTTTTGGGGTTCCGTACCTCGAAAGGAAAAAACAGAAACTTATAGGATCGCTTTGTTGCCCATCCATCTGTCAAGACCCTTTTTCTTAGGTACGCGTGAAGTTATCAAGCTGGAATTTATATACTCAGGTCTGCTATCACTTGTTTTAAAAACTTAACATATTAACTCGAAAGTTATCAGAACGTTTTTGTTTTGTTCCTCAAAGATCAAGAATCAAAGCTCTTAAAGCCAATTAGTTTAAATTAACTAAATACAGACTTAAATTTAATTCGTCTACTGCCATGAATAATTGAAAAAAAGAAGATAATATGGTTTTGTACTAGGGGTTTGTCAGTCGTGGCTACCGAGGGGGTTTTAGTGGGTCAAACCCCACATAACCCTGTCTTCCCCAAAAAGGCAAGGGTTTGTCAGTGATAACTAACGGTTACAATTTGAATATTAATAATATTGTAACAAACACAATAATTTTAATATACTCTTAAGTAACAGTATTACTTTGAAGAGATACACTTAATACACTTGTGGCCGTGAATGTACAAAACAGTATCTCATAACGCGCTTTCGGTCCCGGGTGTAATGAATAATTAACCCGCACTGTACTCCACAAAGATATTCACTTTGTCGACTCGACTTATTTAGCTAAATTTTAAGCATGGTTACACATAGAAACATGAACAATCGTTGCTACGAAATTGAGTAACACTTATAAAAGTTTACATTATGAAAAAGTATTTATGTATTTACGCAAAAAAAACTCAAAAACTACTGGACCGATTTCAAAAATTCTTTTGCCATTACAAAATTAAATTCTCTCTGAATAACATTGGCTAGATTATTTTACACTAGTTACTACAAATTGTTAAAATCTAATTTTCGTTATCAGCAACGCATGTGTACAGAATTATATTTTTCCTATCATGCTGACACTCCAATTTAAATAATATATATAGTGAGTATACATGATTACTAGTAATATACTTTTTTTTATATATTGTAGTAGAAGAAAGCGAGTTAGAGAGTATCTCTCATGTCTCACAATCTTAATTATATATTCATTAGGACGCATTATACAAACGCCGCTGTGAAGCAGAAACTAATTTTAGCTACACTTATTTACGATGCCTGTTTATACCAAGTAGTGTTTATCAGATAATTTCACATAATCCAACGCTATTTATGTTTTAGACGATAAAAAATTTTGTATTTGTTTAGTTTGAAACAGTAGACGTAACAAAAAAAATATTCGTTTTTAAGTGAAGAGACATTTAGTCTACACGTTCAATTCGTACCTCCATAGCCAAAAAAAAGTACAAGAACCGACATTGAGAAGGTGTATCGGCGCAACACAAGCTTTATTAAAATATCGACGTTTATGTCCAATTACTAATCAACCTGATACTTGACTTGGTAACGAATACATATATGTATATACGTACATACATATATATATATAAGTGAGTGACCTGCAGTCAAACTGCGTAATATTGCAGGGCATGGTTTAAATGAAAGTGTTACTTTTTATAAATAAATATATTACATAAAAAAATGACGTTTTTAAACATAAATATTTTTATATACAATATAGCGTACAACATATATTTATACGAAGGGAAAGAGAATCCGTGTCATATTATGATATATGACGCACGTAGAGTTCGTGTTGTAGTTTCAGTTGTCAGCTTAATGAGTACATTAATTAAGGCTCTACTTCACGTAGGCTTTCAGTTTGTTGTAATTAAAAGATGACAGTAACAATTTGTTACGACATTCACAAACTAATTTTAGTTAAAGAGGATTTAGTAGTCAATTTAATATACAATTCTACACTTATTTACTTGTCTTTCTACATAAAGTGAAATATGAATACTTAAACTGTCCCTAAGTGTAGATTTAAGAAAGCGCATCCATATAGTAAAAAAATGAGTGTTATGTATCAAAATATAATTTGATATTTCTCGTATACATTATGTTTTTGTCTGACATATAACAAAAAATATTTTTTAAAATTTCTGTCTATGTATCTGTCTGGAATGACTAGACTAATTATGACGAAACTTTTAATGGAAAATATCTGATATATGCGAGAGCGTCGGTGACTCAGGGGTCAAGCACTTGACTTGCAATCTGCAGGTCCTGGGTTCGAATCCCACCATGTACCAATTTGTTTTTCGATTTCCGATTTACATATATATAATATTTATCCGACGTTCCTACGGTGAAGGAAAACATCGTGATGCAACCTGCACATATCTGAGAAGAAATTCAAAGATATGTATGAAGTCAACAACCCGCACTTGGCCAGCGTGGTTGACTATGGCCTAATCACCTTTAACTTAGGGTAGGCTCCGAGCCCCTCGGTGAGGACGTATAGTGAGCTGATGATGATGATCTGATATACATATGTGCCAAGAATAGAGACTCAAGAATTTGATTTTTTTAATTCCAAGCCAACGAAATCACGGTCTAAAGCTAGTAGATTAATAAAATTGTGATTGAGTCATTTCTTGAATGTTATATCACAGGTATTTTTTTAAATTATCTATATTTTTAATACTAAAGTTTCAGAAAACTGGAGACAAGTTAATTGATACTAAAAGCATTCGTTCTTAATGCGTTTTTAATCGAGTACTATTCCTAAGAGAGCATTTCTATGTTAATTAAACTAGCAAATGAATGCAGAGAAAATATATATTACTAGCTCTCGCCCGCGACTCTGACGGCGGAGGGTTAAAAAGAAACTTAAGAAGTTGTTCTTCCAGACTATGTTCTACATCTGTGCCTTTCATCAAGGTCCGTTGAACCGTGACGGAGATACCTTATAACAAACATCCATCCATCCATCTAAATATTACTGTGATATTTAACGAATGACAATCGTATTTATTTATATTCTTCGCTATATTGCAAAAACTCTTTAAGACGTCTATAAGTTGAACATATTCAAATTTATTTATTAAGGAAAATTGCAAGACTATTGAGAAACGTGGAGTCGGTAACAAAGCGAAATGAAATTTCAATATACCTATTGTTAGGAAAGAATGAAGAAACATCAAAGAAACATTTCGTTTGTCGATATAAAGTGGCGTACTCTATCAATCAGTCCCCTTTAAAATATATATCTACATAACTTAATAAGCAATTTGTACAAAACTAATAGTTAATTTTTAACATGATATTCTAAATAAAGTCAATTCCTTCTTAGGACAAATAAATATTCTACATAACAGTGACATCTGTTGATATTTTTTTGAAAATTAATCAGCTAAAGATATCGCCGTTTCCTATGAATCTTTAAAAAGTAATAATCACTTAACGCATATATTTTTATTTAACGTCCCGAAGGCCTAATTTAGTCCTCTTTCCCTTCCCGCCCTTTTTATTATAAGGAAAGGATGGGAAATGGAAGTGGACTTTCCGGATGAGAGAATGTATGGAAAGAGAAAATAGTTTTTCTTTCTGTGCATCCTCTCCTTTGTCGATTAAAGGTAGGCAACGCATATGCAATTGCGTATGTCTATGGTCAACGGTCACTTCGCTATTTCAGCGATTTCAGGTGGCCACTCGCTCGTTTGCCACCTTATGATATAAAAAAATTAGACTTAAATAACACTTTTTTTGCGAATAACATAAACTATCAATTTGAAATTATTTTACCAACACATCTATCATTGAATAACGTTAGCATAAAACTATTTCGTTTATCTGTCCGAGCAAAGCTAGGGCATGTTACTAGTATCTTATAAATTACAGTACAAACTCTTGAAAGACTCCTACAGTACTAAACCACAGAGCGAACAAGCACGTCCTTGTAATTTAACTTTTGTATGCGGGTTGCGCGAAGTCAGCCATGCTCCGTTTTAAATTATACGAGTCGACAACTCAAGTGTACGTTTGCATGGATGTCTTTATAGTCAAAATATTGTAAAATAAGATCTATAAGTGTAACAAAAATACAAGTGTGATAAAGATGTAGCAATTTAATTCAAAACTAGGTATTGCCAGCGACTTAGTTGCGCGGAATTAATATAACTTAATTATGCCTGTGTTCTTCCAGACTATGTTTTATTCCATTAAACCGCTCTGGAGATGCCTTTTAACAAACATCCATCCATACATCCAATACGCATTTATAACATCTTAGCTGTTGCTATTAAAAGAGAGCGGAGAATTAAAAAAAATACTAGCTTATGCGTTCTTTCAAACTATGTTCTACACCTTTGTCGGATTTCATCGAGATCCGTTGAAACATTCTAACAAACATACATCCAGACATTCAAACCTTCTCATTTATAGCATTAGTAACTTAGGCTATAAGTCGCAATATAATTGACAAGCAAATATTCTTCTGAATCAAACGGATAATAAAATAGCGAAATATTTATATTTTTATTTTCCTAAGTAACATATTAAAATATAAAATGGCAAGTAATAGCTCCTTAATGTGTTTTAATATAAAATTCCATTACCGTTAATATCTCTACGGGATAAGGTGATCTCTGCGCGTCGTCTCTACAAAAACTCCGAAGTACTTATAATACATCTATCTGAGAAAATCATTTTTAATTAAATTCCTTGTATTTACTGTATTATTAAAAACAATCTTTATTTTAGTAATATTATAAATGCGAATGCTTAGTTGGATGTTTGTGTGAAGGTATCTCCAAAACGGCTCCAATAATCAGATGTAGAGCATAGTCTGGAAGAACACATAGGCTACTAATTATAGTTTTTTTTTTAATTCCACGCTGCTGAAGTCGCGAGCAACAGCTATTGTTTAATATCGTAAAAAAATTATTCGGGTAGCTGATAACGAAAATCCATTTTTTTTATTTCTATCAGTCTGTCCACAAGTCCGCGTTAGTTTCGGCTAATCTACAAAAAGGCTGGACCGATTTTGACGGGATTTCGACCAGTAGGCTGATGCATGCGGGCATATTTTTTTCCTGTACTTACGAAGTTGCATACGACCACTAGTAGGTAAATAATAACCAGATAGGACCCTTATCATAGTTACTAAGTTTTACGAGACAGTTAAGACATTATTATGTTTTATAGAGAGTTGAGAGGCATGGCAATATGTTTCATGCAAGTATTTTAGCAGTGGAAACTCACACTAATATATAAAGTTCTATCTTACTTATATATCCTCTCTCATTTAAAGTCTACTTACTTTTTAAATATGAGTAAAATTGTATTTCAAAAGGGGTAGTTGAAACCCTTTTGTCCAAAGTTTTAATTAAAAATTTGGTTGTATGTTTTTCTGATAATATGAATCAGGTTTCACTTTTAATGTTCGTTGGTCGACAAATTCATTTTAGATCACTTAAAATTCATTTTAGGAAAAACTTCGTAGCAACAACTTCATCATCATCATCATACTCAGCCTAAACTTGTCCACTGCTGGACGTAGGCCTCCCCCATCGATTGCCACAAAACCCGGTCCTGTGACACCCGCATCCAGTGCACTCTCGCAACCTTGACCAGGTCATCGGTCCATCGTGCGGGAGGCCCACCTACGCTGCGTCGACCCGTTCGCGGCCGCCACTCAAGGACCTTTCGGCCCCATCGGCCGTCCGTTCTGCGGGCAACAACTTATTATTAAGAAATTATAACGTTCAGTATATGTATTTTCTGATAAATCCATCCAATTGATCCATCCAAAGTATAGCTTTTGTATTATAAAAAATTTATTTTACGACTCCCAAAACTCATCTTCATTTCTGTTCGTTTAATTATCTTACTAATATTGTAAATGCGAATGTTTGGATGGATGGATGTTTGTTGTAGAATCTCTGGAACGGTTCCATGGATCTTACTGTAATTTGGCATAGATATAGAACATAGCCTGGAAGAATGTATAAGTTAGTTAACTTTTTATTAATTCCGCGCGGACGGAGTCGCGTGCTACAGCTGGTATATATAATATTATCTTTGCGAAATTTTCATGTTACCATGAAGACTAAATTACTTTGGTATGATAACACTATTTTCTAGCTGAAAATTCTTATTTGAATTTCAATAGTAATTTACATCTCTTACCGATCGCCTTATCGCGCTGATAAAACTGAATAATGGACGATCGACGTCGAAGTTGTAAATCGTTTAATATATTTCACTTCGGTATTTCGTTCATTTTGAAGAAATATCAAATTTGTTAAGATAACAGTTTTATAATAAAAGCATTGAAAATTGCAATGATTTGTCTAGTTTCCGAAGACAATGAAACTAAAAACTGAAGGTTATCATACTGTTCATAGTATGTCTTACTACTATTATGAATGTTTAGATGGATAGATGTTTTGTTGGAAGAAAACTCTAGAACTACTGAACGAATTTGGATTAAATTTGGCACAAATATAGATCATAATCTGGACACATAGTCTACTAATTAAGTCCGTCCTTACCATCATTTCCTAATAAGAAAACTATAGGAAGGAAACTTTACTACAATTTAGTCTCTTTTTCCACGACTTTTAATCGTTAACAATCATTTAAATTTTTTATAGATTTTGTACCTAATATAAACAGTTGCATCTTGGCTTGCATTTCATAGATGATATTTTGTAAAGAGCAAAACAATTTTTGAAAGAAAATGAAGTTGGCAGAGATCCGGATATACATAAATCCATTTTATGGGCGACTGGTTGATGCTAGAGCTTAGGCCCTTATTAACACAAGTGCTTTTTGTTGGGATTTTACTTTACGATCTCGAGGGTTTTGTGCTATATACTAGGCTTTGTATGTTTAGATAACTAGAGTTTATTTAAGTTTTCATAATAGAAGCAAGTCTAGAACTTTTAAAGATGAATTTCAGCAAATTTTTATATAAAATTTTCACTAATAAACTTACACTTATAAAATTCTCGTGTCACAATGTTAGTTGCCATACTCCATAGAAACGGCTTGAACAATTTTTATAATAATTATATGCATATTCAGTCGGACGGAGTCGCGAGCGACAGCTAGTAAAAGAAATAAAGCAGATGACCAGATCAAAACCTTTTTTTAAAGGCTAGTCATAAAATAGTTAAGTAAAAAAAGGCGAGAGGAATAAACATAATGTAACCTTTTTGGTTATGAAAGTAATACTGGCACCTATTAATTCTGTCAGAATAAAATATTTAGATTTACACAATCCGTTACAAGGAAGTTTTAAATGACGAAAATCCTGGCCAGTATATTGGAATAGTTTTTTTTTCGAACAGTGACAATTCTAGTTCGTTAATTAACTTTCCCCGCCGTCCGAAGCAAACAATGCGCCCCACGCGTACACCTCGCATTGAGAAATGCAGTTGCATTGCGAAATTAACTGCAAACGATTTTGAATTTTATTAACAGGTCTGTATAGTATATTTTAATTAACTTACTTTTAAGTAGGTGGCAATTTGCGTCTATGTTAAACATTTTGCTGTTTCTATCTATATTTTCTATCTATTTATTAAGAGATAAAGAACACATAATTATAAGTAACAGAAATTACGATCAGTCGGAGAGACATTAAAATTATTTTCGACGTAAATTATTAATCTTGAATCATAAGAAATATTCAAAAGATCTACTTTCTTGAAATTGATAATAAACGATAATTTATTTCATTGAAAAGTTAAAATCGCACGAAGGAAGCGTTTCCGAGGTGGGCTGCAATTTGCTTCATTTCCGTGAATAAATGGCTCTTCTGATAGTAAAATGGAAATCGTTTAAAGTTTGAATTTAACAATATGAAAATATTGCCATTGTTGTCAAATATAAGAGTCGTTTAAAATTATTAAATTGCATAAAGAATTATTCAAATATATGTATAAATGAAGCGAGAGATGTGTTGGGGCTGCGTAAAATGGAGGTCCGTGGCCTCTGCCTACCCTTCAGGGTTACGGACGTGAGTTACGTTGTTGTTGTTTTATATGTAAAATAACTAGCTGTTGCCTGCGATTTTGTTCTTAAGTAATAATGCATACGGCTCTTAATTCTTTACTTAAAGTAAAATGAGTAAACACAATCTGTTTGAAACATTTTCTATTATCTAGTTTTTTTGGGTCAACAGTTAGTACCGAAATAAAAACAAAATAAAGATGAATGTAGCAATTTGAGTGTTCTCAAAGTTTAATTCGGCGAGGAGTCCGTGAAGTCCATTTGTTTAAATTAGCTGCTCGCGGTGACAAATTAACGGATTTACGAGGCCTTTCTTACGACTGTTTTTATTTATTCATTAACATTTAAACGTTAGTCTGTTGTTTTAGCGAAGCTATACGATTAAATAATAATTTAACTAAAGCGTTGTTAAGCTATGTTATTTTTTCAATCAAATAAACCGATATAAGTTTTATCGGTACGATTGTACCACAAAAAATATGTTTGACAACCTTATTCATAATAAGTCGTACCGTGGAAAATTTATTTGAGACCCAAACCACCAATCGATGCTTGTTCTTGTAAGTAAATTGGTAGATAACCTAAGATATAAAAAAAATATAGGGAAATTAATATTTATTTTAAATTTCCATATTACATAATAGTCTCAAATCCTTTTGTTACCCGACTTTGTAGATAATATCGTACCTTCATCAAATTCAATGTAATTAAAAATAAAACAGGGATTTGGGTTAATTAGACTGTACAAAGTTTAACTTAACAGACCTAAAATAAAACTGTTTATCAATTTTAATTAACTACATTTGTAGTATCGAAATTTCTAATTTTAAAACGTTTATTTTTGGTATAAGTAAATTCTGTATTACTTTAAAAATACACAAAACACTTCCACTTCCCAAACCTCTCATAGGAAAAAGGGTGAGAAAGAGGACTAAATTAGGCCTCCGGGACGCACACTCATCAGACGAAACGCGGAATTGCTTCCACTTCACACCTGTCTTCTGTATGGTCGTGGTATTTCACCGGGCGAGCCGGGCCAATTCGTGTGAAGATGTTAAAGCGGGCTCTACCACTGTTAAATGTCTAACATATAGGTTAAAATATAAAAAAAGATGAAGTTCATGATAATTAGTGTAACGTAATTAATTCTAATTAAATGCTAAGCTGTAATTCATGCGAACGTCACGGGTTGTATGTGGATCGTGCTCCGGCGGCTAATAAAAAGATTATACATGGGAATAATTATCTCAAACACAAACCATTAACGCATCACTATATTGTAATATGTACATTTATATTTATTACTTAACTAGCTATGGCCCGCGATTCCGTCTGCGCGGAGTTAAAAAAAAACTTAATAAGACTATGTTCTACAATTATGACGAATTTCGTAGAGATCCATCGAACCGTTCTGAGACCTTCAAATAGACATTCATCCAATCTAAAACATACATATTTATAATATTAGTAAGATTAGGTTATTTTCAGATTTAAAGTAAAAACGGTCATCTAATAAAGCTGATATATCGGAGTGACCGGTATCGACGGATATGCTACGGATATAAATGGATATGTTTGGATAGATGGATGACTGTATGTATGAAAGAACACATAGGCTACTAGTTTTTTTCGCGGGCTACAGCTAGTAGTATAATAATGCTTGAATATAGCCTCCGTAGATTATTAGTATTAATATAAATGCGTTGTAGCGGTTTTATATGTTAAGATAACAAACAATACATTACTGGAGCACTCAAAACTTTACACCTAATGGATTACGTGTTAACGCTTTTCCCCGCGTAATGCGAACGAATTTGTTGTTTATCGTCACAATAAAACTTGTATTAAAGCTGTTACAGTAAATAAGCATTAAACAGCTGTGTTGCGTAATTAGAAATGTTAAATTGAATCTTAAATTTAGACTATCAAATTAATTCATGTCTTCTGGAACTGCGAAATGCATGGGCGTAGTTGACCTTTTAAAGATAAGGATCCCTCTTTCGCCCTTTATAGAATCTATGAAATAATTGAGACAGTAAAGAAATTTAAGCTACAAATAAATTACAAGGTATTTAAATGCACGACTGTATCTTAAAGTTATAATCATCAGCTCACTATACGACCCCACTTAGGGGCTCGGTGCCTACCCTAAGTTAGGTGACTAGGCTATAGTTAACTCTTGCCCTATGCGGGTTGACTTCACACATATCTTTAAATTTTTCGCCGATATGTGCAGGTTGCATTACGATGTTTTCCTTCACCGTAAGACATTTAGACAATATTAATTAGAATCTTTTGGCGCGAATGACGTGCTTTCGTTACAAAGTCCAGTGTCAGAATGATTAGTAAGGGGACACAAAGGACAATATTTTAATTAGGCTAGTATTGGGTCAACACACTGCCACATTTTCGGATTTTCTTTCTAACAGTACTTAGCAGAATTACAAGTCAAGTACTTAACCCATAAGCCACCTAAGTTCAAACTTATAATATGCTTGGTGGCAAATAAAACGTTATTAAAAGATATGTTTGTTAAAGATTTCCATTGTCAGTTACAATGAGAGATTCACTAACAATGTGTCTTCATCGACAGCGCTTTACCGCTTCAGCGATCAATCCGCACTCGAGTGCACTCCAAGCAAATTTCATTCGAACCATTTTCATTTGGATTCAGCGTATTCTACGATTATAAAAGAACTAATAGGCAGTTATATAAAAACGGAATTGGAAAATTAAATCTGATATTTGTTGGAGTTTGTAATCTGCTGAGATGTGCACTGGCTGGTTTTAGTTTTTATGAAAAAAAACGTGTACATCTGTTATATGTTAAATATTTTTCATTGTCTTTCATAAATAATTTTTTCCAAGTAAACTTGTGTAATTCATCAATCGTTAGCATTTCAAATAAAATTGAAAATTATAGTGTTATTTATATGCTTATTGTAATTCTCATTTTTTGCTTTCTTATTATAGGTAGATGTTATGCGATTTAATTATATATTAAAAAGCTATCACCCGTCCGTTCGTGCAGAATTAAATCAAAATTAATTAGGACGTAGTAGCCTATATGTTCGTACAGGGTATGTTCTAAATTTATTTCAAACTTCAGATATATCCTTGCAGTCGTTTTGGAAATACCTTCTAACCAACATCCATCTATCATTTATCCATTTCAATTATAATATTAGTAAGAAATTATATTACACAATAGTAAAATTGTATACCTACTTTTATGACTGAAATTTATATGTATTACGTTATTTAAATTTTATAGAATAGTATTTTTTTAAGTTTGCTACGTCATTAAACGGTACAGATATATATGTTAGTGTACTTTAATATAGTACGTTCCCATAGTACTCATACTCGTACCAACATAAGCAGTCTTCAAAGAAAATTTTTGATTTTATTATAGCTCGCATTCCAGAATAGTAGTGAAAGAGGAAAATAAATTTCCAACTTCAATGTGCGCGAGTGTTCTTCGTTAAATTACTTTTAAAGTATTTATGACAGTAATTTTTTTTAAGATCGAAACACTCGGTGTTTGAATTCCATTTTATTTTAAAAATTTTATACAACTTTTTACTTACAAAATCACTCGTAAATTATTTCCATTACATTGAATAAAGGAAAAAAATATATACCATCGCTCTATGTTAAGTCGATCATGATTTATGATTGACATCGTGATTTTAGATCTGTTAAATTTAAACCAAAAAGAGTTCAAAAATGTTAATTTAAAATATTGCAGGCAATAGTAGTATTCGATCGAATATTGATTTCATTCGATAAGCGACAAAATATTCCGCCTACATTCCGCGACCGTACAATGTATACAAATATTAGTTTTTAAGAAACCTTAAGCATCTTATTAATCTTACGAATGCGAATGTTTGGTTGGATTGATGTTTGTTAGAACATAACCACTTCATGGATCTCGCTGAAATTTGGCATAGATGTAGAACATAGCCTGGAAGACCATGTAGGCCATTAATTAAGTTTTTTTTAATCCGCGTGGACAAAGTCTCGGACGACAGTTTGCTTTTTAATGAGAAACTATGAAGTTAACCTAAATATAAATGTTCTTAATTTTGTTATTAGTTACTGTTTCCAGTCACGGTGTAATTGCCAGTTAAGGAAGCGTAACTGCGAGCTGTTACTGCTCTTATGTAACTTTGGGTGTAGGCGTTAGCTTAGTTGTCGTCATCATAGCTAAGCTAAGACCTGTTTATTAACATGTTATCAACTACGTAAGATACGTACAACAGTGCAAGTTGATATAATTACTTATTTACTCACTCCTTTGGCGTAGTGACACAAAGTGGGTCTTGGTCCCCGACACAAGAGATCGCCAAAGTCGCCTCTCCTGTGCCTTCTCCTGCCAGTCAATCGCTTTTAGCTCCCGCAGGTCCAGCTCTACGACGTCTCGCCAGTGGTACCTAGGCCGACCGATGAGTCGGCGGCCAGCCGGGGTCCAGAGATATGCTGGTTTGTCATAATATGATTTGATATGATATAATTAATCAATCATATTTTTTTTTTACAATTCCCATGAATTCAAAATGAATTCTCATACTCAAGCAAACAATACTGAAAATATTTTAATTTTTAAAAATGTCCGTATAGACGAAAAAATAGTATTTCTTTTTTGTTTGTGTAAAAATGTCATTGGTCGAGTAATGCCTACGGAACAGTTCCTTATCGTGAACCGTGGAAATGAAATATTACAGGTGATATATTTTCAAAAAATGCTTATTCATATGAAATTTTTATTCACAATATTTTAAATTCATGTGTCATGTATCAATGATAAACTTATGAATTAAATGGAAATATTAATTGCATTGAAAATAGGCTTGACCGTGGAACCATCGCATCACAAAAATTAAACTTGAAGTAGAGCATTCTGCATATCATGTGTTCAGGATGTCAAAACCACTTCAGTCCACCTTAAAAAATAAGCTTTTTTTAAATCAAAAGTAATATCGGTAAAACTTTATAAATACTCTGTTAACCAATATTGTTTGTATTTCGAGAAAGTTACGCTTGTTCTGGCGATCAAACATTTAGTAAGCGAGTAAGATTCCCGAAGGCAATATGTCCGCCCCGGATATTACTGTTCGTGGTAGCTTTATGGATTACGACATAATTCTACTAAAGTTACAAATTAACTTTGAATACTTCAAGATTATACGACAATCGTTGTTTTATTTATTTAGACGAGTAACTAGATTGTAATTGACTTTAGATTTAATCACTAAATATATAGTTAGTACCCTTTTTTAGTACATTTCTAGTATTAAAATAGTCCAATTAGCTAATAATTTATACTATATAAAATAAACTTTATATTACATATTTAACCTAGTCATCTATCTATAATCTATATATATATGTAATGTTATTTCTATATATATATATCAATTGGCGTTCGTTAGTCTCGCTAAATCTCGAGAATGGTTGAACAGATTTATCTTATCTTGGCCATGAAATGTTCGTGGAGGTCTAGGGAAGGTTTAAAAGATGAGAAATTTTTTTTCATTCCACGCGAACCGAATCGCGGGCAATAGCTGGTTACTGACTAGTTGGCATCTTTTGTGTTTTTCCTATATCAACCACTTTTTGCATTGAATATAAAAATATAGTACTTTTTAACAAAGTCGTGTTGTTTATTTGCTTCATAAGTAACGCCCAACGGTTCCTATGCATCTTTTTTATAAGTTAAGGACGTCTGTTTATAGAATTAGCTCAAAAAGCATGATGCACAATCAAATTCCAACAAGATAATTGCTGATTATCAATCTCTACCTTCTCTTCTTTTAAGTTCAAAAGATAACATAGTTCCATTTATGAACAACTTCGTTAATAAACTATCCAAGACGAAGCAATTTCTTTAAAGTATCCATAGAAGCGCCATCTAGTAGCATGTGTGTACACAGCACTACACCGCCATACTATGCCAGGGGTAACTGGAAGTGCATTGTAAATGTTTACTTTAGAAGTCAAGTATATCCTAAGTTTATGAACGAAAAGTACATCAGTTAAAAGAGCCATCGAACTGATACTACGCATTACAAGTAACTGGTTGAATTTAAAAAAAATGTCTTATTAATATTATAAATGCGAATGTTTAGATGGATGTTTGTTTGAAGTTACTCTGGTATCATAACGGCTGTACGGATCTCGCTAACATCTCACGGACCCATTCGCGGGCGACAGCTAGTATATAATAAATATTTAATTTAACATACAAAAAAATCTATCATTTTTCTGTACTTTTCCTTATGATATACTTAACTATAATACGTAAATAAAATTTAAGATACTTAGGTAGGTCGGATCTCCAGAACAGAAGCATGGATCTCGCTGAAATTTGGCATAGATGTAGAACATAGTCTGGAAGAACACATAGGGTATTATTTAAGCCTTTTTTTATCCGCACAGACTTCGTCACAGGCTAGTACTTTATATTTATGTCTCATTAATATTTTGTATAATTATATCTTCATCATCAGCTCACTATACGTCCCCACTGAGGGGCTCGGAGCCTACCCTATGTTAGGAGTGTAATCATATGCATGCATGGTCTATTTACAATTCTTATTTTAAAAATATTGATATCTTGAAAGTTTTAAAGGAAGAGACGTGGCGAAAAATAAAAAAAAAATAACTTCACAAGTGTTCACGACAGTTGAAACTTTGAGCATAAATTATTTGGCGGCACTATTTTGCAGGTGGAGTTTAATTTAAATTTCTGAAAACAGTCGGACAGAGTTCAAACTTCGTGAACTTTCATAGTTATTAAAATGGATGTTAATTTTATTCATTGTTGTACTGTTGATAGATGTGAACTTTGAATTGAAAAGAAAACTCTGGGTTTCTGAGGCAAAAATTCTCGTTTTAAACATATTGTTATCTCTGTTTTGTCTAAGACAACTGATAGGGACTGATAATAACTTTCGATAAGTCATGTGATTGTCGCGCGTGTCACCATACATTTTTGAAGTTCGCTATGGAATTGCTTCAGAGTGAATGCACTTTATTTTACGTTGGTATATTCCGTGAGTGTTACCAGCTTATATTAAGTTTAATTTTATAAAATAGACTTATGAGTCTGACATTATTTTACGTCTTTATTACAACGCATGTTGTGCTAAGCTTAGCCTGGCTTTGTTCCGTACATTTGGCATCATTTGACCGTAAGGTTGAGAAAGAGAAAGCGTTCTTGTATGTCGCAGTGCGGTAAGTGCTGGTATGCGCACTTTACAATTTGTCGCCAACTTCCTAACACAAACGGTGACGATTAAATCTACAGCAAAAAGAGGCTAAGTTTCAAGCGATTATTTCACGGGTTACATGCTTTTTACCGTTACTTTTCGACCTAAGAATCTGTTAAAAGGCTTTCTAGAAAATCATATAATTTTGAAATACGAAATATTGTCCAGTTTCAAATTGTGTTTATTCACATCTTAAGTTTGATGTTTCAAATTTAAAAACAGAATAGTAGGTAACGTTACGAAATAATAATAATACGTCTTTTTAAACTGATATATAAACACGGCTAAACACTCACGTATATACGTGAGTGTTTAGCCGTGTTTATATATCAATTTAGTATAATGTCTCACGAAAGTTTGAATAATTTAATACGTCTTTTTATTTCGATATTTACAAAGAATTTTACAATTAAATTTTGTTAGTATTATTAGTTCAATACTTAGTTATTAGTATTGTTACGCCATTGTATTTAAATATGGATCTCTCATAGATATCGTCTTTGAGAAAAATCCTACTCAATTGTGAGAAAATAAAACGATTAAACTTCAAGCGTATGAAAATAAGAAATGGGAATAAGAGACCAATAGTACTTGAGACGTGCACACATTAAACTTTCGAACAGTTCACGGAAGCTAACGGTTATTTGCGAAGCTCAACGTACAATATTTACTTCAGTGTGAATTTCCCAGAAGTGTTCGGCTTGTTACGCCGCAGCGACTTGCATTCAGAAACAATTGTAAACAATGCCACGTAAATACTCCAGCTGCAATAAACATTTTACATTGTGTCAATTTTCAATAATACCATTGTTAGAATTTTATTTAAAACAACTGATGTATTCAACAAAACATACATTCTTTACTAACCTTTTTTTCAGAGGGGAATGCTTTAGGCATTAGGCGTGCCTCGGGGAAGGCACGGTAGTTATGTGGGATTCTCTCCCCGAATGGGAGCATACACACTAAACCCCTCTGTTCCCTCATAGCCATAATATGGGACGCTACGGGATCGTGTTAACTTACCACCGCGACGCCCCACTGACCAGCCCGAGAATAGCGCTCAATGCGCCCCCAATGCGGCGCTGCATCCGTAAGCGCTCCTCAGAGATGACACCGTGCAATGCAGGTTCGGGATTCCCCGCCCTCCCCCGCTGATACCGCCTAGGGTTTATAGAGACCCACCTCTTGGATCCTTTACTAACCTAATCTAACATAACCTAACAGTTCTTTTTTGATTACAATGTTTTACAGCAAAGCTCGTTTAATTTATAACTAATCCTATCCCGTGACACCGTTTGCTCAAGGTTAAAATAATTTAATTAAGAGCCTGTGTGTTCTTCCAGATTGTGTTCTACATCTATGCAAAATTCTGGAGAATCATTGTAACTAACATCCATCCAACCGTACATACATCTAAACATTCGCATTTATAATATTAGTGAGATTAGTAAGAAGTAAGATTTAACTCTTATTTTTCTTATAACTAATATCATACGAAAGTTTTAAGATTAATAGCTTATTTTTATCAAGAAAACAAACAGACCAGTCCTTATCAATAATGATGCCACATTCTGCATCTAGAAGTTTCAGAATTAATCTTCAGTTTTATTTTACCCCAAGGGTTGTGAGATCTAAAAGACAAAGAATAATGTAGTCCCCAACTATTTAATGTGAAGTATTAGTTAACTCTAACCGCTCGTGAAAACACATTTCTCTAGAAGCATAAACTATTCAGAGATCGGTGAAAAATGGTATTTATACTAAAATTAATTATAATTGAAGAACAATAATTATAAAATTGTTTGATATGTTTAGAGATAATAAAAATAGCATTATTTGATTTGCTTATTTCATATTATTTCTACATTTTTAAGTAATTAAAACAATTGAAGACAGAAACGCAAATAATTATAAAAAGAAAAGACTACGATATGCCTGGACTGTTGTAATTTTCTAACGTATGTTTGACTAGCGGTCACCCGCGTCTCCGTCCGTGCGGTGTTAAAAAAAAATAATTAGTAGCCTATGTGTTCTTCCAGAGTATGTTCTACATCTATGCCAAATTTCAACAAGTTGTTCTGGAGATACCTTCAAAACATCCATCCATCTAAACATTCGTATTTATAATATTAGCATGATCTGAAATTTTGAAGGACAAAAAATATAAAAGTTAATAAGTCTTTGTATTATACAATATAGGTAGAGATAGAAAACATGATTTCCATTTGGCTTTCATTCCGAGACATCTGGTGCTCAAGTATTATTGTTTCTGCGAGATACGCGGCGCTGCGGTGGGCGGGAAATCAACAAAAATCTAATATCATATCTTTATATTGTCTATTGTACATCGTCATGAACTATGCTTCGTGTATTATTTAAATCGAGTACTTATTAATGTAAAGAATTAGATAAATGAATATGGGGCAAATATTACCCATAAATAAATCAATGTCTTAGAGCGAAAACCGATAATTTGAGAAGACGAGAAAGATAAGGATCATATGGAAAGAAGATAGGAGTCGCGGAATGTGATATTTCTAATATAATACATTTCTTGAATCTCTTATGAATGGTTTTTCTAACCGATACCAAATTCTAAAAAACATAACATATTTTAAACGGGGATTTTGGACTCAGAAACCCACGATAAGTAATGGCACGGCTCTCAAAGTAGACGTCAGTTGTTTTAATAGTCCGTGACAGTCAATTGTTTTTTCGTCTATTAGTTTTTTGTTTTATAAGTTTTAACATTATTTCTCTGTTTGTTCAGTAGAATTGAAATAAGGAATCGCCGTTGCATTGGTTGTAATCGTGCTAGCAGAACTGGCACATGTAGATGAGGTGTGGGAATAAGAGGGTACTTGGCGCGATACAGCGAGCCCGGAGAGGTGCCCTCTATAAATCTAGCTCAGAACAAACTTAGCATGTATCGATCGGTCGCGATTCGCAACGCGAAACGATATTTTGCGTTTGTTTGTAGCGGGTTAAATTCGATACGACAGTGACATGTCAGCCAGCATTTCTTTTGTTTGATACCATTTAAGACATACAAGCTATCACCCGCGACTTTGTCCGCGCGCAATTAAAAAACAAACTTAATAAGTAGCCTATGTGTTCTTCCAGACTATGTTCTACATTTATGCCAAATTTCAGCGAGATCCGTTCAGCCGTATTGGAGAAACCTCCAAACAAACATCCATCCATCCAAACATTCGCATTTATAACATAATTAAGATATTTTACAATGGGTTCCTACTGCCAACACACGTGATTAAAAATATTGTCACTCTTTGTCTCTTTCGAAATCTTGGCCATGTTTTAACACGTTCCATGCAAATTTTGTGGTTTGATATTGAACTCGCCAGGCGAGTTTGTGACACTGAATGTGTTTTACATTGTAAGGGCGGAATTTGTATTTAAAATCTGGCTCAAGATGTTAAGCTTAGATTTATGTATAATATTTATAACAATTTAATAATGTTGTGTTGTATGAGATTAAAAAGCCTTAGAGCTTCCTATCTAATATTGATCCTTTTATAAGAAAAATAAACAGTTTCAATACCACAGGTTTGTTGATTCTTAAAATACATAGAAGTTCATTATTTCCTCAACGTACATACTTGATAAGGTAGCGGGTGCATCCATTAATTTATCTTTGACTTCCTAATGTAAATGAATGAGCTGAACGTACTGTTTGGTTAATTGAATACTGCGAATAATTTAATTAAACTTTTTTCTATAGTGATTCTTAGTTTATTAACAAATAAGAAAGACGTGAGTAATAGTAGCTCAATTAGCAAATGATACGCTTATTATTGTTAGGAAGAAAATCCGACACTGTGCCGGTGTACTGGCACAACACTAGCTTTACTAAAATGTCAACGTTTATGTCCCCTCACTAATCATTCTGACATTTGACTTTGTAACGAAAGCGCGTCATTCGCGCCAAAGGATTCTAACTAATAATGTCTAAAATTATGAAATAAAGATGAAAATAAAAAGGCGTAAAACACAGTAAATATAAATTATGCACAATTTTAAATAGATTTGTTGATTTGTAGACGGTGCGATTTATTTTAAGGATATAAGCCCCTTAACAACGTTCTTAAGCCTTCACTCCGAGGCTCATGTTCAAACAGCCGTTAACACATACTAAGCGCAAACCGTGTACTGCTGTGAAGTTTGTTTGTGAACCACTGTTCGGGAAAATCCGATCCTAAATTCAATGAAAGCTGACTAATCCACGACACCATAAATACTGTAACGATTAATGTATTATAATTAATAAAATAAGATTTTAAATGGAATTATTATGGTACGTTACTTGTGTGCTATAGACATCTATACTAATATTATAAAGCGGAAGAGTGTGTTTGTTTAAACGCGCTAATCTCAGGAACTACTGGTCCGAATTGAAAAATTCTTTTTTTGTTGGATAGTCCATTTATAGAGGAAGGCTTTTGGCTATATAACACTACGCGACCAATAGTTTTTTTTTAATTCCGCGCGGACTGAGTCGCAGGCGACAGCTAGTTCATACAATATGTACATAAAAATGACTAAGAAACCGATTCAATGTGTTTGTTAACTAAAAGTAATCTTTTATAACTTTATACAAAGTGTCATTTGCGATCTAGTCATTTAACAGTGGTAGAGCCCGCTTTAACATCTTCGCACGAATTGGCCCGACTCGCCCGGTGAAATACCACAACCACACAGAAGACAGGCGTGAAGTGGAAGCTATTCCGCGTTTCGTCTGATGAGTGTGCGTCCCGGAGGCCTAATTTCGTCCTCTTTCTCTTCCCAGCCTTCTTCTTATAAGGAAAGGATGGGAAGAGGAAGTGGACTTTCCGGATGAGAGGATGCATGGAAAGGGAAGATATTTTCTTTCTGTGCATTCTCTCCTCCGTCGATTATAGGTAGGCAACGCATATGCAATTGCGTATGTCTATGGGCTGTCACTTCGCAATTTCAGCGATTTCAAGTGGCCGCTCGCTCGTTTGCCACCTTATGATATAAAAAAAATGATCTATGATATATTTATAATAACTAAACTAAAGTATGTTATGTATGTGCTTTAATTTAAATAAAATGA
Organism: Papilio xuthus; assembly: GCF_000836235.2. Lineage (NCBI taxonomy): Eukaryota > Metazoa > Arthropoda > Insecta > Lepidoptera > Papilionidae > Papilio > Papilio xuthus. The sequence goes on from NW_013530872.1 coordinate 1,151,541, forward strand.
TTAAAGATTGTGTAAAACATAATAAAAATAGGCTTTTATGTAAGTGACTTGAATGAAGAATAATTAAAAGAAAATTTAAATATTGTCTTAGTAGATATGTCAGGTGAGAACTACTCTATGGTATAAACTGGATGTTATTTTACTCTTTGACATTTTACATCGACGTTTACATAAACACAAAAAAGCTCTCACCATTGTATTACCGTAATGAGCTTGCATTGCCGTAATAAGCTCTTGAAAGCTTTTCTTTGTTTAACTCTTGTGTAAGAAAAGTTAAACTGACACACCAAATGAACTTTCAATCGACGTAACTCGATTAGAATTGTAACCAGCCAAGCTTTCGTTCGGGGAGATGGATAGACAAATAAAAATTAAAATACACCTATATTACTGGCCGAAAAGAAATTTTTGTGTCATAAAAAAAAGTTAGAATTAATAATTTTTGAGAACTAGTCCTGTATAATATTTTCAATGTTATATTATTTTTTAAATTAAAAAAAAATATCTACAGACTCTTGATCTTTACTTTTTTGCATTTTTAAACAATATAATATTCTTAGTTTCTTATTTTTTTGCAGTTTAGTTACATAAACCAAAAATAAATTCCACCTTGACACTTTTTTTAACAGAAGGGGGCAAACGAACAGTGGGAACACCGAGGTGTTCAACGACGCCCATGGACATTAGCAATACCAGAGGAACCGCAGATACGTTGCCGGCCTTTGAGATGGTGATGCGCTCGCTTCTTGACGGACCCTAAGTCGTTGCGGTTTGGAAATACCGCCGAGGACAGACCAGTCCACAACGCTGCTGTGCGAGGTAGCAAATTACGCGAAAACCTTCATGCATTCCTGAGAAAAAGGGTCTTGACAGACAGACAGACGGACAACACATTGGTATCAAGGTTCCGTTTTTTTCCTTTCGAGGTATAGAACCCTAAAAAGAAATGTTATATAATTATTATTGTTGTACTCACATTAATGACAAAATAATTCGTTTTAACGTTAATTAATAGAAATAAACTGTGATACAGACGTATTGTTTAATTACTCTTCAATGAATTCCCTTTTAAATTACTCACTAATGGAATAAATTGAATCCTGCAAATGTCAACGAGTAATTATGGTAAAAAAATATCCTTTTAGTCTTTTGCTTAATTAATGCTATAAAAAACAAGCAAATCTATTCATTCTTTGTTAAAATCTTATATATAAAATTCTCGTGTCACAATTTTCGTTCCCATACTCCTCCGAAACGGCTTGACCGATTCTCATGAAATTTTGTGAGCATATTGAGAAGGTCTGAGAATCGGCCAACATCTATTTTATAACCCCGCACGGACGAAGTCGCGAGCGACAGCTAGTAATAGATAAAAGGGTCGTTAAAAAATGTTGATATAATAATTTTTAAAATAGCTTCAGTAGTTTTTGGGTTTATCCCAGTAAACCTTATTGTTTGTTGTCATCCCTTACATTTTAGACAAAACAAAGATATATAAATTAATTAGAAGCGGCTTAACTCAAGTATGATCGGTGACGGCTCCAACTAGTTTCCATCCAAGGGTCCATCTTCAAAAAAACGTATTAATTCAAGTTTCTTTTGTCACACATAAAATTTAAATTATGTTATAAAAATATATTCAACGTTGAATCATTAAGCAAGAAACTATCTCGTGCTAAGCAAAGCCTTATAATTCGTGTGGCGAAGGCGATAAGCGTAATGGAGCTTCCGGATAATACCCAATAAATTTCACATCGTAACCTCGTCTATAATAAACTTACCTACTTCCCTAGTAACGTATTATACTATAAGAAGACAGAACTGATAATATTTATAATTATAACAAAGGAAAATAATATAATAGAAGGCAATTTAAGTCGATAAGCAACTTACGTATTATATTGAAAATGTCTTAGAGGTTCCGACACAGGGACAAGCGACCGACATTTTGTTTTTTCAAGGTCGTCGCTGCAAAAATTGCTGCGATGTTCAAGATGGTGTCGCAAATCTATAGAGTTGACATTTTCTTAATTCGTATCAGCCGTGTACACCTGTGGGGTTAGACGATGTGCATTCGCTTTAAAGCTATTCCATAACGAATTCAAAAAATGCATCAAACTGATGCGCGATAATCACGTAACTTATCAAAAGTTATTGTCGGTTCTATACATTTTGAAGTTCGTTACGAAAAAGTGAATGCAGTGTCTAGCCTCGCAGACTGTCCGACTAGACGATTTAATGTGTGTACGGGCCGTGCTACGCGATACTCGCGTCGCAAGGATTGAAAAGTATCTAAGATTTTCATAACTTTGTGTACGAAGGGCCTTAAAGCGATACTAAGTACTATAACCACTTGAATCTTAGTCTGTGTAATTAATGTTTAGTCTGTGAAATTAATGTGAAAGTGAGCGTATTCGTGGGAATTAAAATTTAATAAAAAAATGTATAAGCTTTAATTGATTGAGCAGTAAAAATATTCATCAGTTTTATTTTAATGAAACGCACGAGCATTGTGTATGCATGAGCCAGACTCAATCGTGTTGATGTAAATTAATGAATTACTGTCGCTTCTCTGCGGTAAATGTATAATTTAAAAATTATTATCATCCAATCATACATGTATCATGGGCGACAGCTTTAGCAAACCCAAAAAATAAAAGTATTTTAGAATGTAACGGCAATTATTCAATGGTGAAAATATATAAATGCGCATAGATTTTGATTTAAAGCTTACGTTCAACGCATTGGCAGATAGAAGTTAAAATATTGCAGTTCGTTTTCAATTCTCCGGCCAACAGTCAGTGTAATCGAAGTTCACAATACCACTATCATTGACATTTAAAGGCAGGACTCGTAAAGCTCACGCATTCTGCTCTCTCGAATGAATACGAACAATTATTTATAATATTGCTTGCTTGTATGATCATTTTGTATTAATATGTAGAAATATTTGAGTCAGTACAATCTTAAAGACATTTAATTTTAAATATGTCATTTCAAATATGCAACTTTATGTTGTCTTTACCTTCCCGCCCTTCCCCTATGGTAAAAAGTGTCAAAACGTATTAAGTACAGTAGCTCATAGCCTAGTCCTTTTCTTTATATTCAAAGTCTGCAATGGAATTGTTTGAAATAGATGACGTCGCATAAAATGTTACGTTTTAAAAAGCCGTCAACGTGGAAAAGGTAACAAATTGGTACGCTGTAGTATTACTTTAAACAATCCCGAATGACTGTACCAAAGACTGAGATTGTGAAAACCGACTGTATTAAACTAAAAATCATGATATATTTAATAGCTGCGCAATTATTAACACTGGTTAGAAGAATATTAATGTAGTGAAAAGAGTATGTAAATTTTATAATTACAAAAAATCCTAGGTAAGGAAATTAAACGTAACTAGGTCTGGTCTACATTTCAAATATAAAACGTACCTCTGCTGACATCGAGTCAAAAATAACATTGATTATACAATATAGCCATATTACATATTATAAGAGAACTTAATTAGTTTTCGAGCGAATTTCCGACATCATTTTATTTCTTTGTACTGCATTTGAGAATACTTTTTTCTTAAAGTCAATTTTTTTTCTTAAAATTATGACACCATTATGATGGGAAGTGGAAATGGATTTTCCGGATGAGAATATGCATGGGAATCAAAATATCTTTCGGCGCATCCTCTCCTCCGTCGATTAAAGGTAGGCAACGCATATGCAATTGCGTATGTCTATGGGCAACGGTCACTTCGCTATTTCAGCGATTTCAAGTGGCTGCTCGCTCGTTTGCCACCTTATGATATAAAAAAAACAATAAAGAACAATAGCAGCGTAAGTAAGAATTATATCATTAATTATTTCAATTATTCAAGTAAAATATCAAAAACTTTACAACCAAAAAATGTCTCAAAAAATTGGATAGCTTATTCCTTAATGTTCATAAAATCAATAGCAATCGCCCGCGACTCAGTCAGTGCGAAATTAAAAAAAAACTTAATAAGTAACCTATACCTTCTTCTAGACTATGTTCTACATGTGTGCCAAATTTCATCAAAATACGTTCCGCCGTTCTACAGTGACCTTCAAACATCCATCCATCTAAACATTCGCATTTATAATATTAATAAGATGTTAATAACAAACGAATTGTTCTAATTAATGTTGCTTGTGCGGTTTTAATACATGTAACAACACCCATTAGCCAGCTTAGCGCTAAGCACCGTGAACTTGAGCTTAATAGTGAAAGCTTTCGAAGCCTGAAACCTTATTATTTCGCTTCAGACGTCTTAATTTTTAATTACATTAGAATTTTTAATAATACATTTATTTAATTTACAAACCAAATTGAATTTTTAAATAAAATTTGTGATTATTTTTTAACAATCCAAATAAGCGTTGGTAGTAAAATTGTAATTGTAAAATATCTCGGGACCGCGACTGGCCGCCGACCCATCGGTCGGCCCAGGTACCCCTGGCGAGACGCCGTAGAGCTGGATCTGCAGGAGCTACAAGCGATGGACTGGCAGGAGAAGGCGCAAGACAGGCGACTTTGGCGATCTCTAGTGTCGAAGGCCAAGACCCACTTAGGGTCGATGCGCCAGCGGAGTAAGTTTTATAAGTAAAATTGCTTTAAATCAACTATGAACAATTGTATATTTCATGTTTTTCTCAATATTTGATTAGTTTGTGGAAGCATTATTGTACCAAAATCGAGATCAAATTCGTATTCTATAGGTTTTGAACTTAGTAATCTTTCACACGTCAATTCAGGTTTTTTATACTAATATTATAAATAGGAAAGATTTTTTTCTTTGTATTGAATAGGCTCCGAAACTACTAAACCGATTTGAAAAACTCTTTTATTGTTGGGAAGCTACACTATCCCTGGGTATTATAGGCTATTACTAGATTTTTTTAATTCCGCACGAACAAACCCGCATGCAAGATTCACAAATAAATTGGATCGTTCTTTCTGTCTCACATCTTAATATCATAATGTTAAGCAAATTATATGAAAAACGATAAAACATGTATAGGTCAGCTATACTTTCTTACATTTTTTTCTGCGACTCGTATTAATTACCAATTCCGTGTACTCGATAAAACGGCTTACCGTTTGCAGTTATACTATCGAGAACAAGGGGCATTCCGAGCTGCGCCAATCCCTCGGGAACCGACTTTGTCTTAGCAATCTATCCATTATCCGCTGCGGATTAAAGACGAAGATTTCTATCATTTTATTTACTACTTTCATTTATTTTTTAAAAAGACAATAATCTATACCATACAAAGTAACTAGGTGAAACAAGTGAGTCGCTATATTTGAACATTTTTGTTTTCGCAGCGTTAGTTTTGCATTGAAAAATCCGTATGAATTTTAACTTTTCTGTATTCAACTGCAACTATACAATCGTAGTTTCAATTTGTTCCGTCGGTTCGAAGCTTTAAATGACTCTGTACTTTACAAGTATTGGCAGCGAAAGATATCCGAACAATCCTAACATTCTGAATGTCCGATTTCAATTCACTAGTAAACTCAATGTTATCGAAGCGAAAACTATTTTAACATTGTAAAAACTAAAACATTTAATTAAAAATTATTCAATTTATATTTATTTTTTCATCAAGACATGCTCAATAACACCAATTATTCATGATTCTTTATACTTAATACTACAAAGAAGAAATATTTGATTGTTTGTTAGTCTGTTTGTATTGAATAGACTCCGAAACTAATGAACCGTTGTGAAAAATTCTTCCATTATTAGAAAGCCACACTATCCCCAGGACATAGCCTGTTATAGTAAAACTCCATTTGGAAGTTAAAACTTTGAAATAAAAATACAGTGTAGTACGTAATCAATATATCGTTGGTAGGACAGCGGCGACGTCCCGACAGTCGTGCGCATATGCGTGTACAAAGTCAAATCTCGCAGCTAACTGTGGAAGCGGGGGAACCACGGCGGGCGCGCAGCCGGGCGGATTGTTGGGACGGCTGCGTGGCGCGCTCAGTTCGAGAGGTGACTTGATTTCGGCGCAGCGCTATACTGTATTAATTACTAAATGTTTTGACAATTGCTAGCCTGTAATCTGTAATAAAAACTTATTTTACTCAATATGTTTAAAGGTAGGCAACGCATATGCAATTGCGTATGTCTATGGGCAACGGTCACTTCGCTACTTTAGCGATTTCAGGTGGCCGCTCGCTCGTTTGCCACCTTATGATATAAAAAGGCTCGTTAAAGCTTTAACTAAAATTATATCAATATTTTAAAAGTTGGTATACTTCTTTATAGAAACAAAGTTAGGTATATGTGCACATAAATAGTAACAATTGATCGCAGTTCAAGTTACGTTGTGGAGACATATTGTTACTTTATTGTACTTATATATCACTTAGCCGATAAAACCGCTCCAACTATGTCACACATTACTTAAACGCCGGTGAGACAAGTAGATAGTAAAAGTTTAAGTATTTTTATATCCTATCTTACATTAAAGATTATCTTATGTCTAAATTTTATCGCGATATGTACAAAAAGGATTACATTGTTTTGTTTTTTTATTACGTTCTTTATTTAAACGTTTTTTCGACAGTTTTTATCATCGCTTTTAAATTTCAATAGAAAAAAAATGTTTTTTTACAAGCGCCATTTATTCGACGATTAGATTAATCCACTGTTTTAAGTAAACATTTTAATAATTCGAATCCGAAGCTCTTATTTTAAATTTGCATAGTAAATTCTCACTAAGATGCTTTTTCTAACCTCGTATTTTTACGTCCAATATTTAGTATCATGTATGTAGTACAATACTTCCATAAAAACGACTACATTGTCTTAATTGGAGAAAATGTAATTCGCATGAAAATTTCGGTAGATCCGTAAGCTTGAAATTTGAAAAAAATGTTGCAGTATCGTAAAATAGGACACACACGTTAGGTATAAGAACACGAATTACACAATATACAAGCAAATCTTAGTGTGTGCGGCAAAACTGTTTTGGACACAACACATAGTGGGCCTAGCTCGAATGTTTGTGACAATCGCATTCGTAACATCATCGTCAATTATATCAAAAATCTGTACAAATTTTGTCGACGATGATACGATGACTTTTTTTATTAGAGAAAGGGGCAAACGAGCGACAAGAACACTAAGGTGATCACGACACCCATGGGCATCCACAACATCAAATTTTTTGTTTGTCCCAAATAATCTTGCTACGCCTACATCATCAGCTCATTATACGTCCCCACCGAGGGGATCGGAGCCTACCCTAAGTTAACGGTGATTAGGTCATAGTCAACCACGCTGGCCAAATGCGGGTTAGTTGACTTCACACATATCTTTGAATTTCTTCTCAGATATGTGCAGGTTGCATCACGATGTTTTCCTTCACCGTACGAACTTCGGATAAATGTACAAATGTAAATCGGAAATCGAAAAACACATTGGTACATGGCGGGATTCGAACACAGGACCTGCAGATTGCAAGTCAAGTGCTTGACCCCTGAGCCACCGACGCTGCTACGCCTACCGATATGGATAGCCTAACGTGTGTATCCTGACTAACATAAGACAAATGAAGCTACGATACTTTTTTCACACAAACTCGTTACAAACATGTACAGTTCACGGGATCTCCCCTTTCGGTTTCCATTTCAAAGTAATCAGTCTTTTTAATCGGATTTCTAAAGTCCTTCACGTGTAACGCGCGGATAAAGCTTGACTTTGGTATTCCACTCTCGCATGGTTTTAGATTTTCGAATGAAAAATAAATCACGTTATAGTGTTATTTTTCATACCTTTGTAAGTATTTTTTTGTTTGTTTTTTTAATAATACTATTTCGATGGTAAACATAATTTAAGTTTTAAATAATCTACCCATTTTTGTTTTAAACTTTTTTATAATTAGGAAATATTTTATACTTTCTTGATATTAATTTTTAAGACGAATAAGACGTTTTTTCTTTTAAATTAATAAAAAAATAACTGTAATTCGTATCGTTATGGCATTCGCATATTAAAAAAATATTTTGTATTTTTAACCGACTTCAAAAAAAGGTAATCAACTCATCCGTATTTTGCTATCTTCAAGCTGTAATTGAAAACAATTTGAAATCGATAATAATAATCGGAAAACGATACTAATGTTTCTCTGTTTCTCTGTTTCTCTGCTTGTCTTCTATAACATATCTATAACAATCCTATACATCAAAATCACACAAAATGGCGCGCGGTACCGACGCATGATTAATCGTAAAACTATTGAAGCATTGCCGCTGGCTCAACAGATTTAGAAAAGGCTCTCAGACAGTTCTCCTCTTGAATTTATATTCGGAATTTTCCCCTTTTTTCAATGTTTAGGCAAAGATTTGGATAGCATTCAGCATGTTATAAAAATTGAAATAAGTTTTAACTATATAAGATTTTGAATATAAGCATTATATTATGTAAAAAATGTTAAATACATATTACACACACACATTTGAAAGTATAAATTGGGTCTAGATATCTCAAAACGTGTTTAAAAATGTTAAACATTTCGAATAAAATATTAATTTTATTAAGAAAAGTATTTTTTTTTAATTTATTAAAATAAATAAAAAAGCACGTAAAAAAACGATATTCACTACTTAGGTTTTTCGTTTTAATATCATTTGCTGGTTGAAAAGTTTAATTAACGCGACCTTTTTACAACGTTAATAGCGAAGGTTTTCATGAACGAAACAAACTGAATCACTAAAGTTAACGCTGCATGAAATTTATATGGCATTTAATTTAAAAGAGCTGGTTATATCTGGAAGTGGCAGGCAGTGGAAGTCTACAATGTATTATATTAATATCTACTTATAAGTCTACATTCAATTTTAATCTGTTCAAAAGTAATGATAATTTATGCTTCATTTTTATCCCTAACTAGCTGTCGCCCGCGACTCAGTCCGTGCGAAATTAAAAAAAAAAAACTATTGGACTAAAGCCTTCCTCTATAAATGGACTACCGAACAAAAAAATATTTTTTTTAAATCGGACCAGTGGCTACTGAGATTAGCGCGTTTCAACAAACAAACTCTTCCGCATTATAATATTTTAAATCTAATTACATAATAGTGATTTAGTTTGCAAACCGCTACGACTTAAGGTCCTTCAAGATAACGAGCATATCTTCACAAAGGCTGGCAATGCATCTGCGTTTCCTCTGGTATTGTAGATGTCCATGGGCGTTGATGAATACCTCGGTGTTCCCGCTGTTCGTCAGCCTCCTACTCTTATAAAAGAATAACAGCCTCAAACACTTGTAACCTAATAATGAAATTTAATTTTCGACAAGTTATTTTCCAAAGTGTTTTTAAATAATTATTTATGGTTTTAGTTACAATACAGTTAGTTTTAATACAATTATTTTAAAATGTTTTTGATTTAATGTATTCATTTTAAGTCTACGAAATATATTATTGGTTATAAAAATTGGAAAACAAAAATATTGACTTGATTTTTTAATATAATGTTCAAAAGACGGTATTAAGCTAGAGCTTACGTTCTACTTAAAAACATAAAACTTAATCGGTCTTAACGAGAAGACTTCGTCTAAGCTGTCTCTAAATCTCTGAAGAGATATTGTGCATATAATATCGAACAATAGTCGTTCAGTTCTTAATCGGTTCAGTAATTTTTGTTTTTATTGCACAGATTCAGTAATTTATGAAATATTTGAACTAGTATGTGATACCCAAAGTAATAAAGGTAGACCGCCTGAGGTTCATCGGAACACCCCCTGAAGATCTAGCAGGGCTGTACGATGGAATATAAATTTGTGGGTTCACAAATTGAAGGAAAATTTTTGTAAAAAGTAGACCTAACATCTTGACCGCTTACGATGACTGACACTCACTAATTTTAATGTTTATGGCAAATTATAGTCCCTTTCACTGAAATACGTGGCGTTTCTTGCATGGTTCTTTGGTGAAGAGACTGACATACGTGCAAATTGTTCAATTTTCAACATTATTGCTACTAAAAGTATAACATTTTTAAACAACAAAGCTAATATACAAATGCAAACAGGAATGAAAATACGGAATTAGATTCTAAAATATGCCAAATCTGTTAAATGAATTCAATAGCTTTGAGTTCCATAAAATTGAAAGAAAAATTAGCATGCACGGCCTGGTCAGAATGGTAAGCAATATTGCCTTTCGTTCCACAAGCAATGTTTGTCTGAATCTGGAACTGGTAACAAAAAGGTAGAGTATTGTTTCATTACGTCGAGGTCTTGATTAAAGGTTGCCTCTCGCTCCCAACAGACCTTTATTCGCTTTTTTATATTTTCGTTCATTTGATACTATTTTGCCGTGAAAACGTTCAGTGGATTCTTAGCTTTTATTTACGTAAGGCTACTATAGGCTTCTCTTTATTACCCGAGTGACTCAATAGCTAATGTTTTTTTATTGTAATTGTGGAACCACGTGTAAGTGAATAAAAACATGATATCCACATATTTCTCTTTATAATTCTTCTTTTAACTATTTATAAATTAAAAAATAAACAGGCCCACGCGTGCTTTCCTAGCTTAAGTATTATATAAAAGTGTTTGATGCTTATAAGATCTATCTATACGTATAAATGAAATTGGAGTGTCTGTTTGTAACATTGAATTAATAGTTTTTTACTGCATATGTATATATATGCGTACATACATTAACTTTTTTTTTATATTTTGTCTGTCTGTCTATTTCCGCTATTCTTTGTAATGGCTGAACCGAATTTCACGGGACTTTTATTGACAGGTAGTTGATGTAATCAAGGAGTAACTTAGGCTACATCTATTTTAGTTTTTTTTTATGTTAGAAAAATAAAGTAATGTTGGAATGTCCAAGTACTGTCCAGTACCGCGAGCAGCTCAAAGACAGTTTTTTATAACAGAAGGAGGCAAACTAGCAGCGGGAACACCTAGGTGTTCCACGACGCCCATGGACATCAGCAATACCGGAGGAACCACAGATGCGTTGCCGGACTTTGAGATGGTGATAAGCTCGCCTTTTGAAGGATCCTAAGTCGTAGCGGTTTGAAAATACCGCCGAGGACACAAGAAGAGGAGAAGGAGTTTTTTACGCGGACGAAGTCGCGGGCACAGATAGTTTTACTGTATATTGTAAAAAAGAACATTCCTAACCCTTCGTTATTTCCAAAGCAAAGCCTAAAGGAAGTCAGATAATCTTGAACAAATCTCTACAGAATCAACCAAGGATCATAAAACACAAACCAAATAAAAGAGGTGACAGAGTCGATGTTATAAATCGAACTTGGATTTAAGACGAAATCACATTCATTGAGATTTAGTAAAAGATTTGGGTTGTTCCCTTGTAATAGAGGATTTGCTTCTTTAACTTTACTAAGAATTACGATCTAGTAGATGATCAATGTATTCCTTACATTTGTTGTAAAAAATATTATTTAAAAATAACATAAAAACTAACATTTTATTCCACTAAAAAAAGACATCCTAATTTTAATCGATTATCATCTTAACCAATTTTTCGCATTGTTTGAAATTTTAACAGTGGTAGAGTCCGCTTTTAACATCTTCGCACGAATTGGCCGGTTCTCCCGGTGCCATACCACGACTACACAGAAGACAGGCGTGACGTGGAAGCAATTCCAAGATTAATCTAAAGATTGGGCGTTACGAGGACCTAATTTTAGTTCTTTTACCCTTCCCATCCTTTTTCTTATAAGATGGGAAGTGGAAGTTGATTAAAGGTAGGACTCATCTGCAATTACATATGGGCAATGATCGCTTCTCTATTTTAGAGGTTACAGGTGGCCGCTCTCTCGTTTGCCACGTTATGATACAGTCCAGTAAAATCCAGTTGTTTAATAATACCAAAGTCTATGTCTATAACTTCTTATTACAGCTGCAAATGCTCTCCATTAAACTCTAACGCAATTCTGATTAGTCCCATGAGTACGATCAATTTCAATTTAAAGGGAGCGATTCTAAACTACGGCTTATTTAAATTTACTAAGACATAAATTTAATTTCTGGTTAACATTTTTATTATACTTTTTTTTTTAGATTGAAAATCTATAATCGTATGGCCCCATGAAAAATGTATCTACTTTTGCACTGTAAATTATAAAATTTTGCTAATCTTTAGAATAGAATATACTTTTATTGACACACAAAAGGACATAAACAAATCTATATATAAAAAATCAACTGCTGTTCGTTAGTCACGCTAAAAATCGGAAACAGCTGAACGGATTTATCTTATCTTAGTATTGAAATGTTCGTGGAGATCTAGGGAAGGTTTAAAAGGTGAGAAAAATTCGGATAATTGCCGGGAAAACCCTTTGGGTACCTTTTTTTAATCCCGCACGGACGGAGTCGCGGGTAACTGCTAGTTCAATATAAAATAATAGGAAAAAAATACAAAAGTAAAAAAAACTTGATTATAAACTCCTTTATTTAAAATACAGTTTATGTAAATAGTTTCTTTTACAATGTCGCTAAAGTTTCTTAATTTTTTTTTCTTATTTAATTTAATTTTCCTGGAATAGCAGATTAAAGAATTTTACAAGAAAAATGTCTACGAGATCAAAATGTAGCCAAAGAGGCGGAAAGCTAAATTGGATTTAATTAAAGACGTTACGACTACGCTTCTCTTATTTCAGTGGAAAAAAGAGCCAAAGGTTATTTCGTTTTTGTGATTTGTATTCAGAATATTGGTTAGCTACAGAAGTTTAATACAGAATTACAAAAAATAATATCACTTAAATATATATTACTTATTCAGAAAAACATCTCATGTAAAATACACAAACTTATAAAAATTATATCACGAATACAAGAAAACGTCGTCGACGTACGAAGGAAACGAGCGTCGGTGGCTCAAGGGTAAAGCACTTGACTTGTAATCTGCAGGTCCTGGGTTCGAATCCCGCCTTGTACTAATGCGTTTTTCGTTTTCCGAAGGAAAACATCGTAATGGGTCCTGCACATGTCTGAGAAGAAATTAAAAAGATATGTGTGAAGTCAACCAACCCGCATTGGGCCAGCGTGGTTGACTTATAGTCAACCACGCTGGCCCTAGTCATCCTTGATTTGAGGGTAGGCTCCGAGCCCCTCGGTAGGGACATAAAGTGAGCTGATGATGATGATGACAAGAAAACAGAAAAACATACAACTTTAACTTACACTCACTAATAATAGGTGTTGTTTCTCTCTGAATTAGTGCAATATTACTAATAATAAAAAGCGGTATGGATAGATGAATGTTTGTTAGGGGGTATCTCCAGTAGGGCTACATGGATCTCGCTTTAATTTGGCATATATGTACAACATAATATGGAATAACGCATAGGCGACTAATTACTTTTAAGATTCCATACCTCGAAAGGAAAAAACGGAACCCTTATAGGATCACCTTGTTATCCGTCCGTCTGTCTGTCAAGACGCGAACAGGTATCAAGCTGGTATATATATTTTTTATAATTCTGCGCGTAGAGAGTCGCAGGCAATAGCTAGTCTTACTATTGAAGTCAGTTGAAAATCATTACTGATTCATTTTGTAGAAAGTTTCGTAGTAAATATTCAAACCTTTTCAAATTCCCCTTTTACTTTATTTCATTTGAATAACGGGTTTGGGACATTATTATATTTGTGTTATAACAAAGATATTGATAAAATCAATAGTCTATACGTACTTCAAGTTAATTGAAGCATACTCGAACAAATAAAAGGGTATTCAGAAATATGATATCAATTACCCTCTGTCAGCCACTTGTTTGTCTCATTTCAATCGTTTGTACTTTATAATGATGTGCTTCAGAAAATTATTGGAAAAAGCACAAACATGTCTACATTTTAACAGTGGTAGAGCCCGCTTTAACATCTTCGCACGAATTGGCCCGGTGAAATACCACGACCACACAGAAGACAGGCGTGAAATGGAAGCAATTCCGCGTTTCGTCTGATGAGGGTGCGTCCCGGAGGCCTAATTTAGTCCTCTTTCCCTTCCCATCCTTTTTTTATAAGGAAAGGATGGGAAGTGGAAGTGGACTTTCCGGATGAGAGGATGGATGGAAAGGGAAGATATTTTATTTCTGTGCATCCTCTCCTCCGTCGATTAAAGGTAGGCAACGCATATGCAATTGCGTATGTCTATGGGCAACGGGCACTTCGCTACTAGAGCGATTTCAGGTAGCCGCTCGCTCGTTTTCCACCTTTTGATATTAAAAAAAACATATCATATTTTTTCTTTTTTTTTTTTTGGGATTTTTGTCCATATGGGACATGTCAATCCCATAGTGCCTTTCCTTATGATTTAGTAAACGAGCTGGCATAATCGTACCGATACGCGATTGAAGCCGGGTCTGACAGAATGGAAAAAAATAGGCCAACATCATTAAAATTAACTTTCATTTCTGTGAACAGCAGCTCACGATCCCGCCTTTTTTTCTCACACATATCATTTTTATATTTATTTTTATTTTGTTTATCTATATTGTTAGGAAGAAAATCCCATACTGTCCTGGTGTATTGGCGCAACACTAGCTTTTCTAAAATGTCGACGTTTATGTCCCCTCACTAATCATTCTGACACTTTGTAATGAAAGCGCGCCATTCCCACCAAAGGATTCTAACTAATGTCTTAAAAAAATTACATGTTTTTGTCAAATCTTACTTATATAAATGCCAATGTTTGGATAGATGTTTGAATATATCTCCAGAACGGTTGATCCAGTCAACCGTTCTGGAGATATATCGATGAAATTTAGCATACATATAAAACATAGTCTAATAGAAAAAAAAGGCTATTAATATTTTTTTTAATTGCGCGCGAACGGAGTCTCGTGCAACAGCTAGTATAAAATATAGTTGACTAAAATATGGATGTGTATTCATTTTTGTTTTCACGAACAATGTGTGTTCCTGAAACAGGCGGTACAGAAATTGAGCCTTCTATTGTTTCGCCGTTGAAAGGTCCTGATTAAACCAGACGGTAACGTGCAGCCTCACTTTAGCTTGTATTTTATTTATGCAACATTTAGAGAATGGAAAAAAATATAATGAAGCACAAAAAAGGCAACGCTACGACTTAGGGTCCTTCAAGAAGCGAGCTTATCACTATCTCAAAGGCCGGCAACGCATCTGCGGTTCCTTTGGATTTGCTGATGTCCATGGGCGTCGTTGAACACCTCGGTGTTCCCGCGGCTCGTTTGCCCCCTTCTGTTAAAAAAAAAAAACAAGTGACTCTTTATAGAAATTTTTGGCGACTCACCTATGGTTCGTATGGCGTTGAATGCTCATGAAAATTGGTTTATCGGTAACATTAAGAGTGCCACTGGTCATTGACCTTATAATATAAAAAATGTTGCGTTGAAGATGTTGCTATTAGTAGAGTTGTAGAGTTTGTACTATTTATTATTAATTGATCTGTCAAATCTGAAAGCATCGGTGGCTCTGGGGCAACCACTCGACTTGCAATCTGCAGGTCCTGGGTTCGAATTCCGCCATGTACCAATTTGTTTTTCGATTTCCGATTT
>NW_013530872.1:1169240-1212197 GCF_000836235.2 Papilio xuthus
GGGCGTCGATGAACACCTCGGTGTTCCCGCTGCTCGTTTGCCCCTTTCTGTTAAAAAAAAAAAACAAGTGACTCATTATAGAAATTTTTGGCGACTCACCTATGGTTCGTATGGCGTTGAATGCTCATGAAAATTGGTTTATCGGTAACATTAAGAGTGCCACTGGTCATTGACCTTATAATATAAAAATGTTGCGTTGAAGATGTTGCTATTGGTAGAGTTGTAGAGTTTGTACTATTTATTATTAATTGATCTGTCAAATCTGAAAGCGTCGGTGACTCAGGGGCAACCACTCGACTTGCAATCTGCAGGTCCTGGGTTCGAATTCCGCCATGTACCAATTTGTTTTTCGATTTCCGATTTACATTTATCCAACGTTCTTACGGTGAAGGAAAACATCGTGATGCAACCTGAATATATCTTTCTTACAAAACTTTACGCCTCCTCAAAAAAAAAATCAACATTCTGTTGGTGGCTATGTACAATTTCCTTTAATTATTATTAACAACAAACTAAACTTTAATTGTAAATTCGTAACGGTCTTGGAAGCAGTTAAGCGGTACATCGTAAATCCGTTAATTTGTCACCGCGCGCAGCTAATGTAAACAAATGGACTTCACGGACACTTCACCAAATTAAACTTTGAGAACACTCAAATTACCGCATTCATCTTTATTTTGTATTCTTCCTTCATTAAGCCGCAATTCTAAAGAAAGTAAACACATTCTTCTTCGTCTTTACAGTCTTGTCAGACTGGTCGTGGTCATCAAGTATCTTGGACCCGCTTTACCAGACGCCGCCACTCCTCCCTAGTCGCTGCCTTTTTTGTACATTGGTGCAGGGGGACATCCACATCTACTCTGATTTGATCGGTCCACTTCATAGGCGATCGTCCTCGTGGTCTGTTGCCCTCAACTTTCCCCTGCACCACCAAGCGCTCGATGGATTCGTCATCACGTCTACAGTAAACACAATCTTAAACTAATTTCAAGTAAGACAATCTATCTCTTTTGACCTACTAACCATGGGTTTCTAAGACTTAAAATTCCTGTAAAAAATAAGTAGTTATCTCATGAAATTTGTTTTGTCAAAGACAAGAGCCCTGCCTTGTTAACAATATGTTTTTATACGGCTTCTGGTCTCAGAAGCCCAAGGTTATTTGTTATAGTTTTAGAAGATCGTTGAACAATCTTGTGACAAAAACATTTAATCTTAAATGGATACAAACAAAACTGTAGTCCTTTTTCTTTTTAATTTTGTTAAAATAATAATATTGCTTTATATGCATTAGTAAAATAATAAATAAAGATATTTATTACTAAATAACAAAGGTGTAATGAAGAATCAGTGGGACCAACATAACAATAACAATATTTGTTAACGAGGCGGGCGGCGTTTAGTGAAAATAACGATAGCATCGGGACGTTTGCGCGGGTCGCGATAAAATATAATTAATGAAGTCAGGGCTTAAGCGATGCTTAAAGTTTTATTTAGTAAGCACAGGGATGCCAACTTCATAACTATTTATAGCGTGCGCGCAGCTGAGCAAGTAATACCAAGAGAGCTTTATGTCCTTCCATATTATACAGGGTGATGCATTGTTACTACACTGCGAAGCTATGTAGAAAGTTTTAAAGTGGATATGAAACATTACGTCATTCGAGAAATATAAATAGCATGGCTTGTAGTTCAGTTACATTCTTTTGAAAACAATTTGTAAAGCTTGCAATAATTATAAAACATACTAGCTTTCGCCCGCGACTTCGTCCGCGTGAAATTAAAAAAAAACACAATTTAGTAGCCTACGTTCTTCCAGACTATATTTTATATGTTCGTCAAATTTCATCGAGATCCATTTAGTCGTTCTGAAGATACCTTCAAACAAACATCCATCCATCTAAACATTCGCATTTATAATATTGGTAAGATGTGCAGTGCTTAACCATTAGGCTTTTGACGCTTTTGTAAATATAATTTCTCATCTCCATTTAATTTGACTATACGTATATGAAATAACTTAGTATATTAAAGATAAATACTTGATGGATATTTAAAAAAAAAATATTATCTCCCATAAAACTTGTAATAAAATATTCAGCATCATTAAAACATTTAACACGGTACGTACATTAATTTTGCGGCGGGCAAAGGGTTGTCATCGATAATGTTCGACGTGTTTAAGTTTCCAGTCCACTGAGCTTTTAGCAGGTTAATTAACAATTTAATCTTTGCTTAATATTCATCATTCCCTTAGTTCAAATTATTTCTACCCGGTTTACTTTTTATATCATAAAGTGGCAGACGAGAAGGTAAGCAGCTGAATTTTGAATTATCTGTTATCGCCATAATGGCGAAGCCTCCACTGCCTGTAGACATCCACAATTGCAGATACGTTGCCTTAATCGACAGAGGATGAGACGCACAGAAAGAGAATATTTTCCCTTACTATGCGTCCCCTTCTCCAGTATAATACACTATTACACATTTTCGCAATAAAACAGTTAATTTATTTATTTAGTTTAGAGGTCTTCTACCGCTGGTTTACATTATGCCAGTAAGACAGTAGCGCTCAATATCTTGTCATATAATAGGTTAACAAAGGCATAACATACATAACTGGTGCCAGTTAACCCATTCCATGCTAAGCCAGCGCTACTGTTCTACTGTACTGGCACAGTGTAAACTATGCATTACACCGTTTCGGGCTGACATAAGTTCATAAGCAAGTGGTACAGTCAGTCTTTTGTAAGGAATTTCATTTTTAAATACCCCAATGAGTCTCTGAGATTTGTCTAGGCTATAAATAAGTATTTCACAATTGAATTAATTTATATACTGACATACGAAGTGTTTTTATCAACGACCGTAGCCAAAAAAGAGCCTGTGCGTGATCTTACATGATTGCACAACAAGAACAGGACTATGTAGAGCACACGTGTTCTGTGTCAAACCCAGCGCAAGCAGGAAATCTAGAAGACTGGGGCACACATAATGCACACTTTAGCCTCATTGAAATCGCTCACCACAATACACACATATGTTAACCGTGTAAATGATGCTTAGTCAGGTAATTAAGAGCAAATATAAGACGATATATTGGTAAAAATACATTCGTTCTTTGTTAACCAACATTAGGTGGTTTTATTTCCCCGTGTTCCGCATTTGGGGTGCACTACGTCTGTACGTCCGGACTCAGTCTTATCCGGGGCTGAACTGGATGTACACCATGCAAAACTCATGTTGATGACACAAAAAATGTTGAATTACTTAACCTAAATATAAAGCGGATCTGATTTATTTACATAATACACCGAAAGAAAGCTTTGGTGGAGTAAAAGCGATCGTTTTCTAGTTGGAAACTTTGTAAGTTTGCTGGCTTCGCCTTTGCTCGTAGTTAACTTTTAACTTTGACATTGTTCGCGATCGCGCCAAGTGCAGCTTAGATGTATTTAAAGTTAAAATTCTACGATATTTTCCTTTAGAATTTTTTTTTTAATTTGTTGACATACTATTACTGAAATACGTTATAAAGTTTTTTTGTGAGTTAATTTTGTGGTATAATTCGCTTTGTTCTCAGAAGACTTATAATAATCAGTCGGGTTGATAGTTTTAACACAACAATATGACCTAGTAAAAAAAAAGTTCAACCTAAACCTTTGGTAATACATACTCGAAGTGCACGTAAACTAAACTGATGTTCAGTGGGTGCTGAATTACTAAAGTGACCGACGCCTTTCAACTTGATCAACACGTATCCAGTAACAAGCCTATTAAACTTCCTCTTAACTTAGCTCCGATGCAGTTAACTTAATTGTAACTTAACACGCTCTAACGCAAACTGCGATAGAAGACCTAGGTTTTCTGTCATGGTTAATTTAAATTATACTTGTTATTAATTAACTTAAGCTATAACTAATACATTGGAGGAAAAAAATTCCAGTGACAAAATAAAAAAAAAACTTATAACCTGAAGTTGTGATAAAAATAAATGAAAATCATAATAAGATGCATCTCGAAGTTGTAAATTAAGCTTGTTATTTCGTTATTCACAATTATTTTCGTTTTTCACGTAATGTATAGGAGTTTTTATTACGTAAAACCTAACTTTTATAAAACATTTGGTTCGAAATTGAAAATTAATAGAGCAACACATTCGTCACCGCTTATAAAATAATCAACTTTTAAAAAAAAAAGTTCGGTAACATCGGATAACGGATACAAAAAATATATCTCCGAATCGATGGCCTTTCTCACTATAAAATTGCGAATGATTTTTTGCGCGGGTTCGGAATTCGCACGAACGCTTTGCAATTGGTAACATACCAATACAGATAGTACATTCGGAGACTAACGATGGCACCATTCCTTTTTGCTTTTACAGATATCGTAGGCGATTTTGAACTGGAAAATAAAGCAATAGGCGCGTTGGATAGATTCGTGTCCAGTTGTACAAAAGAATTTCTAGAGAGGCAAAATCTCAATAGACCACTAAAGTCTTACTAATTTTTTTTTATAACAAAAGGGGGCAAACGAACAGCGGGAACACCGGTATGTTCAACGACGCCCATGGACATAAGCAATACAAGAGGAACCGCAGATGCGTTGCCGGCCTTTGAGGTGGTGATAAACTCGCTTCTTAAAGGACCCTAAGTCGTAGCGGTTTGGAATTACCGCTGAGGACAGACCATTCAACAACACTGCTGTGCGAGGCAGGAAGTTTCGCGCAAACCGCACGGTCGTGGATATAATATACTATTATATTATAAATGTGAATGTTTAGATGGATGTATGGATGTTTGTTAGAAGGGAACGAATCAACAGATCTGGCTAAAATTCGGCATAGTTGTAAAAAACACAGTCTGGAAGAACACATTGGCTACTAATTAAGTTTTTTTAGTTCAGCGCAGACGGAGTCGAGGGCGACACCTAGCACTACAGTAGCAGACCAGCTAGTATAATAGGTATAATCAAAGTAATAGTTGAATACATCATCGTCATCCCTATCATCTTTAACAAAAACAGAAATAAAAACATGGTTTAAAGGACGATTTTGGTCTCAGGAACCTACTCTTTTTATTTAGCTGTTTTCTATTCTCTAGCTCTGTACCGAACATCCATCCATCCAAACTTTCACGTTCATAATAATAGTAAGATAATATTAAGTTTTCCCTAATGACTTTCGATTAAAACACAAACTTGCAGAATTATAATTTATCGTCTAGTGACTTGTGAAAACTTGTGCAATTTCTTTTCATAAAAATGAATGCAGTCTTTTCTAACATTTCTCTATTGAAGTGGCACTGAACTAACTGCTTGAGAAAAGTTTGTAATTTGACAGTCAGTTTGAAATGTTTTCAGTGCGACTGTCGACATTTATAAAATGCATACGATTACCATCATTGTAAAATGTTCGTTACAGTTTTTGAGTTTTTAATAAACAATTACGCACCTCTTACGATATCAATAATTATGTTTTCGTTATTCGATCCTTCTCGAAAATTAAATTACATTAATACACCTTACTAATTTTACTAATATTTTAAATGCGATTGTTTCGATGGATATAAGTTAGAAGATGTTTTCAGAACGTCTGCATGGATCTCGCCGAAACTTGGTATAGGTATATAACACAGCATGGGAGAATACATAGACTACAAACTTATTATTATTTTTTTAATCCCGCGAGGACGGGATTTTTAAATACCGTTGACAGAGTCGCGGGCGACAGCTAGTATTATATACAAAACATAAAACCTTGTAGAACTCTTAATGAAAAATCCTATTACTATACAACAAAATAAATACGAAACGCATACTCTACAGAATACAAAATGAGTTTTTAATAAAAACATCATCCGGAGTGTAACAATTCATAGTTAAATACTCCATTGCGGAGTGTCAAATCAGTAGTTACTTGTTTCACGAACTCCAACTGGGGACAGAGTAATTTGATGCTTCATTCTAGTCCCAGCAAAAGTTTAATGTTCTACAATATTCAAAATATATAACTTTACTCGAATACTGTTGTATCCTCAGATATCTGAGCATCAAATCTGCAATTATCTGTGATATAAAATGACATTATAAACACTTTTGCCTGCAATTATCTTATTGCAGTTGAAAATGTGGCCACTACACTAACACACTTGTAAATGTGGCCACTATACTAATTAACGCAAGGGAAAGTGAGACCACTGCATTAACTAATGCATTTAAAAATATGGCAACAATACTAACGTACTTGAAAGTGTGGCCATTACACTAAAGTACTTAAAAGTGTGGCCATTACACTAACACACTTGAAAGTGTGGCCACTAAACTGTGTAATGCACTTGAAAGTGTAGCCACTACACTGACTGATGCACTTGAAAGTGTGGCCACTACACTATCTAATATACTTAAAAATGTGGCCATTACACTAACGCACTTGAAAATGTGGTAGTAACTTACTTGGCAATAATCTAGGTTAGTAAGATTACTGCTTATTTCATATACAATAATTGTAGTTCACATATTTCATACAAACAGCAATGCTATAAAATAATTTCTATAAGCAATCCCTAAAAGATCTTGTTTATATTTAATTAATCCTTAATTGAGTTTTACATCAAAAGGAAACCTCGAGGCTGGGTTTTGGGGAAATAAAATTAAAGTAAATGTTGTCTTAATGAAATTACACTAAGTACAACTTCAATTTTCTCCGAAGATCATTGTCCGAGATATACTTTGGTTTTTTATCACAAGTTAATAAGTAAATATTTATAGGTATATAATCTTAATAATCAATTCTGTCTCTACAAAATTAAAAATTTAAAAAAATGCGCATCATTTTTTCCTTCTCATAATCTGATTGAATGGTAATTAAAAAAACGATGGGTTGACAATTTATGACACGATACGAGATGAAACTTGTGGAAAATATTTGCAGCAGATTTTATAAACTTAATCAATAGGCCAATCTTTAATGTGACATAATTTCCACTATATCCTTTATCCAATCTCAATAAAAGCTAAAAGGAATATTAAAAAAATGTTTAACCTTTCTGCAAGATTAACTGATATCCTCTATAGTGCATTGTTACGAGAACCTTTTTTATTGCTGGCCATACATAGCCTGGAGGCATTTTAGAGTAATTGATGTCATATTTCTAGAGCAGCGTTCTGAATTCAACAATTTTTAATAAGATACTTTTTATCCACTGACCTGTATAAATGGAGTGGCTATAAGTCAGAATATTTTGTGCCTATTTGATGGTAGCAGTGGTGTGGATTCGAACTTATAAATAGAATTAACTGGCACGTAACATCAATAGGCGCGTTTACGAAACATAGCTGTCATTTTCATGCCTATCTATTTATAGAAATCAGTATCCAATTAAATTCTACACAGTAAATAATAATTCATTACAAATTTAAAGTCTGAGGTGTAACTTTAAAATTGATCTTCCGATTATATTTTACATCGGTAAGGTAAATGCCCACTCCGATATAAACGTATTGGTTATTGAACTTGCACTTAATTATTATTGGGTTATATAAAATTAAATATTTCCTGTGAAAATTCGAAGTATAAAGTTGGTCGGTGGCGGTAGCGATAAACAGTTAATTAAAACGTTAATAAAAGGTTATCGGCCACGGACGGAGGCATTGCATTATCGATGACAATGTTCCCACCCACAACAATAACCAATACACACTTTAAAATAGCAATATTATAATATTATAGATTAATAATAATATTGCCTGAGGATTCATAACGTTGTGTTGTTATGGAACTAACTAACTAGGTAATCAAAAGTTTTGAAAATAGTCACAACAACACACGAACGTAAACCGTAACCCAGAGGTTAGGCAGAGTCCAAAGACCTCCATTTCTTTCTTTTATAACAAAAGGGGCAAACGAGCAGCGGGAACACCGAGGTGTTCAACGACGCCCATGGACATAAGCAATACAAGAGGAACCGCAGATGCGTTGCCGGCCTTTGAGGTTGTGATAAGCTCGCTTCTTGAAGGACCCTAAGTCGTATTGAATTGGAAATACCGCCCTGAACAGACCATTCTACAACGCTGCTGTGCGACGCAGGAAGTTTGGAATTTGGCGCCCTCCACACAAAGTTCTATCCCTTCTTATAAATACGTACTCATACATGCAGTTTTCGATGCTCTTTATAAGAACCATAACCTTAAATATTTTGTAAATTGTTTTGTTTGCTACAACATTGCTATACCAAATATATTTTTGACTTTTTTTGGTAAGCGTAAAATTTAATATCTTTTTAATAATCGGTCTATTAAGAGTCCTATCTGAATTCATTCCATTCTTACGCATATCCTCTTTAACACATCCTTCTTTGAACCATTGAAAACAAATCTTAATGATTATAAAATGCAGTTATTTATAACCCTTTTTAATTCTTCTTAGAGATTAAAATACTATTTTTTTAATCTTTAAAGATTGTAATCGTGACTACTAATTTTGAATTAATCGATTAATAGCAGCTAACAAAGTTCGTTAGTAAATTCGCCATTTTGTGAAGCTTGTAAATAACACACGCGGCGCGGTATCGGCCATAGACTGGCTGGAATATGACGGAAATGTTTGATAATACTCGCTATTGAATTGTAGGCCTTATCATAAGCGATTAAAGTCTCAATTTAATTGAAAATTATATGATGGTTTTATTTCTCTTTATTATTCTAACCCGCGGGCGGTATGTATGCAGATACGTGAATTTTAACCGAACCTCGTAAATGACCCATTGACTACTACACATAAAAAATACTATTTTTTTTTTTTATTTAAAAATGATAAATTAGAAAATCTATTTATGTGTTGCATTGTTACTAAAATTAAGTCAGGTAAATATTTTTCAGTATTAATAATGTTTAATATTACTTCTTACTAATATTATAAATGCGAATATTTGTATGGATGGATGTTTGTTTGAAGTTATTTAGAACGGCTGTATGGATCTCGCTGAAATTTGGCATAGATTTAGAATGAAGTCTGGAAGAACACATAGCCTACTAATTAAGATTTTATTTAATACGGTGCGGACGGCGTCGCGAGCGACAGCCAGTCTCTACATAGCACCAGCAACTATTGAAAAGTAAGTTAAAATCAAACGACTAATGTGACAATGTAATTTTAATAACATTAATTTACGACTTTTCTCAATATATCATTACTTAATCAAGTGGAATCGTAGACAAGCGTTAGTTTAACCTTTAAAAAAATGTCATGCGAATGTCACATGTTAATCTAATTACAAAATAATGATAAAAATGATAAATTATACAATCATTTAATGACGAATTATATCATTGATGATAACATCATTTTATTACTATAATGATGTATTTATCGTAACCTTGGTTTATACGCTTGTATGTACTATTAGCTGTGCCCACGACTTCGTCCGTGTGAAATACTGTGATGCGCGTGGTTGGACAGTACTTGGACATTGCAACATTATTTTATTTTTCTAAAATAAAAAAAAATCTAAAATACATGTAGCCTAAGTTACTCCTTATTACATCAGCTACCTGCCAGTAAAAGTCCCGTCAAAATCGGTCCAGCCATTTCAGAGATTAGATGGAACAAACAGACAGACGGACATAAATTGTAAAAAAATATTATCTCGGTGTATGTACCGTATATATATTCTTATACATTTTTTTATATCATAAGGTGGCAAACGAGCGAGCGGCTACCTGATATCGCTGAAATAGCGAAGTGACCGTTGCCCATAGACGTACGCAATTGCATATGCGTTGCCTACCTTTAATCGACGGAGGAGAGGATGCACAGAAAGAAAATATTTAGTAAAAAAACGGTTATTTTAATATTACAAACAGACACTCCAATTTTATTTATATGTATAGATAAGTTATTCATTCTGAAAAACTCGCAAAATAATATACTTTTGAGTAATTTTATATTTATGTTATGGCAGTGAAAACTCGCCGTTAATTTAATATTGTTTTTTATCTGCTTACTTTTAGAGATCAACAACAATTACATATGCATTGTAAATGCATTTCTTTTAATGCATTTTAAAATGGCATTGTATATTGACAGGTTATGGCATGGCGTACACGGAAGCTGCAAAATAATTCGATACACAAAAACTATTCAGTGGCAATTTAAGCCGTATGATTTTGTTTTTTAGGTTGTTTTTATAATGTAAATTTTCACTCGCGGTGAAATTGTGACGTGCATTTATTTGGCTCCGCGACAGTAACATTTCGAATTCGCTAACGAACTTATTATTCGAAATTCGAATAGCAACTCTCAAAGGGCTGGCCGGCAGCGTTATTTATGCAAAATCGTATGCTCCCGTACAGATACGGGCTTATCTCTTTTAATTGAATTTCAAGGGACTGTCGTTTTAAAGGGTGCCTTTTTCGTTTAAATTTTTTGCGATTTTTCATATTTTATTTAAAAGTAGAATTAAAACCAGATGAATGATATTGTGACAAGTCACGAGGCTAGAAATGTGACTCACAAATATCCCTTATAACAATGAGGAAAACTTTTAAAAATAATTTTGTATGATTTTGAATGTCGGTTAAAGGGTTTTCATTTGGAAGTACATCAGAGGCAGGCCAGAGAAGTCGGAGAAATTAGGAATGATAAATGTATTTGTGAGACGAAAACCAAGTTCATTGTCCCAAAATAGAGCAGGATAGAGATGGAAGATGGCGGATATTGATATGTTATCCAAGCTGCAAAAATGTAGAGACAATAATTTACATTCTATTAAAGATAAATCAGTAATAATTTAGAAAAGTTTACTTGAAATTCACAGACTTGTAAACAAAATTCAAATACAAGGTAATGGTAAATCTCATCGTTTAGCGTCCGTTACTGACTATACATTGAGATTCATTTTATCGGCCATTCCGGAGATTGCGCGGTCGGTTGCCGGCGATTTTGCGTCCACTTGTATGCAAGTTGGATGACTTGATCGTTAAACGAAATATTACGAATACCTGTTGGTATATGTACTACCAATATTTCCCTAGGAATGATTAAACCAAGCTAATCTTAAATGACATAGAAAGGTTCGTTGCTCTTAGAGCCGTAGAGCTATGATGATATAATCATCATCTTCGAAAGATATAGATTTGATATATTTTATATATTAATTTGACGTACAAAAATACATATTACAAAATATATAAAATAGATTTCAATCTTACTTCTAAATGTAGCACCTTATCATTCTCAATTATTTCAATTTACAAATATGACTTACATTTTTCTTACACTATGACATTATCGCGATCGCTTCTAGTTGACTCTAGCATAACAATGCTAGCCAAATTCGAACTCAAATATTTAAAAATATTAAGGTTAAAAGATCTAAAATCCTGCAGCACTACCATCGCTGCGTGGATCAAAAGCACCTTCCAGCATACCATTTAGGTGCCGGACTAATGCACCAGCTTGACCCACCGTCTCACTGTACGGTGGAAGCAAACAAATTTCATGACCTCTTTTCTTCAATTCGTCTACAACTTCTGTGTTAAATCTGTCTTCTAAATGTAAAATATCATTACGATCACCATTGGTAGATCCGTAAATCCATCTTGGTGCTGAGATAGACTTTTGCAACCCAAAGCCTTGTACCACGTATCTGTGGAAGATCGCAGCTTGAGTTTGCGACTGACCATCTCCTCCTCTAGTACCGTATACCATGATTCTACCATCGTTTAGTCGAGCTGCAGCAGGATTTAACGTATGGAATGGTTTCTTCCTAGGATTCAGTGATAAAATGTGATTTTTCTCCAAACTAAAAGCAACCCCTCGGTTATGCCATAAAATACCCGTCCTGGGAAGAACGACACCACTTCCAAAGTTATAGTAAATGCTTTGAATAAACGAAACAGAGAAGCCTCTATCGTCCATTACACCTAGCCAAATTGTATCACCTGGGCCCTTGCCTTTACCTTCGTTCGACGCACGATCTGGTTTTATTCTGTGAGCCATTTCAGTAATTGCATGGCCAGCTAGCAGAGATTGAGGGTCCACTTTCATACAAGACGGGTCCGTTATGTAGCGATCTCGTACTACGAATGCCTGTTTTGTAGCTTCGACCACGTTGTGAATAAATTGTGCTTCATTTCGACCGTCGACGCGCAGTCTATCCAAGATCGCGAGGATCGAAAGCGAAACTAAACCTTGTGTCGGTGGAGGAAGGTTGAAAATTTCACCGTGTTCGTGTTGTAAACACAGAGGGGAACGCCTAACGGGAGCGTAATTCGCCAAATCGGATTCCGTTATTGGCATACCCATGTCCGACATATCTTGCGCAATTAATTTTGCCAATTTACCTTTATAGAAACTATTTAGGCCGTTCAATGAAAGTTCTTTCAATGTTGCCGCTAAAGTTTTTTGACAGAACCTTTCGCCTACTTTTGGTACTTTTCCATTAGGCAAATAAGTGTATTGAAATCGTTTCGTCGGAGTTGTCTTAGAGATTAAATCTTTTAGGTTGGTTTCATGAGATGTCGATACGGGAAAGCCATGTTCGGCGTAATAAATAGCATCTTCTAGAAGTTTTGAGACAGATATTCTTTGATAGCCGCATTCGGAGACGTATTTCAAAGCTTCCTCCCAACCACCGACCGTTCCTGCCACTGTTATGGCTGATTTGGGTCCAGACCTAGGTATTTCGTTTAATCCATCAAAAAAATCAAAGTCTGCTAAGCTGCCAGCAGCTCCACATGCTTCGATTGCGATTGGTTCACCGTGTGGGGGGACTATCAACCAGAAGCCATCACCACCGATGCTGTTCATGTGGGGGTAGACGACGGCGATAGTGGCCGCAGCAGCGACGGCAGCTTCCATAGCAGTACCACCACTTCTCAATATTTTCACTGCGCTTTGTGTGGCCAGATGGTGTGGGGTCACCACCATACCACGGGGAGCTGAGTTAGTTACTTCCATTTTGTTTCACTATATCGTGGTACGTCTGAAACGGAAGTATGTACCAAATTTTAATACTCATGCAGACATTTAAAAATTATTTTTTTTTACATTCCAACAGACAAGCGCATTAAGATTAGATATACTGATAAAAACAAAAACCAATTTGATTTGTCTTTTATTTAAAAAAAATGTTTTCAGTAAATTAGTGATAATATTTTATGTTTAAAACTAGCTGTCGCCCGCGACTCCGTCCTCGCGGAATTAAAAAAAAAACATAAGTAGCATATGTGTTCTTCCAGGCTATTCTACATGTGTGCTAGATTTAATTCAAATCCGTTCCGCTGATACCTTCAAACAAACATCCATCCATCTAAACTTTCACATTTATAATTTTAGTAAGAAGTAAGATAATTGGATGTTTTTAAATTTCGAATAAAGACACTTTTATAGCAACAGCGACATCTATCATGTTACTGTAATACTACATCAAGTTGATTTGTGAAAATATATTTTATCACAAAAGAGGGTACTTTAAAATTATTTTCAATTTACAAATGTCTATGGGTATTGAAAATTTACATTATAAAGATAAATAGTTATGTAATGTTTATCAATGTAAAAGATACGCAATTTACATATTAGGCAATTCATGCTTTTTACATTTTAAATATTTGCGTTTTCATTGAACTAAATTAATTACAGTGTAGTAAACACCTTTACTTCATTACCATTATTACATTTTAATGCCAAACTAAGATACCACGTAAATATCTAGATCAAAATTACCGTAATAAATGCTAATCATTTACTTTTAGTTAGATGTTTATAGAATTTTCAGTAACTATTAAATAGCCATCCTCGGTTTAAATTTGACAAATATTCATTGTTTGCTTTAAAAACTCTAATCATAGCCATCCATTTCAATTCCAAGGCGCCGATGTTTACATTTATTGATAAAGAATCTGTCAAAACGTAATCGCATGGTGGTCAAGTTCAAGTGATAATTTATTACCATAAGATAGGGTTGTAACAAAAAATAGTTTAACTGTACTTATTTACATCCTTTTGTTTTCGTTATTATATTAGAAAATAAAGATCTTCTTGAGACCTCGATAACTTAATAAATTGCAAAAACATTTCGATTCATGTCTGATAATTAATCCTACAACTGCATGTTAACTTTTATTTAATATTTAAAAAGGAATCAACAACAAGTTAACATTTTTAGAGTGCAAATATCACTTTATTAAACTAAATTAGTTCTGAAATAATATGAATAAGTGATAAACAGATGAAGAAGAAGAAGATAGACAGAAATAATTATAACCGTTTCGTTATCGTTTTTTAAAATACCAGTAGTCAACCCTAAACTTTAACGAATTACTGAACGCATTTTAGCACACTACCACACCGCCCGGCTTTGGCGATCATGAGCACAGTGCGTGCAGATCTAAAATAGAATTGTAATTTTTATATTTTGTGACGTATTATCAGGGCAAACGAACTTTAATCGATCGTTACTAAGTAAAACAACAGTTTTATTTTTGAGAGAAAACAATATTGTAGTGACAAAAACACTGTAATGTTTAAATCTTTGTTCAATTCTCTGATAACTCAGGCCAGCTGTCAAGAGGTGGGTAAGTTTTTGTATATTTTGAAAGGTTTAAGCGTTCTATTTATGAATTTGTAATATCAAACTGTACAAAACAAATTCTTTTGCTATTTTGTAAATTTTTTAATGTTAGAATTGCCCTTGAAGTGTCTGCCCTTGAAAATATACGTAACGTCAATGATGCGGTATTCTGGTTACATGAACTTAACCGTGTAAAACAGTACATTTAGCTCTTATTTCTTTTAGACTATGTATAATACGATTTTGTTACTGTATATTACGCATATCTGACTACACATTAGATAATCTTTACGTCTAACCTTTTTGACCTTCTACACTATGCAAATAATTTTCTTATCATGGGGTCTCACTCACCTAATTATGATGGCTTGATTTTTAAAAAAGGTTTATTGCCTTCCAAATTGGAATTTACCACCCTATAGGAGTGTTTCCAGTAATATGACTATGTAAAATATATATGTAACTTCGGTACACAAGATACCCTTATCAGTTACGTCAAGCTTGCTATCACTCTACAATTCAGTTTAACTGGAGACTTCGTGACAAAATGATTCCACGTCGGGTAATATGTTAATTATTCTTAGTTTTTATAATAAAACTTGTTTTAAATTATTCGATGCTTAACAGTTTGTGTTTGTGGTAAATGTGTTTTTATATAGTGGTTAAATTGTGATGGAAAATGTGA
This sequence comes from Papilio xuthus, assembly GCF_000836235.2. NCBI lineage: Eukaryota > Metazoa > Arthropoda > Insecta > Lepidoptera > Papilionidae > Papilio > Papilio xuthus. The sequence goes on from NW_013530872.1 coordinate 1,184,496, forward strand.
TTTAAAATTTACACATTTGGGTTTGGTTTTTATTATTTAGTTAAATACATTTAATATTCATGTAATATTAATATGTAAAGAAAAAATTTAACAATTCTAGTATTTCACTATTAGTGCCCTGCGGTTTTATCTGCCACACCATTACCTTTAAATTCTTATAGCTACCAAATACAAGAACTTTTATATCCTTTTCACAATTCCTATGATGTACTTATCTTAAACTCATTGTGATTAATACATCTTTAAAATATCACACAAATATCATTTGAAACCTGCCTACAGCACTTCTGCAAACTTAAACAAAGTATTTTACTATGTAATGAAATAAAAACTTCTTTTTCATTAGTCATAATTCCGAATGATTTTCTTTATTCCTATCTACATCATACTTATTCAATATGACTTTGTAACTTACACAGCATTTTTCCGATGACAACATTTTTTACTTACTTAATTGATGAGTAATTGAAAATTTTCCACACATAAAGCTATCAAATTGAATATTAATAATGCATAATAAGCAATTTATTTAAACACTATCAACAAGCATAACATATTTTCTTTTTGTTTAATTATCTTACTTAATAATATAAATGTGAATGTTTGGATGGATGGATGTTTGTTAAATGGTATCTCCAGAATGGCTCAATAGATCTCGTTGAAATTTGGCATACATGTAGAACATAATCTGAAAAAACACTTAGACTACTTAGTAATTTTATTTTATTCTGCACGGACGGAGTCACGGGCGACAGCTAGTGTTAGATGAATGTTACAGATAGAAAAAAAATCCTTAAATTTTTTTAGTAAAAAAAAAACAATTTAAAAAGGTTCAAAGATAGTGTTTTTCAAAGAAAACTGTTAAATGTGTTTTTATCTTTTTTATGGTAAATACTTTTTGTTCTAAACTTTATGGATATTAAATAGGAAACAACTTACAGTCATGTTTTTATTACATAATATATTGTAGGTTATTCTTATCAGAGTATTATATTAGGCAATAACAAACAAATATTAATATAGTTGACCCTTTTATATTTGACTAGCTGTCGCCTGCAACTCCATCTGTACAGAATTTAAAAAAACTAATAAGTAGCCTATGTGATCTTCCTGGCTCATGCAGGCTTTTTAGACATACCTCCTAAAATCCTAACTATTTTATACTAATATTATAAATGTGAATATTTAGATGGATAAATGTTTGTTAGAAGGTATATATGGAGTGTCTCAACGGATCTTAATGAAATTTAGCACAGATGTAGAACAGTCTGGAAGAACACATAGGCTACTTATTATGTTTTTTTAATTCATGGCAGAGTTGCGGGCAACTTCTCTCCTTAAAATGACATTTACGTTTATAGGTTATCTATGTGGATCTGTAAGGAATCTAACCACCTTTAAAGCGTCAATAGCCTAATGGTTAAGGGTACGGATTTCCAATCACGAGGTCGGGTGTTCGAATCCCGCCATTCGACTATTGTCGTAAACCATATCCTAGCACAGGTTTAGAGCTTATTTGGAATGATTAAAGAAATATTAGTAAATTTAGACAAAAATTTGCTAATATTTAAAAAAAAACCTTTGAATTTTAAAGTAGTCTATATATCTAGGTACATTTTTTTGATACTCTTTGGAAAGTAGTTGCCACCCTTCCTCTTTGGATTTGCCGATGTATGAAAATATATTCTTAAAAATGTTTCAATTACTATAGCAAATTGTCTTTATTACCCATTACTATTTGATATGGCTTCTAATTTAATCTTATTATGATCATGTTTTGAATTGAATTTAACTAATCTTATTTTATTTATAATGTTAAGCTTATCAACTACATTGATATGTAACTGATAGTTTTCAAGTGCATATCTTGAAAAATATAAGTTAAGAAAGTAAATACATTTGGTTTAGTTGATATAGGGAACTTTTTCCATTGGGTTAATAGTGGAACACACTTGATACCGTGTTCCGTATTCGTACCACCATAAAGTTTGTACGGAACTGTATTTACCAGGAAAATTGTAAACAACAAAAAATTAAGTTAAACTTATTTTGTAATATACTGCAATTACTTTGACCGGAGTTGCATCTTGCAAGCCATAGTATTACCTCTCTTACGACATTGATTGCAAACGTAGTAATTATAGTGTTCGTTGATTGATAACTCAGGCTAATCTTAAAAACCTTGAATTACATAAATATGCGAAAATTTTGCATAGAATCTTCGTTACAAATATATTTTAATTTATCCCACGAACTTGATTTTTACGGACAGTGGGGCTAATGCGAAAATTTGTGACAAGTGTCATTGTATTATACTTCCATGTAGTGTATACATCCATGTTCCATCCGAGGTCCGTTCAACTGTTCTGGAGATACCTTCAAACAAACTTCCATCCATCTAAACGTTCGCATCTATATATAAAAGAAAGTCGTGTTAGTTACACTATTTATAACTCAAGAACGGGTTTACCGATAAGGCTGAAAATTGGTGACGAGGTAGCTTAGAGCCAGAACACGGACAATGGATACTATTTATGCATTTTTTTCGAATTTATGCCTTGAAGAGAGAATGTTTAGATGGATGTGATGTGGATAGATGGATGAGTGGGCTACACTAATTAAGTTTATATAACCACGCGGACGGATTCGCGGGCGACAGCTAGTTTATAATATTAGAAAAATAATTTTAAGAGACGAGTTAAGTTACGCGAGTAAAGTGACAATGCGTTGGATAATCTTATATTACGACATTGTAATAAGGTCTATTATAGCTTGTAAAATAAGATCTACATTAGCACTTAGTAACTGCATAACAATGAGACATCTATATTGTTTACAATGTTTAAACATAAACAGTATCGTCTATAAGAAATGTTGGCACAACATCATTGCATTCTCACAGCCCACGCTTATCGTTAGTAACGAATACAAAACATGAATAGTGACGAAGTATTTTTGTATTTGCGCCAAAACATAAGGGCTAATACGCTCATTAACATAATATCACTCGTGTTTGTTAGTATATCTTAGTAATATAAATGCGAATATTGAGATGGATGGATGGATAGATGTTTGTTTTAAGGTATCTCCGGAACGGCTGAACGGATCTTGTTGAAATTCGGCATAGATGAAGAGATGTTTTTTTGTTACTCCGCGCGGACGGAGCCGCGGTTGACAGCTAGTTATATATATATATATATATATATATATATATATAGGTTACTCAGTATATTTGACTAAGGTCATAAATTATTAGATCCAAATGTCTCGTCACCAATCGTGACGTGACGTCATGAGGTTAATAAATAAATAATTTATCTCTGCTTGTTCGTTGATCATTTCGATGTCCATCCATCATCAAAGAGGCTTGCGGATTAACGGTACGGCGACGTCTGATGAGTGACGACCTTTAATTTATGTATGAATTTATTTCTAAAAACGGGAATATTATAACATGCCCTTTTTTAAAGGTACGCTTTACTTCCGAGACTCACCGTGTGTTTCTGAGTGGGGATTTTTCAGTCAGAAACCCACGGATAAACTACGGATAATTTAATATGTACGTGGGTGTACAATTAATGATTTGTTCCAGGGGGCTGGTTACTTAAAACGGGCGGACACCGAAAGACTACATGAGATCTTCCTGAAATACGCGACCGTTGAGAAAAACGGCGAAAAACTAATCACCAGTGAGGATTTTGTACGGAAGTATCTCGGATTATTTGACGAAGGTTTGTACTACTTTTTCTGATATCCATACTAATAGCCCCACCCTCTTTTTTCAAGGTCGAATTCTGACCAATTGTATCCCAAATTACTTGACTTACTTTGTGTGAAGTGTCTTGATTCGTATACTTTCCTTTTTGGTGGATATCTCAGTCTGTTTTAGAGGAAATTGATCTTTAATACGTAAACATTTGTGTCCATTTTCCAGATGACTACAACAAGGAGTCTGTCAAGCTCATCGCGGGCATCGTTGACATGGATAAGGACGGGTACATCTCGTTCTCAGAGTTCCAAGCCTTCGAGGGCTTGCTCTGCGTGCCAGATGCCCTATACAAGACCGCCTTCCAACTCTTCGATACGAATGGCAACGGACTTGTCGCCTTTGGTAAGTGTACAAGACTATTTTAAATTGAATCTTACTAATATTTTAATAAACGGTTCCAAGGATCTTAACGAAATTTTACGTAGATATAGAACATAGTCTGGAAGAATACATAGGCTACTTACTTAGTTTTTTTAACACCGCGCAGACGGAGTCGGGGAGACAGACAGCTATCAATCGAATCGATAAAACAAACTTTATACATAATTTTACAATCAAACAGTTTCGATTCAGAATCAATTACTATTATTTGACTACAAAATCAGTTTTATTTTTACCACTAACGTTCCATTAAAGGAGGCTTTAGTATAGTATTTGCATTTGAAATCTTCATTTTGTATGCTTAAGTAATTCGTAATTTGTTATATGCCTTATTTCAGATGAGTTTGCCGAAGTCATGCGTAAAACGGTGCTACACAAGAAATTGCCGTTCAACATGGAAAGTACATTTGTTCGTCTCTACTTTGGCAAGGATAAGAAGAGGCTAGTGACGTATCCTGAGTTCAGCCAGTTCCTCCATGACTTCCATGAGGAGTACGGTGTGGAGGCGTTCAAGAAGTGTGACAAGGATGGTACAGGGTTCATCACTGTTGCCGACTTCAGAGACATCATGTTGTCGGTTAAGAACCATCTGCTTACTAAGGATTTGAAGAATAAAGTTATTAATGTAAGTTTTTTTTTTTATAATTTATGGGTTTCATAAAAGAAACTGCATATTATTTGAATACCAGCTTTTTAATTTACTAATTACTTTATATCCCGAATGTACACTAACGTTGTAAATGGACTGGCTATAGATGTAATATTTTGTTCCCATTTGATTTTTGCCATTTTGACGCTGATGGTAGCAGTGGTGTCGAACTAATAATATAGATAGAATTAACTGTCACGTAACATCAACAGGCGCGTAAACGCGGAAATAATCTAAAGATCGGAAGGAAGGAAAAGCTGTTGTTTCCAAGTAATCGCCTATCCATTTATGAAGATCATTGTGAATGTAATACTTTATCAGCGACTACCAGAATTGGATCGCATTTTTTAATTGTTTTAATTTAATAGAAGAAAGCGCGAATAAGGAGTTTTTACTCCATTTCATAGTTCAAAACTATAATCAATGTCTGAGAAAGAATAATTACGTGAGAATTTAATATTTCTATGTTTTTAAAATATAGATAAATTTATAATCTTTTCTATTTATATTATCGTGTGATTAACACGTAATGTCATCTTATCTCGATCATACTCATTGTATAAACTACGTGATAATGATACACGATTTTACTTAACAATGGTCATAAAGATTCTGTAGGTAGTCTAATTACTAGACTTCTATAACCGAGTTTTCATATTTCATACACATTGTTCCATTTATGTATATTTTGCGTTCCGGCAGCCTAACTTAGTTCTTATTTCCTTCCCACCCTTTTTCTTATAAGGAAAGGATGGGAAGTGGAAGTGGAATTTCCGGATGAGAGGATGCATGTTGTACAAACCAATGGCTTTAATAAAATGTATACATGTCCATTCATATACTTCAGACAATACTGATGGATACTTGTAATGTTTTCTAAATGTATACATATTAATGCAGCTGACTGTACATTACATATGCATACAAATAAAGGTTGAAAATAATTCTTTTCAGGCTTCGGGCTTCCCTCAAGGAGAAAGGAAGATTAGTTTCCCGTATTACATGGCTTTTAATTCATTACTAAACAACATGGAACTTATAAAACGTGTTTATTTGAACGCGACAAACGGACATCGAACACAAGAAGTTACCAAGGAGGAGTTCCTTCATTCAGCTCAAATGATGAGTCAGATCACTCCCTTAGAAGTTGATATACTGTTTACACTCTGTGATATGATACATCATACTAATGGGTGAGTCTTATATTTTTTTTAACAATTTTACCAAACTGCCAGTTTATTTTAGAGAAAACTATATATTTTTTTTTGATACTAAATACTAATATAGAAGACTATAGCTTAATTTATGATACAATTTTACTAATATTATAAATGCGAATGTTTGGATGGATGGATATTCGTTAGAATATATCTTCAAAACAGTTGAATGGTTCTCTCTGAAATTTGACATAGATGTAGAGCATGTTTTAGAACACATAGGCTACCACCCTTTTTTCTAATTCCTCGCGCACGGGGTGGCGGGCGACATACAAGTTAGTTGCATATAGTTTTAACAGTGGTAGAGCCCGCTTTAACATCTTTGCACGAATCGGCCCGGCTCGTCCGGTGAAATACCACCACCACACAGATGACAGGCGTTAAGTGGACTCAATTCCGCGTGCAGTCTGATGAGTGTGCGTCCCGGAGGCCTAATTTAATCCTCTTTCTCTTCCCACCCTTTTTTTAAAGGATGGGAACTGGAAGTAGACTTTCCGGATGAGAGGATGCATGGAAAGGGAAAATATTTTCTTTCTTTGCATCCTGTCCTCCGTCGATTAACCCAAGTTTCTCGCTAATAAAAGTTGGTCGCTAGGACCGAACAATCACTCGCTTATTGAGCTTTTTCGGCTTATCCAGTTCTCGTTTATTTAGGTTCGACTGCGATGAGATTTAATATTGCGCAATTAAAAATAAACTTATTATTTATTAAGTAGCCTATGTGTTCTTCCTATGTTATATATGTCTGCCAATTTTTATCAAAATCCGTTCAGCATATACGTTTCGTCGCAGGTTGCTATTGACAATGACATGCTTATCAGGACATAGTATATTTATCTGGATCGTAATCGCTTATTGACGGCCGACAGGATTACGTACTATCTTAAATTATTATCTTAAGTATATCCTTCATTCAATCGTTAAATGATTCAAGACGTTTTAATTCGATTCACAATAAAATGAATGATATTATATACTAGCGGTCATCCTCGACTTTTGCAAGGCAGAATTTAAAAAAAAACCATAAATCTCTAAGCTTGAATCAGCTGCCTTCCTGATAGAATCAAAATCGGACAGCTGTACCGCCAGATAGATAGACAGAAAAACATTTTAAAATTGGCTTTTCGTTATCAGCAACGGAAATACATCGTGTGTACGAAGACATTTTATTTGTATATTACACTAGCTGTCAGCCGCGACTCCGTCCGCGCGGAATTAAATTAAAGTTAATAAGTAGCCTATGTGTTCTTCCAGACTATGTTCTACGTCTCAGCCAAATTTCAGCGTGATCCGTTAAGCCGTCCCGGAGATACCTTAAAACAAACATCCATCCATCCATCCATCCAAACATTCGTTATATAATATTAGTAAGATAGAGACATTGCAATATTATGTATAGACTTTTGTTAAAAAATACTCACCCGAAGTTATTATTCCTAATTGACTAATTTTATTAATAAGCAAAACACTACTCACAAAGTATACAGAATGAATGAATATTCAACACAAAAACATCTATATGTTATTTTACTTACGATTTGTTTATAATGATAAGCTAATGAGATCTTTAACTAGCACTAGCTGTCGCCCGCGAATCTGTTCATGTGGTATTAAAAAAAAAACAGTAGCCTATGTGTTCTTCAAGATTATGTTCTACATGTATGCCAAATTTCAGCAAGATCCATATAGCCGTTCTGGAGATATCTTCATCCAAACATTCGCATTTATAATATTAGCAAAAAAAATTGTAAAATGATCGTAAGCTATTAATTTACGGTTAAATTATTTAAAAATTTGCTATAACTTTTAAACAACAATAAGGCGAAAAGGAGATAGATATCTTATTTTATTTAAAAAAAAAATCAATCTGTCAATTTCTATGGAGGAAATATTAAACTGATATATAAACACGGCTAAACACTCACGTATATACGTCCGGTGGCGGCACCAACAAGTTCGAGCCCATCGGGGACCCTTTATCAGAATGAGTGGTACTGGTATTATTTCGCGGACGCGGCCCGTCGCAAACGTGAGTGTTTAGCCGTGTTTATATATCAGTTTAGTATAATGTCTCACGAAAGAGGAAATATTATTTAAAAATATCTAATTTCTAATGTAATAAGTCTGTTTCAGACGCATCGTGTACAATGATCTTAACTCAATAACACCAGAGCAGTACTTCAAGCAAGTGACACGTAGAGTTGCAGAAATCAAAGCGGTCTCGGTAAGCTATATTCATCTCTTTCACACCTAGCGACATCAACAGCCTATCCCGTTCTAACACGACGTTTGCCCCGAATTCTTTCAGGAGGCGTGCACCCGTTGATATGTACAAATGTATGTTTTAGCTTAGCTCTTAGACTATGTGCCGTTAGTTAAGTTTTTCAGAAACATCACTAACTTAAAGCTGTGTATTTTTTCTCTTTCTTTCAACGCGCAAAAGGAGGAGGTAAATATGTATAAAGAGCCTTTTCGATTTATAGACTTTTTGGGAGGCCTTTTGGTAAGTACAAGGTTGCAGGTTATGATGTTTCTATGTTACCTATTCCTTTTTGTGGGGTGATATTTTGATTTTATCTACGAAACACCATTATAATGTTGTAGGGTGAAAATATTGCTATTTATAAAATGCAGGCGTTTTTTCAAGGATCAATAATTCTATTTAGAAATAGTACTACAAGTGTTAATTTTTTAAACATTTTTATTATGTCTTATATATAATGGCTTTGCGAATCTTTTTCTATTGTATAATTTTGTACGAAAAACAAATATATACTTAGTTTTTTTTTTATTTTAAGATATTTTTCAAATTAATTATTATATAAATATATATTTTCTTCTATTTTACTGAAAATAATTTTCGTACTCATATTTAAATTGTTCCACTAATAAAAATATAATAATTTAATTATGTAATATACAAAATTTCACCCCAGTATTTTATTATTTTAATTTTCAAACAATTTACTCTTTACATACGTATAGGAAACTATAATCGGCCGTATATTTACAAAAAAAAATTGTTTTGTATATATGTATGTAAAAATAACACTCCATTTCTTTCCATTTCCACTCTCTTCTGTAGATTTAGCACATGACAATATAATTTAAAAACCACAAACGCTAAATCAAAATCATGAGTACACATTTAAAGGTGTTATAAACAATAGAAGGCACTGTATTGTCCGATTCGAAATTGATTTCTTAACCAGCTGTCGCCCCCCTATTCCGTCCGCACGAGTTAAATTAGTAGCTTATGTGTTCTTCCAGATTATGTTCTATGTGCCTAATTTTAGCGAGATTCATGCAGCCGTTCTGGAGATATCTTTCTAACAAACATCCATCCATCCAAACATTCGCATTTATAATATAAGTAAGATAGTAGTTTTCTGGATAATACATACAATATTTTGGGTATATATTTAAGTTTTAAACTATGTATTATAATATGTTAAGAAAAATCCAAATTATATCAGTTTCTTATCAGCTCTTTATAATATTTCGTTAATAATACATTAAAAGAAATCTTACTTATATTCCAATTTTTTTTTACGTTTGGATGGATGGATATTTGTTAAAACTCTCCAAAACGACAGCATAGATCTTGCTAAAATTTGCACATAAAAAATAGTCTGGAAGAACACATAGACTACTAATTTAGTTTTTAATTCCTTACGGACAGAATCGCTGCGATAGCGACAAGACAAAACGGTGTAACTTCTAAAGTTTATAGCACAGTATAAGCGAATTCAGCCTGTTAACGGATGCTGCACGCTATGATAGAGCTCTTCTCTCAGGCAAACAGATTAGTTGCAGGTAAATACTATTCTATCCCTTGTTCCAGAGCCCGGAGGAGAGAAGCGTTCTTATACAAATCTTAGAGAGCACTTATAGATTCACTCTCGGGTCTATTGCTGGAGGTAAGCTATTGAAAAGTTTTTTTTTTGTTTTATTAAGGGAAATGTTCCTAGCTATAATTAACATCGGTCATAGTTTACCTTTTTAAGTAAGCCAGCTAAATTTTGTGAGGGCACATGGTCTGGTTATTTTATCTCTGGAACGTATTTTTATTAACTACCCTACCCCAAGTTCGTTCAGTTTTCATTACAGCGCCATCATTTGTAAAAACTACATTTTAGTTTGGCTGTAGTCTATACATATTAATAAAATCGGAGTGTTTGTATGTAATATCGAAACAAAAAATATTTCGTTATGTTTTTGTGGAGTTGATAACTAAAAACCAATTTGTATAATTTTGGCCTATCTGTCTGTCTGTATGTATGTTCGCAAGGCCGCGTTTGTTCCGGCTAATCTCCGGAACTGCTAAACCGATTTTGACGGAACTATGAAGGGAAGATACGCGGATGTATATAGACAAAGTCGCGGGTGATCGCAAGTCTAAATTAATATTTTATTCCAGCCGTGGGAGCATCAGCTGTATACCCAATAGACTTGGTGAAGACCCGGATGCAGAACCAGCGCACCGGGTCCTTCATAGGCGAGGTCGCGTACCGCAACTCCTGGGACTGCTTCAAGAAGGTCATCAGACATGAAGGAGTGTTCGGACTGTACAGAGGACTCGTGCCGCAGCTCATTGGAGTCGCGCCGGAGAAAGCTATCAAACTTACGGTCAGTTTGTAAACTAACGTCTATTCATTTCAATCTGTGTCATGACATCTTTTCTATACTATCTTACTTTGATTTTATAGTAGCATCAAACCTCTAAAAGACTTAAATTTAAATACAAATTCATCTAGTTAATTAAAACGAGTCCAAACTCGATTAGCTTGTCTCTTTTTATTGCGAAGTTCCTATGGCGACCTTCGAGTTCCATCATCAGATCAGCACGATGTCATCATAATATGACATTATGCGATTTACTATGTATGCAAAATTTCAGCTCAATTAGTAACCAGGAAGTGGACCAAATTTGATTTGCTAGTTTTCATAACATAGGGACAGGTGAAACTAATTTTTTTTTTAAATTTCCAGGTGAACGACTTTGTGCGCGACAAGTTCATGGATAAGAATGGCAATATCAATTTATACGCGGAGATTCTCGCCGGCGGCTGTGTAAGATTTTTTAACTTTATAACACAACAAATATTTTTATATTTTAGGATTGAACGTGTTAAAATAACATTTTTCTTATATCATGAGATGGCAAATGAGCGAGCGGCCACCTGAAATCGCTGAAATAGCGAAGTGACCGTTGCCCATAGACATACGCAATTGCATATGCGTTGCCTACTTTTAATCGACGGAGGAGAGGATGCACAGAAAGAAAATATTTTCCCTTTCTATGCATCCTCTCATCCGGAAAGTCCACTTTCACTTCCCATCCTTTCCTTATAAGAAAAAGTGTGGGGAGGGAAAGAGGACTAAATTAGGCCTCCGGGACGCAATAACTTACATCTAACTTAGATGGATGGATAAATGAATGGATGTTTGTTAGAACGGCTGCATGGATCTCGCTGAAATTTGTCATTGTTCTTACTAATATAAATGCGAATGTTTAGATAGATGGAGGAATGTTTGAACATATCTCCTGAACGGCTATCTTCTCAACGAATCTCGCGAAAATTTTACATAAATGTAGAACAGTCTGGAAGACCACATAGGCCAGGCCATTTATATTTTTTTTAATTCCGCGTGAACAAAGACGTGGGCGACTACTAGTGTAGAATAGTCTGGACGAACACATAGACTACCAAAAAAGTTTTTTTTATTTCCGCATGGTCGGAGTCGATAGCAACAGCTAGCATAATATTCTTCTTCTTCTTTTTTCCCAGGCTGGTGGTTCCCAAGTGGTGTTCACAAATCCATTGGAGATCGTGAAGATCCGTCTGCAAGTGGCGGGCGAGATCGCGGGCGGCGGCAAAGTGCGGGCCTGGTCTGTGGTCAAGGACCTAGGCCTTTTTGGTCTGTACAAGGGCGCCAAGGCCTGTCTGCTGAGAGATGTGCCCTTCAGTGCTATATACTTCCCCGCGTACGCTCATGTTAAGGTCTGATTTTCTACATATTTACATTAATCCATGTTATTCTTAATATTTCACTTTGTTCCAAAAGGATGTTTCTAAAAACTTTACCTTATAGTTATTTAAATAGTTACAGTTCCAATTTGTCTCAAAATTAAAAATAAACACATCCGATAAAAATAAAAAAAAACAATATCTTTTAACATTAATCGGGAACACCCTATAGTTTAGTTGTCTATGGTTTATCAGAATTGTGACAATGGTGTAATCTATTTGTGTATGGTTTGCAGGCGAAGTTCGCGGACGAGAACGGTTACAACCACCCGCTGACTCTGCTGGCTGCGGGCGCCATCGCCGGCATCCCCGCCGCCTCCCTCGTCACACCTGCTGACGTCATCAAGACCAGGCTGCAGGTCACTCACCTCACCTCACCTCACACCTCACCTCATCTCATCATTTAGACAACTTATCTTACTAATATTATAAATACGAATTTATAGATAGATGGATGGATGTAGATCATAGCCTGAAAGAACACAGGCTATTACTTAAGTTCTTTTGTAATACCGCTCGGACGTAGTCGCGGGCGACAGCTAGTTTCTTTATAAATGTTTCAGAGATAGAGATGGAAGTTATTATAGGTAAAGATAAGCAAGAGTCCAATGAACCACATCTTTTCGCTTAAGGTTTCTCTTTAAACGTAGTTTCTCGCTTATGGAGATTGTACGTCGAGACAATGAGAGAAATGAGAACCTACCTTTCCAAACAAAATATTTATTTTTAATTTAAAATATTATTAACGCGAGTATGGTTATATTATTCTGACGCCATCAAGACTATCGAGGCTAAGAAAATGTTTGAATACTTTATGATTTATGTAATGTTTGTCTATTATGTTATTGTTTCCAGGTTGTAGCAAGATCAGGACAAACTACATATAACGGAGTTATTGATGCAACTCGAAAGATATATGCTGAGGAAGGCGCACGAGCTTTCTGGAAGGGAGCAATAGGTCTGTAGTTAATTTCCTTCATACTAGAAGCTAAACGAAAGTTATTATGCATATTGGTTGTTAATTTTCTAATAAAATTAGTTCAAATTGGATTTATATTATACTCTAAAACTTGTTTTGAATTTGCTCTTAATTCTAATCTTAATAGAGTCTGAAATATCGAAAAAAACTAATTTCGTACGTCCGCTATGTTCCGGGTAATCTCTCGGGAAGGTAGCTGATGGACGCGGGCATGTTATAGGCTACTTTTTTATTTTACGCTGATTAAGTCCCTTGTACCCGATATTGTAAAAAATGAATATGAAGATTTGGCAACTGGTGTTAGATTTTATTTAACATCGATGTGTTTGCAGCGCGCGTGTTCCGCTCATCGCCGCAGTTCGGTGTGACTCTAGTCACCTATGAGATCCTGCAGCGTCTCTTCTACGTAGACTTCGGTGGCTCGTGAGTACAATACTACCAATTTCTACAAACCTACTATACTAAAAACGTATCACTATGCTTTATTTCATACGAAATGGAAATACAATGCATTTAGGTAGTTGTACTGGATTTTACAGATAAATGCAAGTTGCATCACGATCTTGACTAGTCAATAACTTACCCAGAGAAAAAATTATTTATAACTTCCTTTTCTAATTCTAATTTGTATAAAAAATTAACTACCAAAATGTATCCCCAGACGTCCGACCGGCTCAGAGCTGCACGTGTCTACACCGATTGAGGAGACAAAGAAGAAAGCTGACCACATCGGCGGATACCAGGTCGCCATGCCAGTGCTCACTGGACTGGAGACCAAATTCGGTATCTCATTGCCCAGGTTCTCCTTCGCCAAGCCACAGCAATAAACATCTTAGAAGAGACAAGACCAGACTATTCAGACCTATAGACCTAGGTCTAAAATGTACGGACTTTTGGACCTAGGTCTAAAGTCTACAGACCTTTGGTGTTAGGTCCAAAGTATACAGATCTTTGAATCTTTGTGTAATGTCTACAGTCCTTTGGACCTAGGTCTAAAGTCTACAGTCCTTTGGACCTAGGTCTAAATTCTACACACCTTAGGATATCGTACAGTAAAATCGACAGCTAAAAAAGTCGGAAACTATGAAAACATTACTATCGGACCCCTAATGTTAATTAAAATAAAAGTTAAATAGTGAAATTCTGTTAATACAAAGTTAGAAATAAATCACTATTAATTTGATAATTTAGTCAAAAATTTGTCAATAACAGACAAAAGATTTGAAGGTCTGTTTGTTGAAGATTATGTTTCTATTCAAAATAATTTACTTCATGCAAAAACAGACTAAAGGGCAGCCTAATATTATTGTACGCTTTTTCTCAGTCGATTTTAAAACCTACAATATTGTTTTCTCTTATTTTGATGTGATTTCTTTATGCCATATTAAAAGTATGTAAAAGACCCATTTTTTATACGAACGAATAATAATTATATCTCGAATACATTATAAAAATATTGTATGGAAAAATAATAACGCCCTGGATTTAAAACAATTTTTATTTAATTTTTACTTTTAAAAAGTTTGATTATTAGATTTTTTTATGTAACTTTTTTTTAGCGTCTTTTTTAAGATTAAAATGGGTCTTTTACATTTCCACGATAACCTTATAGATAGGTTTAATCAAAATTTACAAAAAAATAGTTCTGAAAAACGTATTTTTGTATGACAAAGCCGTCGATAGTAACCTTAACGTATTTCGCTTAGGTAGCATTTATTTTTTTTATTACTGCCATATAGAATTTAAATTCGTTGCATTAATATCCTACAAAAAATAATAAAAAAAAAACGAACGACTCATAAAATATTCCCAAATGTAATTTGGGATTTTTTTTAGTTTTTTTTTTTTAAATCAAGTGCTATTGTTGATTATTTAATAGATATTTGAAGTAATCATGAATCAATTTATATTTTATATAGTTATTTTTTTCATATCACTTTTATAGTATGGTCAAATCCTAATTTTTTTGTTTTGTAAGAAAAAATGGTATATCGTTTGACCAAGCACCTTTTAATTTGCATAAAAAAAATCTAGAAAAAATACCTACTCATTGACCTCTATGAATGGATAGGTCATAAACAGGCCTGTTGAAGTACCTGTCAGTTGTTTGAATCCACACAACTGCTTCAAATAGGCACAAAATACTAGGGTTTATAGCCTGTCCATATATAGAGTCAGTGTTCTAGAATTTGGACAATACAGCCGCGAAAGTTTTAATTCCTAATCCTAATTATAATAGTTGCAACTTTTCACGCACAATAATTAAAATATGCGTAGATAAAAATAATATTATATAAAAATTGTTAATATATTTGAAAATGTCCATAAATTAAAAAAAATATAATGAAAAGTTGCTTCTATTTTCTAAAAAAAAAATTAGTGTCTGATTTTTTTTTATGAATATTGCCTATTTTAAACAATATTAAAATATTGTCGAATGTAAGCAATATTTTATATTTGACACTGTACAAATATTGAAACAAACTCCTTTGGAGTATTGGGAAATGATTTTTTTTATAATCGAGATTATTTTAGGCTTGTAGGTAGAAAATGATTGATGAATATTTTATAACCGCTTTTCTAGTTTTTACTAAAGCGTTGTCTTACGTGAACGAATAACGCGATCCTGATATATTAAATACACTGTTCCAAATCAAGACATAAATATTATAAGTTTCATTTTCACCTAAAACTTTTTGTTTCTTAACTTAAATTCTTTTTGTGCTATTTTCAAAATGTATTTTAAATTTTAATCTCACAATTTACTACAATTTTTTGTAATATACAACAAAAACATGAGGGTTATTTTTACAACATTTCGAAAACCCGCTACAGACTTTCAGTTTTTACTGAACAGTCGAATAGATAAAACTGTACGTGTGTAGGCAAAATTTTAACTGTCAATCGTACAGTGCAGTTAATATACAGTTTAAACTGTACAATTCGTTTGTTCAGTAAAAACTGAACGTTTCTAACGGACTTTATTTGGTACAGAGTAAACCATTTTTTTTTTAAATCGCGTTTTTTGGTTACGTATGAAAACGTATTAGAAATATTTTGGGCGCATCCATAGTATACGCTTGCTGCACTGCTGAACGCTTCGTAACTTTTATAACACGATTTATACTGGATTAGTTTAGTATTAGTTCAAGCTACAGTGGACTTGTTTTGTATATTTTGGATCAAAGAAAACCCCAGAAGTGATAAAACAGGAATATATTTGTTGTTGTCAAACCTATATCCCTCTATTTGGCAATTTTATATTTTAAATTTTTATTAATGTGGGTCACTAAACTCCGTGGTTGACTTTTATTGCGCAGTGAGACATATTTTATTCTGGATAAACTCAAACATTACTCAACCAATTTAAAAAAAGATATTGATTTGACAACGACATTTATTATAAATATTAATATAATTGTTTTTTTATGTTATAAATTGTATAACGCTAAATAAACATTTCATATCATCAAGGCAGGTAACCGGAGAGCACACGGTCAAATACGATTTCGGGGACACTGAAGGTTGTGTGAAAATTTAATTGATATTTATTATCTGTTAGAAAAAGAGCGCATTGTATACGATGTTACAGTGTTGCAATAATTGTCTAGTAAATAAATTTGTCTATGGAAAATAATATCGATACTATAGTCTATGGATGGCCCAGGAAACTGCACAACTGTTATCAGAATAGGGATGGTTTATGTTATTTCAACATCGATTATACAAGTTAATCTTTCCGTGAGTTCACATTGTGAAACACACACAGAAAGAAAATATTGTCTTAGATTCTGTTTGAAAAAATTGATATAACAAAACTTTTATAGATGTTTCGTGGGTGGAAAATTACGATTTAATGCAAGTAAACCCAGTATTCCATTATATATGTTGATTTAATATTCTTATTTTCAAAATGACGAGTCAGCTATAACTTAAATTGGAAGATTGATTTACATTTTAAAGGAGATATTTCTCATAAGACATAAGATAAATCGATGTTTTATCAAATGAACATCTACCATCCCTAGCGAAGTGTTAGCGTGAGGTAAAAATAAGGTTAAGTTGTATAACAACTTGTATAAAGTGAGTAAGGAAATTAAAGGAAAAGTGATAGCCGATGTGACTAGCTATATTTATTGACATTGTACATTTTTGTGTTAAAAATAAATCGAATAAATTTAATGTTCTTTTTTATTCATCTCCCATAATTATTTTAACCCCACTAGCTGTGTCATATATGTCCTTGAAACCTAAGGCTCGGTGCAGACGGGCCACTGAATACAGCTACAAGCTGTTAACTCGATTTTTCATACATTTTGTAAGAACGCGCCGCACACTTGTGTGGTGTGGTCAGAAGTTCGTCTGCGCCGAGCCTAAACGTAGGCGATGACTAGACCACGGTCAACAATACTAGTCATATACAGGTTACTTAGAAATAATGGTTTTAAATAAAAAATCTATTTGGTTCGTGAAATATTTATTATGGTAAAAATCGGTACTCTATAAATAACACGTTACATTTTAATTCTGGTCTCGGACAAAAGGTGGTTACACCATATATTGTCAAAACATCCCATAAAAAAAATTCATTAACAATTATTTTCAAGGCAACATGTTTGTGATGTTAGTCTTATTATGAATGTTTTTTTTTATATTAATGGCAGTGTTTGATGCATGAAAAAGCTACTCTACCATTTTCTATATACTCTAGTAATAAAATAATTCTTCCATACATTAATTTAACACATTCAATGCCACTATTTTTATATAGTGAAGTTACCAGATGCTGGCATTGAATGTGTTAATATGCGTATACTATGTTAACACGATCTAGCAAAGATAAAACTACAAATTTCTATTTTTAGAATTACCTATAAAATTGAATTACGATCTCTTTGCCTCTATGAAATCAAAAATTGAATAAAAGCAAGAATATATTTTATTGTTTTCTATGATTTAGTAAAAAAAAATTACTAGATATAAAAAAAAACGTAGGACGGAAAAACACAAATAATGCCATAATTAAATATTAAAAGTAAAATAACTTTTAAAATTAGAACAAACTTCTTGATATTTAAAACGATATGACAGCTCTTATAGCATGAGGTAAATCTCATAATTGCATATAGTGCGACAAATCTAGCTTGGTGGGCAAAAGTGAAACTAAATCAGCCAACATAGGATCAATTTTGTTTTATTTTCTATGCCTAATTTTAAAAGAAATAACCGCGATAACAACACCACATCCGCCAGGCTAGATAAGTTTGTAAAACACACAAAAAAACTTTTCGTCAAATATTAATTTTAGTTCATTAGAAATATACAATTTCGAGATCATGCTATAAAATTCATAACCGCATGCTGTGACAAAAACTTATTCTAAAGACGAGTAATTAACAAATTCATTTTAATTGTCAAATTTGTGACATTTGACCATAGACATTTAGAGTTGCCACAATTAAAACTATAATTGTTATCTATATTATGAGCTAAAGATGGTGCTAAAATTCACCAAAGTTTGTGTGTTTAGTTTCTTTCGCGTGACGTTGCGCCTCAACCTGTCCCGTGAGGAATTTATTGCAGATAAGGCATTTGAGCGTGAATTTGTTAAGGTCAGTGAACTGACGCGAGGATTTAGCTTCATGAGCTAATTGTTCAGCCTCTCTATATATTTCCATGTCCTCTGATGGGAATATTGTTTGGACACCTCCCTGAAATAATATTACAATGATATGAAACTCTTCATTGAACTTTGTTTACAGTGAACAGTTACTCAATATTTTGTTTTATATCAGAAGGCGGCAAACAAGCGAGCATCCTGAAATCGCTAAAATAGCAAAGTGACCGTTGCCCATAAACATATGCAATTGCATATGCGTTGCTTACCTTTAATCGACGGAGGAGAGGATGCACCGAAAGAAAATATTTTACCTTCCCATGCATCCTCTCATCCGGAAAGTCCACTTCCACTTCCCATCCTTTTCTTATAAGGAACTACCATTTAATAAGTGTTTTTAAAAGCGATTACTTTCAATATTATACTTACATCAGATTGTTCCAAGTAAAGGGGGTCATAGTGTACTCCGTCAAACAACAGAAACACTCTCTGCCCATAATTCTTATCCTCACCAAATCTATTAATTATCGCATTTAATGTATCCACAACTGCCATTTCAATTCCATAGAAACGAGATAATATAGCCACCTAAAATATAAAAAAAAAATTGTGTGTCATTAATGACTACAATTATTGTAAATCAATTTCAAGCAATACAAAATAAATGATGACAATCGTCATTTATTTTGTATTAAATTGAAATTTTACTTAGATCCACACTTTTATTAATATAATGAAGACATAATATTATTTAATTTGTTATATAAATATTCAAAACTTGCTTTATACAATTGCATAAGTTACATTAAATAACAAGATATTATATAACACCAAAGCAAAGATTAATTTTATGCAACATGCACACTTTTGTAATAAATTTATTGGGTCAATTGTCATTTTGATTTGACTTTACATTATTAATACCAATAGGATTTTCATATATGAATATTAACTTGCAGAGTGGGTTGATATTACTAAAACTGTTAAACAATCTCTATATTTATACCTCAATAGCACCACCCCAGGAGCTTGGCTGCTGAATCCAGGCACAATAGTCTGCATTGGGTTGGCCGAGCACTCCTTCATTGTAAGTCTCACGGTCACTCGCCACTTCCATCGCTATAATCTGTCGCATCAAAGTGTGGACACTAGTATCCACATTACCATTAAGTACAAAACCTGTAAATCCATATCATGTAATAAAATATGTAATTAATTGTGATTTCTTTTTAAAGAATTAATTTTAAATAAATTATGTAATATGCTTATATAATAGACTAGTTAAAACTGCAGGATTTCAGGATAATCTTTGAGCCTATCTTATGTCATGTCACAACAGCCACTTAGTCCTAGTGCAGGTTGGTTGACATGAAAGACAACATTGAATTAATATGCCAATATATGCAGTTTGCATCGCAATGTTTTTCTTTACCTTAAGATTTTGTACAGGCTTTGGTAAAAGGTATATTTTTAATCACTTACCTATGCTAGTAAATAAACAAGAGTTATCTGGAGGGACTACTTTCTTCATTAGAATACCTGGTCGACATGACCCTATAGTCTCATGAGATGCTATACCGTTTTCTAGAGGCTTCTGTGGTTCATTTTTCTGCGCATTTTCTTGAACTTGTTTTTCTTCCAAAATTAAAGTTTCACCAGTCTTTAAACCAATTTCGTTTAACTTTTTGTTATCATTACTAATGTCGAGAGGCTTCGGTGGATAACCAAATAACACGTGTATTCTTTCTATACCAACATCTGATAAACTAGAGAGAAATATTTTCAATTCGCCCACTGTACTTTCAGAGGTCAAATCTTTTAAAACATGCTGACCATCCTTATTTTTAATTTTTAAAGCTATCGCAGCCATTTGTGAACAGTGAGATTGTATAATTACTATTAGATTTAAAGAATATGGCTATTCGTCAGAAACTTTGTAACAAAAAGGAAATCACATAAATAAATAACATTACGTATGAACTTTTTCTGACGTGACGCAAATGCAGTTTATAAAATCATGACACTGACATTTTGACAGTTTCAATTTGAACTGTTTGACAGTTATGAGTCAATGTTACCATGGCAATAGCTAAAGTCAAATAGCTATGACATAGACAACTGCCAATGTTACCATTGTTGAACATGAAGTTTGCCAGAAAATATTTCCAAGCAAAACGTGTGGATCCACTGGCAAGAAACATGAACAAAAAAAACATATTTTTGTCCTTTTCAATCTCTTTGACATAGGACCCAAAGAGTATATAAAATAAAAGACGGGACTCTTGACTAAACAAACGGAGAATAAAAATTGTCATTTTCAATGCTAGCAATGTTATGAACCAGTCTACGTTGCTACCAACCTAAAAAAATCAATCTGTCAGTTTCCTTTTTGACGTTTGAAAGTATTATTCGAGGGAAAACAATTTAGGAAAAATAAAACCATTTCGTTAATTGCAACTTTAATTTAATCTTCTGACTAAAGCGAACATATTTTAATAACGCAACATAATGCTCACTGCTTTCGTAATAATACCATTATTGTTTAGTTCACCAATAAAATACCCCAACTTTGATAAATGCTTATTTGTTCCAGTTTGTTTATTTGATAGGTCATATTTTCTGATAGAACTGGAGTAGTAGTGTCACTCTCGTTGGGAGATATCTTTGAATATCTATGCAGTTGTATACAATTTGTAATTACAGTAAGAATGTCGGATGGATGTTATCAAGAAATTCTAAGAACGCATTATACTATATAGCGGAGATCGTACCTGGATATGTAAAATATGATCCGGTCAAGCGCCAACTGCACTGCCGACGCTCCAAATAGTCCCCTAATCCAAACTTTTCCTATCAAAACATTGCAAATGTACAAATCATGTTAAATATTATGTACTGTAAAAATAGAATACAATACTTAAGTTTTACTCTTCAAATAAATTCATAAAATTATCATGAACCTAAAGATTCCGCATTTTAACTCTTTTGTTATTACTATTCTCCATAGATGTGTAACCTATAGATTCCTTAACTAGGAAAAATTATGAGCTTAGGAGCATCATTTTGGGGTAAAGTACCTGTGTTGAAATTTAAATTAGTTGTAAGCAAATTGTATACAATCTCTGTTTATTTTTTATTACTTAGTTCAAAAAAGGCTTAGGTTTTATTATAAGTTGTGATATTTGTAACATCCAAATTAATTTTGTTTCATATTTTTCACTAAATGGTATTTTTTTTATCTTTTGTACTCGATACTTAATTCCCTATATTTTATTATATTTTTATTTTCTATACACTGCATTTCCCAATTTCGAGAAAATCTTGTTATGCTAGTGTATATTTTATATTAAAGTAATACATATTACTAAAAATTGTCATATTATTAACATCAAACTAATATAAAACACTAAATCTATAGGTTACACATCTATTAATCAATATTGACATTAATATAGTTACTAGCATTTCCTGCAACATGGTGACTCTTTTTTGGATTTGCGGTTAAACTACTCCATATAATAAGTTATTTTTCAAATTTAGTTTAGAATTACAATTATCAAACAATCAAACTTTGTAGCACAGATGTTGCAGCGACATGCAGTCAGTAATTCTGAAGCAGATTCCTTGCATTATTCATCTGCAACAGAATGAAATTGTAATTAATTGATTCAAGTCTACAACATAATCAATTTAATTATTGCTTTTCACCTAATTACATACCTTATTAAAAAAGTGGTTTCTTTGATTATATGGATCTCTTCCCCTTTACTTACAAAACTTCTTTGCAATTCTCTACAATGATGGAACTCACAAACCATGTAAAAAATGATGATTAGTTTTTACAGGTACAGATAGGAACTTTTACTGCCTGCCCATTTTTGTGAAATGTCTATGATAGAATCATAAATCAAATTAGTTTGAAAAACTTGTCATGTCATGACCAATTTACAGTTTGATCTACAATATTTGAAACAATATATTATAACAATACATTATTTAGGTTGTGTGTAGAATATCTCTATATTAGAGATATTCTACACACAACCTAAATAATGTTTAAGTTAATCTTTATTATTGAATCTTTTTCATATTTCGAGTAAACCATTTATTTTTTATTTAGAAAAATAAACTATTACAGATATCTTTATTTTTATAAGATCATATATTGTTGATGTTATTCATAATTTTATTATAAACAAACCTAAAGATGTGTACTTTTTAATAATAAATTTCGGTTAAGTCTTTTAACATTTGAATACTAATTTTATTTGGTACAACTTTACAATAGCGAATCAAACCAAGTTTTCGTAAAATAAATTTTAAACTTTAGGAAATGATCACCATGAGTATTATTGCGATGAAGATTGCTGAAGATGAATATATTACTATGAAGATTTTTTTTCGGGGTCTTAATTTATTTCAGTGAGATAATAAAATTGTTTCATATGTTTTCAGTTTTGTCACAGGTATGCTGACACTCACAATTTTTATAAAATAACATGAATTATAATAGAAAATATTTTCGCATTTTCGATGTTTTTTATGGTATTAAAAATGTTCCAAACCTAACCTTTCCAGTTTGCTTTTGGTATTTTATTACATGTTATAAACCTAGCTTTACTTATCCTGCGCTTTCCTATTCCTTTTTTTTATTGTTCCAAACTTAACTTACCCTATGTAGTTTTCTTCCTTTTTTTTCAACTTAAGTTACGACCCCAAAAAAACTTCCAAACCAGTGTAAGAATATTCCCTATCGTTTAATACATATGTAATGGAAATTTCGCTTGATTCGGTTTTGTGAAGCATTACCTGTTATTTTATTAAGAACTTCTATACAATTTCAAAGCGAACTTTCATTTCATTGACTTTTACTAAGTAATTACGAATATAAAAACATTTAGCACCATTTTAACGTAAATATGGAATAAGATTTATTTACGTACATAAAATATCAAGTGTAGTCATTGATACTTTATTTGATATGTAGTGAGATAGAATAATAGTCAAAACAACAAAAAATACAAAATATAGTACTATTGTATTAAAAAAACACAATGTACCAACCACATGGTTCTTGGAAATCTTCTCAGAAGAAAACATCAGCTTTATAATACACAAATACAAGTTATAATACACTTCATCCCACAATTCACACTGAAACTACAATATTCTTATCAAATAAATTAGGTTAGATTTAAAATATAATAATATTATAAAAAAAATTCTTATAAAGACATAAAGGCTTAAATTCGTTTTTAAAATTACTCCAACTGCGGTCATTAGTTACCCATTCACTGAGCCACGTTTTAGCATCTCCTTGTAAACAATTGCCAATGCGAGAAAGACATTCGTGATCACTCCAATTATTAGAAGACCTAGCACGGTCTACTTCTTCCCACCATGTCTCTATGTCATTAACACTCGGATCAAAATTAGAAAAATAATAAGACTGTTTAGATCTCACCGGTATATTTATGGATCGTATCGCATCGATGATGCGATCGGCGGCGCTGGCCTGGACTGACGTAGCGCTCGCGGGACGCTCCGGTGAGGACGGAGTCGTTGAAGCCTGAAGCGCGCCCTTGAAGCGAGCTCGCAGTCACAGGTTCGCCCAACTGCGACGGCGGCGGCATCGACACGGCAGGCTCAACGGCAGGAACGGGCTCGGCGCTGATGGTTGCCACAAGCACCGCGGACTTCCACGGACCTGCTCGGTTGTCCGGGTGGGCGGAGAGGTGAACTCCGACGTGGCGCGTCCCCGGGTGGTGGATAGGGGAACGCCCCGGCATTCGTGTCGGGGTAGGAGGTAAGCCCCGCGAACCAAACACCAGGGTCTGGCGGTGCGCGCAGGACTAGTCGACGAGGTGTCGATAGGTCTAGCGCGCTAGCCGGACCCGGGCCTGGCAGTGCGCCCAGGACTAGTCTATGGTGTCCCGACAGGTCTAGCGCGCTAGCCGGGCCCCAACCGGTGGAGGCGCCGGAGGTGGACGATTGTCCACCACCGTGCTGCCTATGGTGGTGGGGCCGCGGGGGATGCGGGAAGGGTACTGGTTTATCCTCCACGGACCTGCTCGGTTGTCCGAGTGGGCGGAGAGGTGAACTCCGACGTGGCGCGTCCCCGGGTGGTGGATAGGGGAATGCCCCGACATTGCGTCGGGGTAGGGCGAAAGCCCCGCGAACCAAACACCAGGACCTGGCGGTGCGCGCAGGACTAGTCGATGGGATGTCGATAGGTCTAGCGCGCTAGCCGGGCCCGGGCCTGGCGGTGCGCGCAGGACTAGTCGATGGTGTTCCGACAGGTCTAGCGCGCTAGCCGGGCCCCAACCGGTGGAGGGCGCCGGAGGTGGACGATTGTCTGCCTCCGTGCTGCCTATGGTGGTGGGGCCGCGGGGGATGCGGGAAGGGTACTGGTTTATCCTGCCCTCCTTGCATCCCTCGTGGCCGGAGGGGGTGGTGGGGCCCCGAGGGATGTGGGAGGGTACTGGTTTATCCTGCCCACCCGCAGCTCACGTGGTCTGACGTTAGGGGCCGATTGCGGACGGTCGCCGGCTGGGTCGCGGAGGAGTGCTCACGCGTATCCGTAACCCGGCCATATGGCGAGGAGGAGGGCTACAGGGGTTTTAGTGGGTATGGCCGAACGACTGTAGGCGAGTCCCACACTCCCTGCGCCATTGCACACTGGCCCGGCGCAGGGGTGCGGAAGTGCATTTCCCCTCGTGAAAAAAAAAGGGTAGTTTAGGCTAGGTTGCGGGCCCACTTGTGGGCTCGCAATATTGAGGGAGGCGAGCCCGAACTGAGTACCGTCAGGGAAAGGTAAGGGTGAGCCTCATAGGGCGGAGGGCGCAAGCCCGATGCCGGGGCGGCGCGACCAGCTGGAACTCGACCTCTTGGTCGTGGGTCGCGGCCGTCCTATTAGGTTAGTCTAGGTTAGTTAATTTAAGCTAGGTTAGTTTAGATTAGGCTGCGGGCCCACTTGTGGGCTCGCAAATTGAGGGCGACGTCTCGCCTATAGAGGGAAGCGAGCCCGAGCTGAGTACCGACAGGGAAAGGTGAGGGTGAGCCCCATAGGGCGGAGGGCGCAAGCCCGATGCCGGGGCGGCGCGACCATTGGACCTCTGGGTCGTGGGTCGCGGCCGTCGGATTAGGTTAGGATAGTTTAGCTAGGTTAGTGTAGGTTAACTAGGTTAGAATCGCTCGCCCCAGAAGAGGATAAAGCGGACGACCATAGAGCTGTGGGCCAATAGCCTAGCGGGCGCCCAATACGGCGCCCGCACCATAGAGGCTATACGCCCACAGCTCTCGGACTGGTGCGGGAGGCGCCACGGCGCGGTGAATTATAGAACATCACAAATGTTGACAGGCCACGGCTGCTTCGGGCGATACCTGCACCGAATACGGAGAGAGGAGTCGATGTCGTGCCACGAGTGCGGCGCTGATAGGACACCGCGCAACACACCCTTCAGGTGTGTTTAGCGTGGTCCGAAGAGCGCCGCACTCTGGTGGCGGCAATTGGTGATGACCTCTCACTCCCAGGCGTAATTCGCGCCATGCTGGGCAGTGAGGGGTCATGGGAGGCAGTTTCCTCCCTCTGCGAAATAGTAATTTCGCAGAAGGAGGAAAGGGAGCGAGAGCGCGAGGACAATCCCCTCGCACCCCCGCTCAGACGCAGGAGAGTGGGAAGACGGAGGCGACAATTTGCCGCCGCCCTTCCCCACACTAACCATGCGTGAGGAGGAGGCCCCTTCAGGGCGATAACGCAGGGGGGCCCACGGAAGTAAGCCAAAGCGTTCCCGTGGCGCCCGCCATAATGCGTCAGAGGGCAGTCAGGTTTTAGTGGGTATTCTGGTCACCTTCTGTGGCCGGCGAGTCCCACACTCCCTACGCCATTGCACCGCCCGGCGTAGGCGTGCGTAAATGCATTTCCTGACTATAAAAAAAAAAAAAAGATTAACTAGGTTAGGATGCGGGCTCACTTGTGGGCTCGCAGACGTGAGGGCCGTGAAATTGAGCCATTCTAAAATTTACACAAAAAGCTAACAAATACAACTTCTATTTGTTATTTTAAAGCGGAGAAGAAAACAATTGGAACGTACTCACCAAAGTTGACATTATAAAACTTGATCACACCGTCACATCACGTCTTACTTACGTATATTATACGAAACACCGAAAACAAAGTGCTAATTTGTCCTTTTAAACAAGGGTAGTTACAATTTCCAAAAATATATTTCTGATCGTATGACTAGCCAATAAAAGAAATAACAATGAAAACACATCGTATCAGGATGTACAAACAAGGACGTGGGAGTTTCACTATCCCACTTCTGATCTTAAGGATCAGAAGCAGGGAAAATTAAAAAACAATCTCTTATACACTACTACAGTACTTTTTGAATTAATAAGAAAACTAACAGAATTGAATAAATGTAATTAACACTAAAATGATTTAAAAATACAACATTAATTGAATCAACTATCAGAGTTAAAATAATTAATTATTTTGGCTAGTCAAACGGGCAGAGCTTCCGCTGGCTTCAGTGTTCGGTGGCGAGTGTGTCCCGAAAATGAGGGTGCGGTCTCTTATATTGGCATCACTCCGCCATGTCGGAGGAAGCCATTGTGATTATATTTAAAGTAGGAAGTTATAAAGTAGTCATTGTCAACTGAATTACTGTTTAACGCATAGTGTGCAAACTTTAATGTTTATTGATGTTTTGATGTTGTAAAAACTTCAAATAACTTTTAATTTGATCTTACTTTTTAAGTTTCGTTTTTCCTAGATTAGATAACATTATTATCGTAATTTAAGTAACGACCAATCAGAGCAAGCCAGGTGGGCTTGGGAGGGGTCGAGGCACCATCTTTATATAAGGCGTTTTGACAGTTGTTACGAATATAGTAGTGAAGTGGAGACAGATCGAGTTTGGTCATCGTCCACGGACCTGCTCGGTTGTCCGAGTGGGCGGAGAGGTGAACTCCGACGTGGCGCGTCCCCGGGTGGTGGATAGGGGAATGCCCCGGCAATATGCCGGGGTAGGGCGAAAGCCCCGCGAACCAA
>NW_013530872.1:1217725-1224600 GCF_000836235.2 Papilio xuthus
GAAGAAGAAGAGGAGGAAGAAGAAGAAGAGGAGGAAGAAGAAGAAGAGGAGGAAGAAGAAGAAGAGGAGGAAGAAGAAGAAGAGGAGGAAGAAGAAGAAGAGGAGGAAGAAGAAGAAGAGGAGGAAGAGGAAGAAGAGGAGGAAGAGGAAGAAGAGGAGGAAGAGGAAGAAGAGGAGGAAGAGGAAGAAGAGGAGGAAGAGGAAGAAGAGGAGGAAGAGGAAGAAGAGGAGGAAGAGGAAGAGGAAGAAGAGGAGGAAGAGGAAGAGGAAGAAGAGGAAGAGGAAGAAGAGGAAGAGGAGGAAGAGGAAGAGGAGGAAGAGGAAGAAGAGGAAGAGGAAGAAGAGGAAGAGGAAGAAGAGGAAGAGGAAGAAGAGGAAGAGGAAGAAGAGGAAGAGGAAGAAGAGGAAGAGGAAGAAGAGGAAGAGGAAGAAGAGGAAGAGGAAGAAGAAGAAGAAGAAGAAGAAGAAGAAGAAGAAGCGATGTATTTGAGCAGGGTAAATGTATCTATTAATTTGAGGACTTTTGTTGTATATCACGTTAAACGCCGATAGAAAAAAATAAAAATCGTAAAAATCCCACTGTGCAGTATAGTTCTACAGCGCCGTGCCGGTCACGGAGTACGAATAAAGCAACAGTCAGTATGGCCGGCGGCGAGAAAAAGTAGTTTGAATATGACTATACGTTGAGGTCACCGGTGACCCCTATGGCGCTATGATAGAGGAAGGGTGAGGTCACCGGTGACCCCCATGGCGTTTAGCGTGATATAATTGATTACTTTTGGTGTACCTACGAGTATATATTTGCATATCTTGTCTGTTACGATCTATATGACGCTGACAGTACCTTTATAGATTATCTTTCATATATTTGATTTAAAATGAAACACAATTATTATTTTTTTCAGGTTTAATAAAAATAATATTATGTAACCTTTCTACATATAAACAAGTTCTACATTATAAAACACTAACTTAAATAAACTATAACTAGGTAAGTATCAAGTTTTGGCACAATAATCCTAACTATCTAAACATTTTACACAATGCTAACGTTAGAATTGGTACCAATTTTAATTCAGAGCTCGATTCTATATTTAAGAACGTTACTACGATTTCTGAATATAACAACTAACTGTACTAAACGTTAACATGGTCATTTTATTTTTATTTTACAATTGTTATTAATGATCAATTGGATTTACCTATCACATAAATAAGCTGAAATGTAAAAATTATTTTATATGGCAGTTAAATGATGAACAACGTCCTATACGTACTTATTTTCCATTTAATTACATGAGAACAATGTTAAAAAATTGCCAAACTTTCTTTGACGAAAGTAACCACAGTACATGTGTGATATGAGTTTCAATCCCTAGCATTTAAAAAGTTATATTTTAATTATGTATTGTCATTTTAATTACATTCTAAAGCTTTATAGCTCCTTACACACTTACGATATAAAGTCAACTAGTATATAAAAAAATGAATTATGGCATTGCATTCTTATAGTAGAAAATGTTAGTCAATTCGAATAAGTACACAATTGTAACTATAAAAAAATCTACTAAGCTAAACGGACTTAAGTAATAATGGTTTATGGCAGATAAATGTAACGAAAAAAGTTTCTTTGGTCTTTAGTGTATTCGCTATGGCACATAATAATCATGTCATTATTATGATCTAAATGACTGAGTATTTTTGGTAACCGCTATCAGAATTAAGTATTACACCTAAGTTTTATTAAAAAATAATTTATTTACATTTTAAATCAGTCAAATGAACCAATCGAAAAACCTTATTATGCGAAACATATTTCAAAAATATACGACCAATATCAACCTTCCTAAATTTTACTTAACTCGTAAAAAATAATAAAACAAACTGGAATGAAATAAATTAACCTATTTGCATTAAATATTATCGGAAGGTTTTCATTTATCAATCACTTCTCTCCATTTAAAACTTTGCAATGTCAGAATAGTCGGCGGTTTAGAAATTTTTAGTATGGCAGCATTATTATTTGTCAAGAGAATCGATTACATTGCACCGTTTTCCGATTTGAATCGATTACTGTTGCGATGCGGCCGCCGATGTCTCGGATGTCTCTTAATCGGCCACCGTCACGTGGGCCGCCTCACGAACCTCGGTAAAGGAGCTCGCATACCACGCCTGCCTACCACCAAGGGAGGCATGCGTTCATCTTCTTCTTCAATTTCACCTTCAGAACTATCCTCTTCGCTCCACAATTCAGGTTTAACCGCTTGGTAAGATGCCGAAAAGCCTTTGAAAACTATCGAATCATCTGTACGGAATTTTACGAGTAATGCTTCTGTTGTGGATACTATCTCCGGTGGAGTCTGTAACAAAACAAGAAGTTAGGGTAAGAATTTTTAAAACTTAAGTTTTCGTTTCATTGTAATGAGTGTGATTCGCGATAAGCTGAGTTTGTCAAGCGTTTTATATTTTTTGTCAAATAGTGGCTGAACGCTCTTTACCTTTGTCCCACAGAAACTGCCGTAATCGCCCGCACTGCCCTCTAGACCGCCATAAACTTGCACAAAGTCATAACCGCAGTTGACTTCTGGCTCCAACTCGAATGTCAAAAAGGTTAGCTTCACAAAATGGCCCATTGGCGCGACAATACTCCAGTCGCAGTTCGCCCGCGACTCGTAAGAGTCGTGTCCGTATCGCGCATGTGAGTAGAGATGCTTCACTGTCTCTGTAGCTGACAGGTAGCCTCCACAAGCTAGAAAGAAGATCAAAAAAATATGAAATCGTTTCTGCAAGATGACAAACAAAACTTATAACGGTTTTGTGTCCATAAATAACAATTGTACTAATAATCTTGCTTAGATTTATGAGCTGTTGTTTCCCTGATATTAATTGTAAGTATCAATTAAGTAACAAGTTATAATTACTATTTTGCTATTAAATTAGCTATTTACCAGTAGAATATGTAGCAAGGAATCCCTTCCTCTGCACGGAGGCATCAGACTTGAAGACGACATACATCTGGTTTTGCGAGGCGACTACGGGGTGTGGGAGTTTGGCGCCACAGAAACGACCCAGAGTCTTTTCATCCGCAGACGCTCCATCGTAGATTGACACGTGGTCATATGTACATTCCTAACACGAAAAAAAAGAAACATGAATGTCTTCTGCCAGTAATATTGTGGAATGGGATAAAAAGGACTTTGTGAAATGGATATTATTATATGTATGTACGTACCTGATGTGACTCCAATTCGAATACGTTAAAGATAAGTTTAATGCGATGACCAGGTGTGGTTGAGAACTGCCAAACACAGTCTTTTCTTGATGGATACGTATCAGGATAATTTGGACTGGAATTAAAATTTTAAAAATGTTAGTCACAAAGTGTTCATGATGCTAATGTGACTGTAATAACAATAAATAGATGGAGGTTTGACATACGTCTAAATGAAGACGTTAACCTAATAAATAATACTTCTGGACGTCGATATGGTAGCAGTTAATAAAAAAACTACATTGATTCGTCATATAATATGTCTAGTTAATAACAGACTGTTGGAAGTATGCTTTTGTGTCTTATGCCTTTGTCTGCAAAGGACATAACCACATAATCAAATTGCTGGCTGTTGATTTTTAATTAATCCTTCAAGAGAAAAAGAGGCAAAGGTGAGTTAGATACCTGAATATAGTGCCGTGCGGAAGCGTTATATCATACTTGCAGCCGCCCTCCTTACAGTCACGCCTGTTATGGTGCAGAGCAAAGCCGCTGTGACAGGCACACTCGAAACCACCGAGCGTATTGCGGCACTCGTGCTGACAGCCGCCGTTATTTTCCGCGCACTCGTCTACGTCCATGTAGTACGTCGCCGCGAACCCAGAGTGGTGTACCGATGTGTCCGATGTAAACTGCCAGTAGAAATTATACTTATAGGTAACCTTAATATATTACATGACATGGACATTGCATTGACACACTAGCTCTAGTTGGAAGGTGAACTGTTAGTCGTAGACCGTGTCACGTTAGTTTACCTGCACGCGTAGCACGTTGCCGTCCGAGGTGACGGGCGGTGGTAACGCGGAGCCGCAGAAGGCACCGTGACGCCGGAGCACTTCATCCCCGAGCCGCGAGTGCACGGTCACGCTATCGTATTCGCATTCCTGATACAAAAAAATACAGATTATATGACGGAATAGTGGGTTCCCACTATCGTAACACCTGAATGACGACAATGTTGTTATCCTTCTCATTCTCTTTGAAAAGAACGAGCAAATTAAAGTGTTGCAACAATTGAAAATCACAATAATACTGCGTATATTATGTCATTCGTGAGTTTACCTGATGATACATATTATTCGTGCCCTCCAGATCAAAATGCGTGAAGTTGAGCGTGATGCGGTGCTGCGAGGGCGCCACTATCTCCCACAGACAATTCTTTGACGGCGGATACAGGTCGGGGAACGAAGGAGACGTTATAGTGCCGTTGGGGCCGTACAGCACACCACCACACGCATCTAGAAATTAATGGAGGATACAGCTCCTATGCTTGATACAAGCTATGTCAAGGAGAATAATAAAAGAGATATACATATCTTCATCAGACCCTAGAAACGATAAAAGCTAGAAGTGATTAAATTTAACATAACAATATTGACATCAAAAGTTAATAAATCCTTAGCTATATCTTGATCAAATTGAGGCTTTAAACAAATGATAATTGTTGATCTACACTTAACTTACCTAGTAAGGCGAAGTACCAACATGTACGTAAATGGGTCTGGTTGGATTTAAACTCGGAATTCCAATGTCTGAAACGATATAGGAATTAAGTGTATACTAACTCTCGCATTTCTTGCCATCCGAGTGGAGTTCATAGCCTATATCACAGGCACACTCGTAGCCGCCCAGTGTGTTGACACATGAGTGGCTGCAGCCGTGGTCTATGGACGCGCACTCGTCGAATTCTTTCATAAACGTAGCTGAGAAACCTGCCTTCTGCACAGAGCTGTCCGACTCGAAGATTACCAGCAGCTTGTTTGACGTAGATCTGTAAATATTTCATCATATAAAACATTTGTTTTAAGTTTAACACACTTATTTAATTAGTTACTAACGAAGGAATAAGTTTAGATTCCTGACGTTAAATCAACATTAAGGGAGAACACTTGAAGATACTGAATGTGGCAGAAAGAGAAAGAATGAAAGACCAAGGGTAATACTTTTTAAGAATATAATAATACGAATATCATTTTACCTAATATCAGGCGGTATCTTGTGTCCGCAGAACATGCCGATGAGCGGACTATCCATAGAATCGCCGTCTCTAACCTTCACCTTGTCGTAGTTACAGGTATCATGGTTCTCTACCTCGAATGAATGGAAGCGCAACGCCACTTGATAGTCCTATTAAAGATTAAAAAAATAGTGAAATGAATTGTCATATTATAGCTCTTTAATAGGTGTGATAATATAATTGTATAAAGATTCATTTTAATCTAAACAAGATGAAAGGATAGAAAAACAAAAGAAAGTGTTGCTTTTATTTTTAATTTTAAAATGACATGAAGGAAGAATTTGTAGGCACTGTACTAGAAGGAATAAGCAATATAGTGTATGAAACTACAAGTAGATTGATCTGAATACAGGCTTTAATGAACTTAGGGAACCGCATATGAAACATGATTTGATAAAATGAAGTAGGATAATTATGAGTGCTTTATTACATTCGCTTTGATATTTAGCAGGTTTAAGGAAATGATCTGTTTTATACTATCATTCTTACCGATGTGTTGGTATCGGACTGCATGTAAATATCGAAAACGTTTTCATATTGTTTTCTAACATCAATAATTACTAAACAAACATAAAATCAGACGCCGACAGTGAGCGCGCGTAACACGTTAATTGATAGATTTCCGCTAGATATTTATTGACGAATAGTGTAATATGATTTTATATTAAGCTAGCAGTATGCTCACAGTCGGCTGCTGTTTTATGCTTTGTGTGTATTATATTATGTTGGTTTTACTGACCTGTGGCACAGAAAGTCTCCAAATACAAAGTTTGTTTGGTTGATAGTCGTCAGGATAGTTGGGAGACTCCAAATGACCGTTGTTATCTACTTCAATATCACCTCCACACACGGCTGTAAAGAATTTTGATAATTGTTGTAAAAAGATATTAAAAAATTCCGATAAACAAAATATAGTAGTGAAGTAGTAGTGCGTCCCGGAGGCCTAATTATGAAGTCCTCTTTCCTTATGCCCCATGCTTTTTCTTATAAGGAAAGGATGGGAAGTGGAAGTGGAATTTCCGGATGAGAGGATGCATGGGAAGGGAAAATGTTTCTGTGCATCCTCTCCTCCGTTGATTAAAGGTAGGCAACGCATATGCAATTGCGTATGTCTATGGGCAATGGTCACTTCGCTATTTCAGCGATTTCAGGTAACCGCTCGCTCGTTTGCCACCTTATGATATAAAAAAGGAAAGTGTTTTTAAAAGAGGGTATTAATGAGTAGTTATGTGCAACGTAGACATGAAGATTAAAAAAGTTGCTAATTTAAATAATTATTTTTTATATTTCCGCTATAACATCGAATAAAATTTTGATATGGAAACGAAAGGAAACTCCGAAGGCATTAAATCAAAATTATGAAGGCATAAAAACATTCATATTGTAACATATTGATGTACAAAGAGATAAATCTAATTTATCTGATATTTTGTAATATTTGATCACGTTTTTCCCCAATATTTAGGTTGAGGGGAATAATTCACGATAATCGAGTTTTTTGTTGATTGATTCGTGGGTCGATGTATTAAATTACTGAACCATGATTCAATTTAGGTCCAAGCAAGTTGGGATAATTACATTTTTATG
>NW_013530872.1:1226392-1240719 GCF_000836235.2 Papilio xuthus
AATATACCTTAGTAAATTTCAATAATAAACTATATAGTTTAGTGGCAAATAGGTGGGCCTATTAATGGTAGGTGCTTTTATAAATGACGAAAAAGTTATTTTATTTATATAAAAGGTGTCGAATAAAAATAAAAATAAGTAAATATTATCTGAGTCGTATTTTATACTATATTTGTACAATGATCCTTCCGCTTACTCAGTGATTTCGGTCTTTAGAGGCATTACAAAGAGCACAGTTCAGGTCAGAGAGGTCTCATTATAATGGACACTTTTCTACTAACGCTTTGTCGGACAGAACTAATGGTCCGAAGCTCAGTTGAAAGTTATTCCTTTCTAGATATATTTTATCATATGATTTAATTTACAGTTTAAATTATTTCAATCTCACTTCTTACTTCTACTAATATTATAAATGTGAATGTTTAGATGGATAGATGAAAAGATGTTTGATGGATCTCGATGAAATTGTAATACACTTAGAACATTGTCTGGAAGAACACATAATTAGTAAGTTTTTTCATACTGTAAAATATTACAAAATTAAACTTATAGATCCTTAAATGTTGCAGAAAAAAAAATCAGACAACACTGATTACAAGTATACCGTCATTTGAGATTACGATGCTTTTGTTTGGCTTCGGTTTTGCGAGATGTTGAATTGTAACAATTAATTACGCGTTCAATTCTAGTGACAGGTCGTTATTTAGACTCCTCGATTACGCCCAATGATTCAAGAATCATTAATCACTTGATGACTTCTTTGGCTTCTGTTTCAAATGATTTATGATATCATTATGTATTTTATATATAAAGTTTATTTGAAAATAAGTCTACTCTTGTGTTAAAAACCATAGCCTTGTATGCCAACAGTTCCATCTTTGTTGATTATTTGATCAATTGGATAGTAATTGTTTGTTTCTGAGACCAAAATTCAATAATACATCTTTATTTCTGTCATTACCTTTGACAAAATAGAGATAGCAATATATTTTAAACGGAGAATTTGATCTCAAAAATCCACGATAAGCTACGATGTTAACTAAAAATTAACCACAATAATTTTCAAGGATTGATGAGTTGATAATAATTTCAAATTAGCGTCTACACAAATTATTAAACAATATATTTGAATTTGTAATTTATATATCCTCTTAATGTTATTCAAATGAGACAGACAAATTGTCTGCTTTAATATTGTGAACACAACAGATTCGGTTTGCCAAGTCGACGTGTTGTCACAATTAATTAAGTTTTCATCAACAGATACAGACTATAAATTAAATTCATTGCGTTACGTATGCGATTCATTTCATTAAACATAACACGATGACAGATTCGTTTAAGCGGCATTTTATTACATTTAACGCGTAGCACTTCTACGAGTTACGTAGGCTTAGCGTAGCAAAAAAAATGTAACCTGCGACATTTTTATTTGGTTTACTAGCTATCGTCTGCGACTTCGTTCGCGCGAAATAAAAAAAAAACCTAATTAGTAGCCTGCGTGTTCTTCCAGACTATGTTTTAAATCTCTGCCAAATTTCAGATAAATATATGCAGCCGACTAGTTTCGAACCCATCGGGGGCACTTCATCAGGAGTGGTACTGGTATTATTTCGTGGACGCGGCCCGTCGCTGATGAAGGGCCCCCGACGGGCTCGAAACTAGTCGGTGTCGCCACCGGACGAATATACGTGAGCGTTTAGCCGTTTTTATATCAATTTATTATAATGTCTAACGAAAGTTTGAATAATTTAAATATATGGAAATACCTTGAAACAAACATCCATCTAAACATTCGCATTTATAATATTAGTAAGATTATAAAATTGCAAAATGAGTTGATAATATTTTATCTGCTTTCTATTCTTATTCTAAAATGTTTTCAAGGACTACTTATATCTACACTTAACTACCTTCGTAATTCCGCTTAATGCTGGTTAGGGGAAAATACCTTTTAGAACAAATTTTATTCATTAGACATTCGTTATCGTATTTAATCAAGGGTTTTAACAATGCTCTCCGGTTAGCTTTATTGTTTGAAGTGGATTTAATGGAAATGTTCTACTTAAGTGTTGAAGAAATTTAAATAACTTAGAAATCATGTAACTTAGTAAATGAGCTTTTATAAATATAATATTTTGGATATCATATGTGCTTTTGATTGATTACTAAAAAGACTTTCAAATCGATTTAAATGATTCCAATATAATTAAGATATTTTAATTTAATCAATTGCCATTTTTCTTGGATAAATAGTTTAGGTATTAAAACTTTCTTCAACTCTTATCCAAAACTTTTACGTGTTGTATTATTTGTATCGGGTCTTAGTGGATTTTAATAAAAGAAATGGAATTTTTATTATCGTTTGCTATTTACATATGAATCATAATCTTACTAATATTATAAATGCGGATGTTTAGATGGATGAACAGATGGATGGATACTTGTTTGAAGCTACCTCCACAACGGCTGAACGGATCTCGATTAAATTTGGCATACTTAGAGAACATAGCCTGGAAGAATACATAGGCTACTAATTATGTTTTTTTTTATTCCGACAGAGTCGCAGACGACTAGAAGCATATAATAGTAACAGATATTTCTTCGCGTATTTATTTCATTGAATTTATATGTGTAATAATTTATATACTGCCGGCCGTTTGCTTCGGATGTAGAGCAAAAGTTTATTGGTAGATAAATCTCTCGGAAGTGCCATTTGCACGAACATCGAGCGGTCAATGTTGCATGTGCAACATAGAAATTAGTGGCTAAAGTTAGTCGACCAACGTATAATGTTACGGTTACTTTAGTTGTTAATAGTAACTGCAGTTGTTAACTGGTTACATAGTTTTAGTGATTGCATGAGAAGTGGTTACCAAATAAATAAATTTAATAATTTAAAAGTTATAGAAAGAAGGTCAAAAGATTTTTAAATTACTCAACTACAACAAAGAGGATTTTGTATTTTTCAATCGTCATCAACAATTCGATCTTACCGAATAGAAATGTATTTAAAACTGTTTTTAAATTAATGTTTACTCGTATGTATAGACTGCTCGTAAATAAACAGTTGCAGTGTAATATTAATTAACAAAAATTAAAAGCATACAAAACAACTTCAATAGAAAAATGTGTTTACTATACTATACAAAAATCAAATGCAAAATGAAACAGCATAGGTATTCAAATTGATTTCGCGTGTAAACATTGTGGAAAGGTTAGTGCGGTCTCGTACAATTAATGTGCAGAATTTAATTTGACAAATTGAATTGCAAATATCGCGCCATTGAAATTGTTCGAGGGGAAATAACACTTTTGGGAATTGCAAAATATGCATGATTTAACTAATTTAATAACTAAAATAAATATCTGACTTTTATATCAATTGTGGTAGCTATTGTCATATAACTATGACGATTACTTCAAATATAATAAACTAACGTGTACTTAAAACTTAAGTTCTTACCGATTTAACACTAGCTTTTTTTTACTTAACAGTAAAGTGTAATGCAAGGCATGATGATTTCCAAGGTCACTGACCTTTTATAAAAATTTGAATGTTTCCGTCCATTTATTACGTGCGACCAGTTAAGGCACCGGAACAATACTTCAATGTCCATCAAACAATACATTGTCTGAGAACAATTGGGCCCACAGTACATATTAACCAGCGGAACCATTTGTCAAGGATGATCGCGGACCATTTCACTTAAACGGCCCCTGTCCAAATATATTGTTTGAACGATGTAACAATGTCATTGCTGTGAGAAGGGCCACAGGCGTTACAAACGTCACTCACAATTTACATGAATTTTAAGCGAATGTGTACGTTTTAACGATTTATTTTAGGGCTGTTTTTATTTTATATGTGTACTAGAATGTCTAAAACATAGATTCTCATATATGTCAAGTCTTATTCCTGACTTTTCCTAAATTTTATCTTGTAAAAATTTTTACGTAATAATTGTTTTATAATTTTAATGAAATTTCGTTTACTTTTTATAGAATTATGTAGCCTTATTAGCTTCTACATATTAGTGCAAAACTTCCAAATTATTCATAAGGGAAGATCGTGATAAAAGGAAGTACCAATATTAGGGTATATCAGTGAAATTAGTGTGGACCCCTAATCAGGACTCGCCGTGTTTCTCTTGGAATTGGGTCGCCCTCAGCAAACACTCTGTAGTGACGCTGCTCTTTTAACAGAGAAATTTTTAAGCTCTGTTTACACTGGGTGAAATTTCAGTACCCGTGTACACAGGGCACTTATTTCACTACGGACGGAAATTTTACGAGATAATTAAAATTAGATTCAAACATTTTCTATTAAATTCGTTAGTACATTTTGATTAGTAATGGTAGTACAGTTGCTACAAACATAACTGTTTCTAAACTAAGAAGACGATACATACATTATGATACTAAGACTTTGCAAGAAGATATCAAGAAAAGAAATGTTCAGTCCCACCCAAGTCCCATGCATCGGACTATATTATTTGTTTATGTAAAATTTCCAATTTGACAAGATTGGTTATGCCATTGGTGACATTATAAATTGACTATGTTTGCAATTTGATTGTAACTTACCAGTGATGTTAAGCACAACTCTCTCGCCGTGCGTTGCAACGATCCTCCACTCGCAGCGGTCGGGGCTAGCGGGACCCGCCTCAGCGCCCCAGCCCGGGGAGCTAAACCATCCTGAGTTGCCCAGGAACGTCTTGCCACATTCTGGTTGGACAGAGGTAACATTTAGTAGAGAAAGTATTATCTTAGAAATTGTGCGTAAAAATTTGATCTCTAATAACAATCTTTAAGGTAATAAAATTGTTTTAAATACTTACTTGCGCATTTGTACAACAAATTAGTTTGCGCAATATCACTAGCACTGAGCCTCACTCTCTGTCCGATCTCTGGTCTCTTCTTGCCGTGAACTTCTAGCGGCAGTATAGTATCCAAATAAGTTCCTTTACTGAACGTGTTCCTCGCATAATGCATTATAGAATCGTAGTCGTACGTCTGACCCAATGAATTTACTTCTTCGTATGTCAGCTTGTTGAAGTTATACTCTTGACCTGCGAATGATTATGTTAAGTAAAGATGTCATATGATGAATAATGGTAACGATTGAAATGAAATTATACATAGATTAATCTGAAGGACAAAAACATGTGCTAACCCCGTATAATATGAGATAAGGATAGGAATATGATGAACAATATTAAAATCCAATAAAAATTTATCATAATTGAGAAGGGAAGGAGAGATGATAAACATTGATTGGGTGGACGAAATGTTAAGTTGGATAAGGTCATCGTATGACGATGAAGAACAATAAAACAGTTATAAATTCCCATTAGGCATCTTTAAAACAATTCAGTCCGGCTAAGTTAGAGAATTCATGGAACCTTCGAAATTCAGATTCAGTCTTCAAATCTCGGTCTAAGATTAAACTTTATTGTGATTATGATAAAGTTCTGGGCTGTAGGACTGCTTTTATATCTTAGCAAGGGATTGTAAGCTTTATTCGAGTATGTTAAAGTGGAAATTTCATTATTAAATATACACTAGGACGGCAAATGGCTGGAGTATTGACATGCCCGGTTGGCATTTCAGTAATTTATGTCTCTCACTACGAACAACGACCTCGTTTGAGGTTTGCGTGTACCAAATTTCTGTATGTTTGTCATTCTGCTAATTAGTTATACATCACGTAAGGCATTCCTTTTATCTACCGTTTGATATTTCAAGGGGTTTCAAATTTTGAAAGGGTTCCTTTCAGTCATCTTAGATATTGTATTATAATTCAGATTAAAAGAGATACTTAGTTTGATCTATTGAAACGTAAATATAAACGAGGAAACAAACGATTTGATATTCAAACAGCTTCGTAAACCAGAAGGATGGGTGGAAGAACGAGGAGTAAAAACGTTTGAAAAGAGAAAATTCTTATGACAATTATATTCACAGATCCTATTTATTTTAAAAACTTTACAACTGCTTACACGCACTTCAATAGGATAATTGGCAGAAAACGTAATGCAGCATAAAACACGGCAATGACACAATTCATAACGTACTTGAACTCCCACCAAGCTGCAGTTAGTCAGTTCTTTATTGAACTATGATATAATAAGACAATGATATAACGAATTGAATTAGAAAACATTATAAACAAGCACCTTTTTATATTTATACACCAAGTATGATGTACAGTTTACTTCTACCTACATAAATTAAGTCATCGTTCTGGTAACATTTCTATAGAAATTTAGGCAAAGAAGCTTTGTTTTGTAATGTAGTGTAGTTACATTTCTCATTTATATTAATATCTCTATTTATATGGAGTGGAAGCCTACTTTTAATTTAAACAAGGTTTCTTTACAGTGGGAACCCTAAATGTTTATTTGTTCGTATATTTATAGCCGTAACAAACAAATCAAATAGCCGTATGATGCAATCAAACTTCAAAGAGCGTATAATAGACAGGAAGGGCTCGTTACTTCCGGACGGGCTCGCACCGCTGATTGTGTCACGTGACCGACTGCCATGTGGAGCTCTGTTGCAAGGACTCCTGTTACACCGTCTTGTAACATAGCATAAAATGCTTAATAGGTTAAGAAGACGACGTTCCGTGGTTCGAGCATGTTTTGAGGATCAGATGGACAAAAAAATGCAAAGCTGTGCCACAATCACGCAATGAACCGTTGTTTATTTTTCCTCAGGGTCATGGGCGTGAGCATTGTTGGTGTGAACTTATTATACTGCGATATTATACAGTCATACTAAAATATATTTTATTAAATGACAACGAAATAATAAGTAATTTTTACATCTATTAGTTCTTGTTACATGATGGTGTGAGACAGGTCGGCTCACTGTAAAGTGTTGCGGCAAGCGTTGTCGGGGATTGGGGTCAAGTAGCCGAGGAAGCTCGAGACGCGGGAGCCACGCATCTCACAAGCTATCACCTGATTTCACGATAAGCTGATACTTATACTTCTTAAGGAATTTATTATGTGCGATATAGAAAATATGGTTTCATCGTTTTTTAATCTATTGAAATAGTTTAAGATTTTAATGTTCTTCCCAAAAAGGTTACGGGATTGCAAATGTTATGGGTTTCATGTAACCTGATTGAAAATAATATTAACTGCTGTTTTGAAAGTAATTTAAAGTTATGTTTAGTACATTTTTTTATACTAAGTTTACATTTAGTAATAATTCACAACACGTTTTAACTTGTAAATATATTCATAGTAAATCAAGTGTCAATAGCCTAATGTTTAAGGATACGGATTTTCGATCACGAGGTCGGGGGTTTGAATCCCGCCATTCGACTATTGTCGTAAATCATATTCTAGCATAAGCCTAGAGCTTAGTTGGAATGGTAAAAGAAATATTATTAAATTTACAAAAAAATCTGCTAATATTTTAAATACAAAAAAAAGTAAATGTATTCTAAAAGTGATAATTTTGATGCATTTCAAATAACCTTGTATTGATGTCATCAAAACCAATTTCTGAATTTGAATTAACGTAATGTGGGCAATTGAATTTGAAGGGTAATCGCGTGATGCGGTGATCTGCAGCAGCTAAGAGGGGAATTGACTGCGCACGCGATAGTCGTTTAAATAATTTGAACCGAAATTGCGCGGAATTCGGTCGGAATCCGCTCAATTTTCGTAATGACCCCTATCATTAAGGATTCGACTTTATCAACGGACGGCTTATAGCTCTTAATTTATTTTTAGGTCATGCCATTATATTTTATCTTGCCTTTCTTGTTTCACTGACACGAGTCCGTTGTCTTAATAGCAGGTTATCTTTAGACGCAGACAATTACATATGCTGCGCTTTTATCGACATAAATCAAAGCTTAATGATAGGCAGCAAATACACGCCTAATTAGACCTTTTATTTAAACCTCAATCCTAAGCCTCAATCTATCTAAACCAACCATGTCCGAGTCGAGCACCCATAAATTGGATAGGATTACCTATATGTTTATAAAAATGAACATAATAATAAAAGTGTCATAGATCGATCGTTGTGAGGTCGATATTTACCGCTAAGAATATTGTCCCTGATGATCTGGACGTGATTGTCTCTATCAGGGCGCGTGTGCTCGTGCCAGAAGCCCACCACGTGGCCCAGTTCGTGCACCACGATGCCGAACTTGTCGCAATTCTTGCCGATAGATATTGCCTGCGCGCCACTACCGCGCTTGCCGACGAAAGAACAGCATCTGTAGAAGACTTTCATTATGAATTCTACCATCTACTTAAAGTTGTTCTCAAAAAAACGCAAGACAAGTTCTATTGAAAGCGACCCATGGGTTTCTGACACCAAAATCCCCGTTTAAAATATATTGTTACCTTTATTTTGCCAAAGGTAATGAGAAAGATGACAATATGTTTTCCACAGACATTTTAGAGTCAGAAATTTACGGTACATCGTTAGGTAAAAGTCCCCAAAGATAGATAGAAGTTATATCACTTATCTTCTAAAGTGTAAAAGACGTTAACTATACACTCACCCACAAGGTCTCTCAGTGAATATAATATAATCTTTGTGTAGACTGGGATCTCGCTCAACAAATTTAACGCAGGTGAAATTCTCCCAGTGTCGCATGGCCTGTTTGAAAAGAGATTTGTGGGCACCGCTAAAATTGCCGTCTATTTCATACGGGATCACACCATTCTCCCAGATCCTCTCTTTACGATTTGTTGCAGCTCTCGGGGTACGATGGCGACGTCTTGGTTCCTGTATGATGTAAAATGTACTTTTTGAACAGGATTTTTATTTTTAATGAAAATTACAATGCTATATAAATAAAAAATGTGTTTT
This sequence comes from Papilio xuthus, assembly GCF_000836235.2. NCBI lineage: Eukaryota > Metazoa > Arthropoda > Insecta > Lepidoptera > Papilionidae > Papilio > Papilio xuthus. Next base: position 1,235,240 of record NW_013530872.1, read on the forward strand.
ATTTACCATAACTTACACAACCTTTCATTTCTCTTTGTGTGCGAATATGTGACTGGTAAATTGACCAAGATGAAGTGTTTAAAGTCTTCTATTTCCATTATTTATTAAAAGAAAAACGTACCTCCGTATGATTAAAAAACTGACTCTCCATTGCCTCTAAGTCTTCGTCGGAGTCACGAAAAAACCAATCTATAAATTGTTGCGTCTCAATTGAAGTTCTATTCTGTTTAGGCGGCGGCTGTACTTCGAACTTCTCTTCAAATTCATGTTCCGGTATCACCTGTTTGTATCTTGTTTCCTTTTCGTCGTACTTTTTTTGGTGTCGAAAAAACTTTTTTCTAGCGTGATGTGATTCGCTCTGATTCTCATCAGATATTTTGATGGTATTTTGACCTGTTCTTTCGCCCGATTGGATATTTCTAAGTCTATAAAAATATTATAATTAGTTTACTAGTATTTTGTCATGTTTCAAATTAAATTACCTTAAGTTTACTTTATAATGAGAAAAAATATCTCGAGGTTTCGAATTATAATCTAGTATGGATTAAAGAAAATGTTATCGGAGGGATTTCTTAATCTTTAATTAAAGATGCTGTAAAATTTACCAGCTAAATATTTTTTTTACGAAGTTAAAAACCTTTGAGAAGACTAGAATTGTAATAGAGTTAAAATGGTAATCAGTCTTACCGTCTTCCGTTGCCATGGCGACGTCTTCTCCGACGTCTGCGTATTTCACTTTCATCTAATAAACTTTGCAGACTTTCAGTAGGTTTTAGCAAATCATTCGCTTCATACACTTTTTCATACAAACCTTTGATGGTCTTATTGACAATTACTTTCTCTTTATTATCTTCCTCTTGTTCATTAGATGGAATAAATCCATTAGTGGGTGCGGGTGCTATAGTAATATTTTCTGGTAAATCTTTGATTTTAATATTATTATTAGAATCTCCTGTTATTTCTCGACTATTACTTTGTATTTTATTTGTTACTTCGTCCATTTTATTTGATAGATTCGATAATTGAATATTAGGAAAAAAGTCTTCTAGGTTTAAAATATTATCTGTCGATATATTAACGACTAGAACTCCGTCTTGTTCTAAACTTTCAGATTCAGTGAGGTTATCAACAACGGATTGATTTGAGGGATTCAATTTATTTTGGTAATTAAAACTTGTATAATTATCTAACATTTCAGGAGGAAGTATTTTACCGTTCTTTATTAAGAGTGCTTTATCTAGTCCAGCTGGTAGAACCTGGAAGGAAAAAACTTTCTAAATGCTCTTCAATATACCAGATTTCAGTTCTAACGATTGTCCATAGTCTCAATGCAACAAATAAAAAAAAATACTAGACAAAGTGTCTAATATATTAACTAGTTTCTTTGGAAAATACTTACTTTTGTATGTAAAGAAGCATCGTTATACTTTTTTGGTTTCTCTTGCATTAAAGGAATTGGTTGTTTAGTTCTTTTTCTCAAAATATCTGGTAAGCCTTCCTCTTCCACCTGTAATCCTTCTAGCAGTACTTCTTTCTTGAGTCTTTCTACTTCTTCTTGTAAAGATTTATTTATTTTGGACGTAGATGGGGCAGTGTTGGTTGGCTTGTAGTAATCAGAGTCAGATATTGCTATGTCGCCTTGGAAGTTACCTGTAACAAAAAAAATGAACTGAAAGAAGCGCTAATAGCCTTATGGTTAAGGGGGATATCTTACCCACCATTCAACTATGTCTTAGCACAAGCATAGACCTTAGTTAGAATGGTACAAGAAATATTAGGAAATTTAGAAAAAAAACCTTTCGAAAAAAAATCAAAATCGGAGCACCATTTGCGGAGTTACGCGGTAACATACAAAAAAAATACGGACGAATTGATAACCTGCTTCTTTTGAAGTCGGTTAAAAATCTGTTACTATTAAAAAAAAACTAATTTGGTTTTTACGAACATCTAATTTAGTTTTATCAGTTTCGTCTTGTTTAAATAAGATCCCTTTAACACAATGATTTCCTAAAAGTTTCTACTAATACTAATACAAGTTTAGGGCTAAATATAGTAGCCACATTATTCCCCTGACTATTTTCCTAGTACCACAATATATGGTCGATAGATACCGGTCGTTAGTGGTGCGTACATCTGCCGCGACCATAAAACGTTACGAGCGGGCATGTTCGCCGCAGCTGCGGTCCAACGCTCGCTGCCAATTAATTAATCGTCGGGGCGCGCGTACACGACCGGCATTGGACACGTCGGACACAACCGCCCACGGATACATGAATATTCATATTGAGGCAACAATTAATTCTTACACATTCAATATAGAATTTTATTTATAACACAATTTTTATCTAAATTCCTCAATAATATTAATTTGGACAGTTTTCGTCCATCAATTTATACGCAAATAAAAAAAGACGTTCCTAATAACATATATTTAAAAAAAAAATACAAATTTTGCCCTTATTTCTAAACACAACAAAGGAGTAACATTGTGACATTAATTAAGTAGGTTAATAGAAGAATAGAACGTCGGTGGCTCAGGGGTTAAGCACTTGACTTGCAATCCGCAGGTCCTGGGTTCGAATGCCGCTATGTACCAATGTGTTTTTCGATTTGCGATTTACATATGTACATTTATCCGACGTTCTTACGGTGAAGGAAAACATCGTGATGCAATCTGAGAAGAAATTCAAAAGATATGTATGAAGTCAACCAACCCGCACTTAGCCAGCGTGGTTGACTATGGCCTAATCACCCTCAACTTAGGGTAGGCTCTGAATTCCTCGGTGGGGACGGGGTAGGTAGTGTGAGCTGATGATGATGATGAATAGAAGAATCATGTCTTTTTAAGTAACGCCAGGTATAGTATTAAGATAATTTATATTAATTACAAAACAAATCAATACTTATATGATAAATGGTTTCCTTCCAAATTATATTACATCCAAACATAATTCATGAACCGGATCTACACAATCAAATTATCCTTCAATATGGAAGTTATGTTGAGTCTATGTTATCTTGTGAATTACGAACCTCAGAAGCCGGGGTTTGGTTGTGAACGGCGAGAGATTAATCTGGTTTGGAATCGAATTATGCAATTAATCTTATATCTTTAAATGAGCAATTCTTCGTCATTTCGTCATTCAATTCGTCATTCATTTGTCATCCAGATTATGATATTATTAATTGATAATTGAAACTAGAATCTTAATCCACACAAATTAGAGATAAAATAAACAATTTAAGCATCAGTTTTTGTAGTAATGAATATGTCGAGATTATGACTTCGTGTAAAGGTAAACAAGATTTGTTCTTCCCACTTGACAACTTGGATAATAAATAAATAAAATAATCGTCTTTTTTTAAACTAAGAAAAGAATATGGTTTTGTATAGGTGTTTCCGGATAATCACAGTTAATGCCTATCCTCTCCAACTTATCGTACTGAAGAATCTTGTAAGTTATCGAGTTATATTGACTCATTAAAGCTAACACTTTTCTCTTTATTTGTACATCTTATAGATAAAATTCTCGTATCACAATTTCCGTTCCCATACTCCTCCGAAACGACTTGACCGATTCTCATGAAATTTTATGAGCATATTGAGTAGGTCTGAGAATCGGCCAACATATATTTTTAATCCCGCGCGGACGGAGTCGCGGGCGGTAGCTAGTTTTTAATAAAAATTAAATGTATTGATATATTAATCGTGAGTTTCTGAACCCAAAATTCCCGTTTAAAACATGTTATCTGTCGATGTGTTTAATACAGAGCTTTGAGTCTCAGAAACCCACGGTTATAGTAATTTTATGTGTGTTCAAATGACATCGCCAAACGTTCACGACTCATCTGTGAGATGAGTGTTCACATTTATACGAATTGAACATTTGACAAGCGCTAAATTGCTGACGCCTACGCGTCTAGTGATGTGCGTTGTAGGTACATCTTTCATTTGGAATGTTACTAGCCAGTCAGTTAAATTGTAAATAGAATTGGTTAATTGGTTGTTGGTTTCATGCGTTTATTGGAACTGAAGTGTGGTATTAATTAGTAAGTGCGACCACATCGATTGAAGTTGTGGTTTTCGGTGTTGCTTTATTTGTCCTGTGCTATTACAATGGGCAAAATAAACTGGATAAATAATATTTTTTTTTACGTTTTATTAACTATCCAAAAAACCTTATTTTTGTTAACTTCAATCTATGTAGGTACGCATTTTCTTCGACTCATATCATATGAACTTCTTTTAAAATAGTACCTAAATAGAAAGCGAAATACTAATCATAACACTCACTGAAAGGAATACCTAATAGAATTTGAAGTTACTATTGATTCCTTTAAAAAAATTCTAAGACGAGAACATTACCCAAACGTTATTTCGTTTTCGACATACATCGATCTCCGTCGATAATATTCTATCGATAAGAGATGATGTACATCACTAACCCAGTCCATCACTTAGAGCACATCGTTATGCATTGTATAATTCAATGAGCCGCCGCATTGGCCGCTGCAATCTCGCTGCAATCGATTTGCGCGCCGCATTTTGCATGCCCGATGCGTTCCCTGACCGGGATGACTGGACACTTGGTCACATTTCATTTTGATGACCATTTTATAATTTGATGAATGAATTTCAATTGTCTTTATGTTCATTGTGACGTTAAACCTAATTAGCTCTTACTGATGTCATAAATGCCATTGTATGGATGGATGGATATCCATGCATCCATCCATATTAGAAGGTATCTCCGGAACTGCTCAACGGATCTTGATGAAATTTGGCATAGATGTAGAACATAGTCTGGAAGAACGCATAGGCTACTAATTAAGTGTTAAAAAGAGGATAAATAAATTATAATTTATGTTCGTAAATTGTGTTATGTTCATTAAGTAATAGCAAAAAGCGATGCTTTAAGCTTGGATAAATCATTACTAACATAAATGAATTTATGTTTTGACTAAAAGATAATTCTATCTCGACCTTTTTCACTTTGAGTCAATCGTATTAACTAGAAATAGTTGAAAATCTACGATTTCTCTCGACTATTGACGTTTTTACTATTTGCTGTAAAACTATAAAACGAATGTAAAACAAGTCTGCACTAATCTAACCTGTGTCTGACGGGACAATTTATTTAAAGCCTTCGTTCTTTCCCTCGCAATATCACCTGCGTACCGACCCGGAAAGCCTTACACGGCTGTACTTGACAGCGGAAAAAATCTAATAAACCAACCTATAAAACTAGGTCCGACAAAATTGCTAGAGGACATTGGTATTTTATTATTTGATATATTTACGACTTATAATTTTCTCGGTTTATGAAACAAAATTTCTAAGGGTAGTCAAGTCTCGGTTGGCGTATCATTTTTTTATATCATAAGGCGGCAAACGAGCGAGCGGCCACCTGAAATCGCTGATATAGCAATACCGTTGCCCATAGACATACGCAATTGCATATGCGTTGCCTACCTTTAAT
>NW_013530872.1:1240847-1481216 GCF_000836235.2 Papilio xuthus
GGGACGCACACTCATCAGACGAAACGCGGAATTGCTTCCACTTGACGCCTGTCTTCTGTGTGGTCGTGGTATTTCACCGGGCGAACCGGGCCAATTCGTGCGAAGATGTTAAAGCGGGCTCTACCACTAATAAATTGTTGTATCATTGTTGACAACAAGCATTAAGAGCAAAGCATTTTTATTGGTTCGTGTTATAAAGATTCGCTTATTTTTAACCTACTTCAAAAAGTTCTTTTCTAGGCCGAACGGAAATAACAACAATTGTACAATATAGATATGTAACAAGACAGAAGAGAATTTTCTTACTTTCGTTGTTATTCATGACATTATTTTGTTACTTTTTAGTTCATTTTGTTTGAGATTTTATTTTAAAGTCGGTTTTAATTTTTACCCGATCACGATGCTAAAAAGATCTTTGAATGAACAAAAAAGGAACACAGTTGACTAAAACGTCCGAACCTCTAACTTTAATATCCGGTCTCGAAGACTGGCGCAGTCTCCAGTTTCTCAAAAGTTCCGGCTTGAGACTGAATTGAAAACGTTACAACAAAATCACAACACAACTTATTACAATTGATTATTGAAAACACTATGAAATTCAAGAGTTTAAAAACTTTTTAATACAGTAAATGTAACAAGTAGCTTTGAAACTCGAAATCCAAATAAACTTGAATTTATTTATCAACGACATATCCTTTAAGCCGACTTAAAAAAGAAGGAGGTTAGCAATTCGTATGTTTTTTATCTGTGTTACCGCGTAACTTCGCCCCTGGTGCTCCGAATTTGAAAATTTTTTAGTAAGTCAAAAAATGGACATCAAATATTTTATACTACAAACTTTGCCCGTTGAATTCCAACTAAATGTAGATAAATCTGGTTACGATTCGCGTACTGCACGACGCCGCATTTTGTCGTTCGACGCTTTGGATTTAATCCCTTCCAGTTATATTACCAGAGGATATAGGATTCAATTCTTATAATAAAAACAAAGCGATTTTACTCACAATTCAACAAGAAACAAATATGACAGTCATTTTTTTTTTAATTAGGTGTTGTTATTGGCGTTATCAACTGGACTATACTCTACGTTAATAATAAATTGGGACCCATATGTATGCTCTACTTTTCGTTTAAAAAAAGAATTATCAAAATCAGTGCATCAGGAGATATCAAACACATCGTTCTTATATTATAAATACGAATGTTTGGATGGATGTTTTAGAAGGTATTTCGACAACGGGTCAACGGATCTCGATGAAATTGTCGGTGGATGTAGAGCACAAGATGGAAGAACACATAAGCTACTTATTAAGATTAATTATGCACGGACGGAGTCGTGGGCAACAGCTAGAAAAAACCTTATTTCTTTTGAATTTGGCTAAAAAAAAAGCAACGCTACTTCACGTAATCGTGTAATGTATCCTTATTAACACTTTCAATACCGCTATGATTTTCTGAAACTATTATTTAACCTTTTTTATGATTTTTTTTTAAATCAAAGTTTAACACGTCCAATGCCATTACTATTTTCACTACTAAAACGGGCGCTTTTACGTCGAGTCGTTGGCACTGAAGTTGTTAATTCAATAGTAACAATTTATATCATATACCGCAATCTCTATAATTACTAAGGTAAGAAAGGACTAAGGTAAGCAATTTATTTAATGGATACAATAATTTGGATGTAAAATAGTTTAGTTTAAGTTTATAAAGCACTTCAAAGGACTTTATGGATTAAGTAAATGTACGCAATATTAGTTCGCATTAAAACAGGAAACTTATTAGCATCCCGAATAAAGTTGTATCTACACATAGAGCCTGATTAAAATAATGTAGAGATATCACCGTTTTTATTGCTGAAACACCAGTACAAAATTGTTGTCATATTATTTTTAAAATGAAAGAAAAGAAAAGTTATAACCCAAAGGCGATTTAAATAAGGAAAATAAATCATGAATCAAATACCATACCAAAAATTTATTAATAAAATCTTCAAACGAAAATAAAAAGCAAATAACAGCTTCAATCACACCCGTGAAATTAACAGAATCACACAAATATTATAAATGTGAATGTTTAGATATATGTATAGATGATTGGATGGATGTTTATTTGAAAGTATCTCCGGAACGGCTAAACAGATCTTGCTGAAATTTGGCATAGATGTAGAGCATAGTCTGGAAGTACACATAGGCTGCTAATTATTATTATTTTTTTACTCCGGTAGAGTCGCGGGCGACAGCTAGTAATGTATAAAGAAAGGCAAAATACTCTTACGCCAGAAGTAATTACTATTTAATTAGTGTTACACACGCAACAGTCGACCTTCCGATCCATCAATCGAGATAAGTTTACTCAGAAGCACGTCACTTGGACAGCGCTTTGTTGTTCTGACCCACTTATAAATTAATAACCGTTTCATATTCAATAAATAACTCAAACTTTAGGGCAACCGATATCGGTAAATGAGAGTTTAGTTTCCATTATACTTTGCTAACTCATTCTACATATTTCTTCGGTGGTGCAGTTGTTAGGCGCGTGAAATAATGTTCTATAATTTTGCATCTTGTAACTCTGCTTTAAGCTATGTGTTTTCTAATTGCATATGTACATTTAAGGTACCCGTTCATTAGCCTGCGCCGGACGCAACGGATTTTGCTTTGCTTTGTATGATTTTACATAGCGCGGTGTCCATCATCCGCACCGCCCGCTACGCACCAAGACAAAGCAAATCCGTTTGATGCGTGCGGTGCGTTCAGCGCAGGAAAATGGATGCGTACCTTTATGTATTACTATGGAAAACATCGAGATGAAACCTCCATTAAGAAGGTAAGAAATTCAAAGACACCTGTGAATACCAACTTGCATTGAGTCCGCGTGATTGACTATGGCCTAACGCTAACTTGGTAGGGTCCGAGTCCTTGGTTGGAACATGTATGAGCGGAGGACGGATTGACAAAAGATTTCACTGTTAGCTTGATCTAGATAAACTCAAAGACTTAAGTATAGCTGTTAACTACCTATTAGGTTATCCTAGGATATATATTTACTTCCAGCGATGCTGGATTGTATATATATTATTATGTTATTTTTGTAATAAGGTTATGTATATAAACATATTATATGTGCATATTTAAATAGAATCGGCTTTAGAAGTTCGTTGCTTTCACCCACTTCTCTTTGAAGCAAACGTAGAAATGGTTTCAGCGATATTTTACTCGTGTTATTACATCTCTAATTCCAGCTAAATTATTGTAGTAAATAAGCATTCGAATTATGTTATAGTAATTTGTTTTTAGTTGTATAGATTATAATCAAAATTCTTAAAATTGATGATGTAGATTTAGCAATGAGGTTTAAAAAATTAATTAACATATAATATATAAGAGAATATAATATACGAGATTAATATCTATTTATATACTTTGAATAAATAACAACAAATATATATACGTTGTTATTCAAGAGATAAGTGGAGGTGCTTCTTGTCGACCTCTGGCGACCTCGTGCGCAAACAGCTTAAAGGGCACGTAACTTGATATTGTAAGTGACTCGCTTTACTTACTTCGCTTAATGTTGCAACTTAACTAATTTTCTGCGTCTATTCTTTGAATGTAATAAACTCAAAAATGGTTAACAGAGATTTCAAATATAGTTAGTAGTTACGTTTCTTAAGACTATTCTTATTTAATTGATGGTGATTTGCGTAGTCCTGAAGATATTGATATAGTACCTGTAGCCCGCGACTACGTCTGCGCAGGATTATAAGAACTGGTAGTCTATATGTTTTCCAAGACTATGTTCTACAACTCTGCCAAATTTCAGCGATAGCTGTTTGAAGGTTCTGGAGATACCTTCTAACAACCATCCATCCTTAAATCTAAACATCCAGTCCAAAGTTTGGCAAACGTAAGCCATGTCTATTTTCAATTAGCACACCGAAGTTACGTCTAAAAGCGAACCACAACTGTGTAACAACGAGGGTGAATTTGTGATAATTGCTCCAATTAGGAATGTCGGAACGTGATACAATTTATTTGTAATTATTCGAAATTGAATTAAGACTTTTATTCTATCTTATTTAACTAATATTTTATTGCTAATGTTTAGATGGATGGATGGACGGTTGGTAGAAGGTATCTCCAGAACGGCTGCACGTACCTCTTTGTTATTTGGCATAGATGTAGAAAATAGTCTCGAAAAACACGTAGGCTACTTATTAAGTTTATTTTTAAATCGCTTGCATAAAATCGCTGGTACTTGCTGAAAAGATTTCTTAGATTTATAGTGACTAAGTCTGTCGCTTTTTCAGCGAAAAGATTCAATTCTTTATTGTTTAAAATAATGTTTTTTAGTTATAAAGGTTTATATTCAAGTCTTAGAAAGTTTATTTATACTTTAAAACAAACTGACAAATCTACAAGATGGATTCCTTTTAAAACGTTTACATAGAATGATCGAGAAAATATACGTCAAATATTTGCAAAGAAAATGGAATGATTCGAGAACTTAAAGAAATGTAAATAAAATGCTTTCGAGTAACGAATCGAGCTTCGAAAACATTAAAATCCATTTGAGACGCGGCCGCGCGTTATAATTGAATATTAATAATGTTTTGCTTACAACGATTTTTACTTTCTAACGTTTCGTTATATTTATTTATAACTAGTTATCGCACGTGGCTCCATCCGCGAGTAATTAAAAAAACTTACTAAGTATCCTATGTGTTGTTCCAGACTATGTTCTACATTTATGCCGAATTTCAGCGTGATCCGTTGAGCCTTCACGGACATACCTTGAAAGAAACATCCATCCATCCATGCATCTAAACAATCCTATTTATAATGTTAGTAAGATACTCGCATTAGTATAAATTAAATTTAAGTAACATTTAATAGATTCTTAACGTCGGTTTCTGAGATTAAAATCTCTGTATAAAAAACATAGCCATCCCTGTCATTATCTTTGACAAAATAGGAACAACAATATAAATTTAGAATGGTATAGTATTAAACCAAAATTATAAACACCCACAAACATTTCAATAATAAAAATAATCTACGAAAAGTAGGCCCTAATTACTCTTTAGACAGCTATAAAATTGAATCATTTTGCCCAATTATAGTTAAGTATAAATTATTACAATCTCACGTCTCATTTCTCCCTCGTTGTAGGGGTTTTGTAGGGGTTCGGGACATTTGTCATTGTTGTCTGAACTGCAATGAAATATGGCGCCGACAATCCGACAGACGGTTTAAAGTAACTTCTACTTTAATTAAATTCTTGTCGTGATTTTTCCGCATTTTTATGAAAGATGAAATTTTATTTGAATAAATGTTTTGAGATAAAAATCTTTTATGAAATTGAGAGCTTACTTAATTGTTATTATTATGTTTTTCTGTTTACGATAAAGTGTTTTAAAAACTAAGTAATAGCCGGAATAAACAATATTGAACATATTTTACCTACGATATTTAAAATATTATGCTACAATTTACTAAAGAACAGTACAATTCATGTACTTATTAATACCTTTGTCAATATAAAAACAAATCTAGAGGAATGTTTCACGACCTTCATTGTTTATTAAATTATTCAAACTTTCGTGAGACATATATAAAAAACTAATATAAAAACGGCTAAACACTCATGTATATTCGTCCGGTGGCGGCACCGATTAGTTCCGAGCCCATCCCAATAACAGTCCCACTCACCCTGTTGAAGGGCCCCCAACGGACTCGAAACTAGTCGGTGCCGCCACCAGACGATGTACGTGAGTGTTTAGCCGTTTTTATATAAGTTATTTACTGTTTACTTTAAAAGGGCATGTTTCACAATGCCCAAGTGTTAAATAAACAACTTAAATACGAAGATATTCGTCAACTAAAATCGGCCATTGGCATTTTAAAATCTCTAAATAAACAAACTATTTTGACAGGAAGCATTACTTGTTAAAAGCGCTTAACTTGGATATTGTGGAACATGCCATTTATATACAGATTTCAGTTGAACAATAAAATATCGCAAAGAATTCTCTAGTGCGTTAAACCGTAAAACCTTTTTTGGATAAAAGGTACTCTCATGTCACACACACAACTATTTTATCCGCCGTCATATTCAGTGATATACCCCTTATGTACATAAATATTTATAAATCTTTTATGAAGCCTACATCAAGGGACTGAAATGATTTATCTCAGTCAGACGTTCGATTTCTATGACCGTGAATTTCAGATGCGACATTGTTTAAAAATATAGCTGTCTCTGTTTTTCTTTATAGGAATGAAAGGGACGGGAGTGTGTCGTAATATAGGTGTTGCGACATTGGAGATTTAATAAACAATTGAGTACACTGGGTAGTAGTGTAAAGATTAACGGAATTATTAATGTTATGCGAGCGGTGCAATAGCGTTACTTCAGTAAAATTATGTACCCGTATAAAATTGCAGTGTGACTCTATCTTTATATTTAAGTCGCTTCTTTTCATATCAGTTTAAAATAGTGCGTCATAATATCCCCAGATACTTTGGCGAGTTGCCTTATTTTTAATGTACTTTATTTTATTTTATTACAGACAAGATAATTGAATTTTAAACGTCATTGAACACCTCGGTGTTCCCGCTGCTCGTTTGCCCCCTTCTGTTATAAAAAAAAATGTTTCTTGGAGTAACTAAGTTACCTTAAAATTGCTTCATAAGTAGTTAAACTCTATTAAATGTAAAATCTGAATTAGATTTTATGGACTATTACAGACAAACTTTAATATATTAATTTTAAATTTATTTTTTATAAATTATATAAAACAGCTATACTCACTAATAGCGAAAACTTTGTATCCCCTTTATCCCCTCATAAGAAAATCGCGCGAACAAATGAAGGTGAAAGACATGGTAACTTTAATTTCAATAAGAAGTACATGAAGCAATTTTTAATCTAATTTAATCTATGATTGTGAATTGTGGTCGAACTAACTTTCCATACAATTTAAATTAATAAAAGCTAATATTTCGAAGCTTACGTTGCAGGGCTGCAGTTCAATCTGTGCCTACATTCACAAAGCTGGATTGGGCGCGGTGTCGCGGAGTCAAAAGCATTGTTTCAAAGCCAAGATGCGGAATGGAAGCATTCTGATTATTATTCTATGACTTCTCTCATCGTACCGTATTTCGCTGCTAAATGAAGATTGCAGTCGAAGCTTGTGAAATGTTACATGTTAAAATGTCACATTAAAACATGTAACATGTTACAAAATATTATGGAAAAAATATCTGATATTACAGGTGTAATGTTAAACATCCTGTAGCCTTAATTGTTTCTTAAAAACTTCTACTGCCTGACTACGTGCATTTAATGGCGATTTTTTATTCTTCAAAGCTTTATTACTGGCCAGTCACTATTTATAGGAATTCCATAGTACTATCTGAACATACAAAGCTTTATGACCGCTAGTGCATACTCGTTCCCTATTTGTACAGCCAGCCAGCCAGCCGACAATATTGCGCGATGTTTTATAAACTGCGGTATGTCATGCCAATATTGTTTTAATATGAAGGAATAGAAATAAAATTCGTTTAAAATAAATATTTAAAAAAGTTTATACATTTTTCGTGCCAGGTATCGCTGGAAGGATAAAGTGGATAGGGATTTTCACTAGCTTCAAGTATTGGACTGGACTGAGAATGCACGGAATCTTGAATGGTGGCATTATTGTCTGTCAAGGCCTATTTTAGTCTCTGTACCGCTCTTGTTAGTTATACCGAGGGTTTCTGAGACCAAAGTCCAAGCTTAAAACATACTGTTCTCTGCTTTATCAATAAAAATGAGAGGATGAAGATATGGTTTATAAAGGGATATTGGAATCGGTTTAATAACTTGACAGTAATTAAATATGCTTTGAGTTTCCAACTATACGGTTGAAGGAGCAAGTTCTACAAATACATTTTGTATTATCGTTATATTCTGTAGAATAGAATATGTATGTATAAATGACAGACGATAGCAAACACACGCGTAGTGAATACGTCTACGTGTACAGTGCGGCACAACTCGTGTACTGAATGAAGCTGCGACACGCCTGATTAAACAACGTACAAGCGATGACACAAGCGTCTCTGTTACATTAATAAACGTTTAACATACGTAAAACACGAGCCGGAATTTTGAGAGTTGTATTTAAAATTGTGAAAACATATTCTTATAATAAATGTAAAGTAAGTACTCTACAAATAATAATAATCCTCTGCATTTGCTTTGGCAATGTTTTTTTTGTATTTCTTAAGAATTTGCTTCAATTATTAACTAACACACTAAAAAATCACAATTACATTTACTACTTAATTTTTATTATGACTGTACCAACGTTCCGATACAGACGCAGACGTCTATTCACAATAGAGGTGAGATACAGTCGCACACAAGTAATGCAGCGGACTGTTCCGGACAGTACAGTCGCACATACAAGTAGGGCGGCGGATTGTTCCGGACAGTACAGACGCGCACAAAAGTAGCGCGGTCTGTTCCGGACAGTTGCAGAGATAATAAAAGGTGTCGCCAGTAACGTATTTAATAGCATTGATAATATACCTTAACGTTGTTCTACAGATAATTACGAGCGATTCAGTTCAATGCGAAAGCTTTTCTTCCAATCTTAATAGCATCGTTCGACCATTTGATTCTTCGTTTAGTTTTCATTCGAGGTATTATTTGTGTAGTAACATTTTATTCTACTCGCTTATTTGGTTTAAACAACTCACGCTCGTAATTTAGAGGGATAGGCAGTGATCGCGGACTTCCATTTGGCGCTTTCCTAACACACCTTCTTACCTTACACCAACATACATTAATTTTGAAATAACTTACAAACAAAATAAGTCATTAATATTGCATTAAACATGCCTGTTTTCGATACTTTGAACATCGTTATTTATACACATATAGTTAAACATGGTACAACCGTATACATATTTGATGTACTGGAAATAACATTCTTACGAGGAAAATTAAACCTTAGTGGAAACAAAATGGATACCAATTTCATTTGTTTTGTGGCGAGTGGACGCCATAGGGATTGTGTCAACATGGTCTTGAAAGCGGCGGTTAAGTGATCCTAGGCCCTTGAGCTAGGAGTACCACTACGTATTGTAACCTCATAGTCTAGAGTACATATTACTAATACTAGAGTTACTAAATGATATAACTTAACGCGTTTTAATGTGCTTATGTTGAGTATAACTGCTCAATTGCTAAGTAAGACACTTAGCAACATGAGAAGTTTAATGTGAGTTAGGCAAGTTTATGTTTAATTTAACGATATAAACTATGTTTACTGATTTAATATTCTTATTCTAGTCTAATTAGATGTTAAATGCAAGTAAAATGTTTATGACGCCGCCATTAAGCTTTGCGACATATATTTCCGAAAATATGATTAGCTAAAAGGCTAGAAAGTACTAACTCAATAAAAGTTAAATTTCCTTCAGAGCCTTGCTAGTATCTATTACTAACCGTGGGTTTCCGAAACCAAAATTTTCGTTTAAAACATTTCTCTGTCATGTCAAAAATGAAAGATGCATGACGATATGTTTTATACGGAGATTTTGTCAGAAACCCATGGTAAATCATAATTTTATATTTTTGTAACATCAAAAGGCAGTAGAATCAAGCCGTGTAATTTAATAGCGCCTGTCCCCATCACGTTTGACCGTCGCTAACGTGCGCCTAAAAGTTTATTCATTCCGCGCACAAAGCATCGCTCTGCAAGCTTTATTTTTTATCTGTGGCAGTCATGTTGTAATTAAACATTTTCAAATGTCTATGTATTTTTTTTTATTCTGTTTTAGTGTTATTAATGTTTTGACAGTGGAAATCCACATTTAATAAAAAAAAATAGAATAGTCATGTTGAACATCAATTAAACGTCTTATATTCCGATAAAGCTCGGTTAATGTTACAATAATATCGTATTCACTTCACAACAGAGTTAAGTATTCTACAAGATTTTCAATTTTTTTTTAACAAAAAACCCAATTTTAATTTTTAATATTATAAGGTGGCAAACGAGCGAGCGGCTGAATTAATTCGCCGTAATAGCGAAGTGACCGCTGCCTATAGATATCGGCAATTGCAGTTGCGTTGACCTTTAATCTACATTGTACTGTTGCTGGCGTCTACCATTGTTCAATATAACACTAATAAATATAAGAAAGTGTTGAGTTCAGTTTAATTGCGAGATGCATGACATTTTATGTATAAATGGAATATTTCGTGATACAACCTGCACATATCTGAGAATATATTTAAAGATATGTGTGAAGTCAACCAAACCGCACTTGCCCAGCGTGGTTGACTATGACCTAATCACCCTTAACTTAGGTTAGGTCGGAGCCTACCTTAAGTTAAGGGTGATTAGGTTCTTAGGGCTCGGAAGCCCCTCGGTGGGGACGTATAGTGAGCTGATGATAAAGATGAATGAAAGACATGTTCAGAACCACTATCTTAACCATCGTCTTTCGTATATTTTATCATTTTAACTTATTTTTAAAAACTTTAAGTTTAGTAGTTTGTGGTGATTAAGTCACACTATTTAAGATCTTACAGTCGTTCAAATAACCCTATGCATGTAATAAAATTATTTGTTTAAAAATATTTTATTTGTTGAATTAAAAAAGAAACTGTATTTATTAAATATTTGCCGTCACTGCTTATTTTTATCGAAAAAAAAATATATTATAGAAATTATTTTCTTAAATGCATTCTTTTGGTCGTTAAATTTCCATTAAGCTTTGTTCATTATAGCATAAATCAGTTTGCTTTTTCTAAATGTATTCCTAATGATTAGGTTATTGTAGTTTTTAATGTGCTAGAATTTAAACACGTTATGATTTTATGCACTGGACGCGGGTGGCATAGGACTGGGCAGTGTGGCAATCGATGGAGGAGGCCTACGTCCAGTAGTGGATGAATTTAGGTTGATTATGATGATGACGATGATGATTTTATTTAGTTGTCTTTAATTCTTTGTAATAAATTATTCGATGTTTAACTGCAAATTTAAAAGTCATAAAGTAAATTTTATTCTCTCTCTCTCTATGTTATTATATTAATTGAGATATATTTGCTGTTATTTTTTGTTAAAAAGGACAAATCTTTGTTCGTTAACTGTTCCGTTCATATTTTTTTGCAGCCACAATATTCTTGTGATCATCAGACATCGTTTAATATATGAATTCTTCAATAAAGTTGAATTCAAAGAACGTAGCTATCAAACAACGCAATAGGAAGCAGGAATGGCAAACTTGTGTGCACGTACATATGCATTCGAACGACTGATTGAAAGTGGCATAGAAAAAGAATACTGTATTGTATAGTTCAGAAGGACACTCAAATGTACGAATACGGAAATTTTTATGAAGGTTAAAAGCAAATATTAAACAATTATCACGTTGTTTTTGTGATATTAAAAAATATTTTTAGTATGATAATAGTTCTATTTTGCGCAAAAATTCAAAGAGAAGTACAAACATTAATTTAATGTAATGAGTTCTTTTCACGCGGAGGCTCTACAAAGGTTCTACGCGCTACGGTTCGTGCTACGACGCGTGATTAATGCAACGCCTTTACTACTGTGAAACGCAATCATTATATTTATTTGATTACGTTTTTACAAAAAATTATAACTCAATTTTCGGCATAATAAAATTTTAAAATACAATAACATCATATTTTAATATAATTATGTCGAAATTACATCACGTTGACAATTTTTAGGCATTTTGAAGCTTAAAATTATAGCACCAAAATATAAGTTTGTAACCGCTAACTTGGAATAAAGTGCAAAACGTAATAAACAGCAAATATAACCAACTTTAATCATCGGAATAATTCTTACAAAAAAAATTTACGGTTGTGAAAAATCACTCGAAGTGGTTGATAGATTTCATACATAAATTCCAACTCATTTGAATCTCAAAATAAAATGATAAAATCAACCTTTTTTCAGTCACACGACACATAAAAAGCAATACTCGTAAACCTGAAAGGTCCAGATTTCAATTAGCGACAAAAAAGGCTCTTTTATATAAAGCAGCTATTGCATTGCCATTGGGGATAAATTGAGACGGGGGCCCCACGTAAATACCTGTATTGTACGATTTAACAGTCTCCCCACCTCCTCCTCCTCCTCATGGGGAATGTATTATGAATTTCACAGGTTCACAAAGAGAACGATTTTCAATTTACGGCCGTGCGTCTATTTCGATGTGATAAAATTTAATGTTTATTCTGATACATCCTGTATTATGATGGAGAAATTTACATCTATATCGTCTCTACATTTTTGGTTTACAGATTTTTTATTTATTTAAAAACGAATATTATTTTTACAAAAAATGTTTTACTATATTTAAAGTGTTATCACACCTATGAGATGATTAGTTATTTTTAAGCTTTACTTTATTATTAGGAATAATTAATAAGCTATTAATTTTCAAACGAATTGTTTTAAAGAGGAAATTTTATTTGTTCCATAATAAAAGTCTATATTGAAATCAAATTGTCGGGATTAAATTCATACTGTAACGTAACATCTACATAATTTCGTGACTCAGACCACGTCATAATGAGCCGGTGTGATTGTCGGTGCGGTAACCGGCATTAAACTGTGTCCTTCACGGTAATTTGCCGTCACAACGAACCCTTTTTATTGCGTTGCGCATTTCCTAATGTGTGGATTACGTTACATACGAATAGATACGTATAAGAGATAAGACAATTATGTGATACATTGTTTTACATACATTTTTATATTTAAAAACTTAAAAAGTAATCTTTAACTTACTTTAAATGCATCGAATAACATAAATATGTAGAGGTAGTAATCATTGGAATTAAAGAACAAAGTAAGTTAATTAATATCTTGCTCACTAGATTGGTAAAACTTATGGTCATAATTTGTCGTGGAGAAAATTATGCGGTAGTAAAAGCATGGTAAGAGCGTCGGTGGCTCAGGGGTTAAGCAGTTGACATGCAATCTGCAGGTCCTGGGTTCGAATCCCGCCATATACCAATGTGTTTTTCGATTTCTGATTTACGTATGTACATTTATCCGACATTCCTACGATGAAGGAAAACATCGTGATGCAACCTGCACATGTCTAAGAATATATTCAAAGGTATGTGTGAAGTCAACCAACCCGCACTTGCCCAGCGTGGTTGACTATGGCGTAATCACCCTTAACATAGGGCAGGCTCCGAGCCCCTCGGTGGGGACCTATAGTGAGCTGATGATGATGATGAGAAGTATGGTAACATTAAAAATGTAATAAGTTATTAACATATTTTAGTTAATTATTCGGTTTTTTTTTTTAAATTTTATTTTATATCATAGATTTAAGAGTTTATGTATTATAAGTATATATATGTATAAGTTAGCTGATTACATATGCATTATAAATAGATTAATTAAATGGTTAATACTAACCAGCTTTACAAGGATCCATGCCGATGTCATCTGAATGTTTGTGCTCATAGTGCGACGACAGTAGCTCGTCTATTGTGTATGAATGTGGCTCCTCCCTCCCTTTAGCCGAGGTTACTTCGAACGTTGCACATGTTATAACAATCAGTATAACACTGACCGCCATTGGGTACACACGTCTACACCAGAACGTCATTTTTGAATATTTATTGACACTGATTTGAACACTTTTACATAATTTCCAACGTTTTATTTGATGGTATCTGTAACAAAAAATACATCAAGTTAATATTATATTTGATTGTAGTCGCCTTCCAATATAAAGTTCAATTTTATATGCAAAAACAAATTTAATTGCTTCCTTTCGACTCAGTCTTCAATTCAAAGAAGATATGTTTAGATAGAATAAAATGTTCCTTTGTTTAAAATTAGTATGTACTATCACTACGCTATAATGACTCTGGGAGCAAATTAATTTATAATTAGCACTGCGCATATCGTTGAATAGATCCTCAGATAAATCAGTGCGGCGAGCGTCGGGTCCAAGTAATCTCTTAATATTTCTAGGTCTAAACGGTTGACAAATAGAGCGATTACTCAAGCCCAGTGGGGACCGCAAGAGTCCCAGCTATTACGATCTGGATGCGGAACTGCGGCAGCGGTTAAAACGATCACTTCCTTACTTTGTAAATGAACGTCTGTAGCGATTAGTGGCGGGAATTAATTCCGAGGTAACGGAGTAAATATTTTTATACACTTTAATTTTATCAGACAGATGTGTTGGGACTATAAGAAATTATGGATGGATTGTGTGAAATATGTGCATAAGAATTGAATGAAATCAGATGAAACAGTTTTTCTGCGCATATTTTAATGCAAATTTGACGAGTCAAAATGTTACTGCGCGGAATTTGTTGCGTCGGAATTAAGTAAAAAAAATATTATAATATATACGTGATACGAAAGCTATAATTAATAAGGAGAAGACGAAGATACGAAACATTTTTTGGTTGTACGAGGACATATGCGGTTAAACCAAAGTTTCCTTTGACGCTATGATTAGCGAACCAGCTAAACTGTAAACTTTAAAGCCCGTACCGAAGTTTGGCCAATGTTTGCTCCGTTCTCTCTAAATAGTTTGGATGTAAAGAAATTGTTGTTGGGAGTTTGGTGAGTAAACAAGAGATCGTACGTACAAATACTTTGGAAATGAAGTTTTAGTGACTGATTTGGAAATTAATTACACAGAATTAACTAAAAGTAATCATAACTTCGAATCCACCATTTAAACACATGCAGAGTCGTTAGAACACTTAGGGACCCCCCTCCCAGGGGGGTCCCTAATTGTTACCCCTCCCCTACCCTGTGTTACCCTCAAGACAACGTTACGTATTGCAAAATACATAACAAAAACAATCACAAACCAAGTGAAAAATAGTTCCGTATTCTGCTTTAATCATTACTAATATATCAAACATACAAAATCCTAACCAACAAAAATCTCTTATCAGTCGAACAGGACGAAAAAAAAACGCATGTAGTTTTGTGAACTTTCCCCAGATAAGGCAGAGGTCACGGCTGGACGATAACGGACCCTTTCCGAGAGTCCGAGCACACCATGCGAACAATAGTTGTACAGATAAGTAAAAATGTAAGGGCTTTTTACTCAGAATTCCATACACTATCTGATTTTGGATATTCTATCGATTCTTGAGAAGAATTTCAACTTATCAATGAAGATTTGTTGTACCTACTAACTCGATTGTCAATTTCTACTCATGAATCAATGGAATTGCAAAGTCTTGTTATTTTAATGGTTCCATTGATAAAAGGGTAATGTTTTGCTACTATTTACGACTGTATATTTATTCAATTGAAACCTTTTGTAGCATAAACGGAGCTCGATTTTACTGGCTGAACTATTCTTCTATTAGTATTCTTTTCCCCGAATAAATTTATATTTAGATTTTTACATTTAACTTCTGCTTATTATTAACTAGCTGTCACCCGTGAATCCGTCCGCACGCAATTAAAAAACGTGAATTAGCCAACGTAATCTTCCAGGATATGTTCTACATCTATGCCGAATTTTGGCAAGATACATGCAGACACTCTGGATATACGTTGTAACATCTATCCATTCATCAAATAATTTGCATTTATAAAATTAGTATGACTACTTATAACTTAATATTATAGACCACGATAATTTGGACAAATAATTCTTGCAACTTAAGTGCATTTGAATGTAATAGAATCTTTAGTTTTAGACAAATCACATACGTAATTGCAAATAGAACAATTATTTTGTATACAAGTACCTCGACATCATATCAGCTTCTGTTCTTTGACCTTTCATTCACGTTTACAACCAATATCGCTAGTTCAGCATTGTTCGAATTTGGACTCTATACCTTAGTTGCTATAGTCGTTAGTCATTTGGCTATGTTTGACGTTTGTTACGTTATTCTTCGCAAAACAATAGACTGCTGGTCAACATTATCGCTGAGATAACAGATCCAATAATAATGTGGACGCTTTCTTTGTATTGGTATGGGCAGGTCTAAATGAATGTTGGGCGAAATAGATTTATACTCAATAGGACGATAACATAAGTATTTTGTAAGACAGATGTAACAATGGTCTATACAATTTAATACTAAAACTAATATATAAACTAAACAGTAACGTATCTGTCCGGTGTCGGCACCGACTAGTTTCGTACCCATCGGGGGCCCTTCATTCTGATGTATGGGACTAGTATTTTGCGAACACGGAGTGAGCGACGGACTGGAATTAGTCGGTGCCGACACCGGACGTACGTGAGTCTTAATCTTTTTATTTATTACTTTATAGTATAATAATATCTCACGAAAGTATCTAGTCTAGTGTTATTAGTCTAATAGATAAATAAAAAATAGGAATCTCTAGTATAAATAAATGAGATCTTGTTCAATTAGAAATCACTAGAACTATCATCACCAAGTATTGAATAAATTACAAACTCTTATGACATACCGTAGTTATTTTTATACGAACATCAGATTACCAATACAAGAGACATTGACACGAGTGATATAATTACAGTGGTAGAAAACAATCAACCGATGTCGAACATTTAAAATATATTTTTTTATAACAAAAGGCGGTAAATGAGCAAAAACATAAAAGTGACCCACACACATGGACATGCACAACACTAGAGGAACTACAAATGCATTTTTGGACTATCACATAGAGAAGACTTGTTAAAATAATGTACTGCAAACGTATTCACATATAACTGTTACTGTCTCTTTAAACGAAGAAATATAATATATTAACACGTACACCGAGTGTGTTGCAGTTGTGTTTTGTTTATTTATCCACTTAGTATAGGTGTCACGATACATCTAATAAAAATAACAGACATTAGAAAAATACCTAAATGTTATTCCAAAATATGACTCAAAAATGCAAAAAGATAAGCTGTTTAATCAATAAACTACAATGCAAACGTCTACCAAATAGATGCATGTAATAACTTTTTAGACAAACTTTTTCGATTAACATGTTAGCCGGCATGTCGGACTATATGTCCGACAAGCTATACTTCTATTCATATGTAAATAATAAGCATATGAGCAATGTAAATATGGTTTTATAAAACTATATTTTTAGGTGTTTTCAAATGGTTTTGGACAAAATAAAAAATAAAAAAAATCGGTTTTCAAAAAATCATTCTGGCAGCTAACGTGTTAAACAACGGATAACAAAAAAAGTAATAACAGGAAAATCGATTTCATATATCAAAGATAATTCGTATATTTGCGAACACAAATAATCTATACCTAATAAGTATTATTAAAAGGAAATATTCGATTGTTTGCAAATAGGCTTCGAAACCAATGTATCATTTTGAAAAATTCTGTCGCTGCTACACTATCCCTGGATCATCATCATCATCAGCTCACTATACGTCCCCATCGAGGGGCTCGGAGCCTACCCTAAGTTAGGAGTGACTAGGCCATAGTCAACCACACTGGCCAAGTATCCCTGGAACACTGGATGTCATAGACTATTTATTAGTGCAATTTTTTAATTCAGTGCATACAAATTCGATGGTTGCTGCTAGTATTATAAACAGAATTAAGGAAAAAAAATTGTTAGAGAAAAAAACCCAGAGATAACAATAATTTTTGTACATGTGTCGTTTAGTAAAAACTCACCGTAATGTTCAATTTTAAAAGCGATATATTGGGGACCATCTTTTGTAAAACTTGAGTACTTTCGCATATCATTGTGGTAAACTTCTAATAACAACCAGAATATAGCCTCAATAGTAAGATTTATGCAAAAAAAAAAAAAATTGTAAGTGAAAATTACGTAAGCATGAGTCTTATTTGCAGTGCACAAATGATTAAATTAAATTAATTATCATTAATAATCTCGACGTCATTTGTTGTATAAAATCTAGTATTTATACTTAGATTATAGATTAAAAAATCCTACTGCAAATTACTTTAAAATAATTATTAAAGTACACTTTTTTTAAATAATATAAAAAAGACTTACACAATAACGATGTTAAAAAGTTAACACAATCACGCACTCGCGTCGTATACAAACGGGCGGGACAATGCCGGGATGCGAACACGATGACGTCCCGAGGATAACTGACACCCGCCCGTTGTGCTCCCGACCATCTGTCTGATGTACAGATAACCTAAAAAAATTACCGCGCTTTTTTTTTTGCATCATGCCAGTAACAATGACAACACATTTGTTAGTGTAGTGTAGTGCATCTTTTAGGTTATATTTTTTGATAAAATTTAAATCAAAATGATTTTTATACAAAAAAATTAAATATTTTACCCACAGATTATGCAGGTTATTTATAAAATAGTAAGGTAAGCATATTTTTTTCAGTGTTATAACTTTGTTTTTTTTCGATTTTTTTTAAATCAATATTTATAAATTCTTAAAGATGTTAACGTCAGTCGAATAAAGGTTATTTTAATCTTGTTAGTTCAGTAAATATTTTTGTGCCGACGCTACCATCGACCTTTTAACGTCTGTCAAAACTCTGCATAACGGGCCATTCATTATTATGTTAAAGTTTATCGTGTTCAGTAAACATGTTTTAATTACGTCCCTCGGGACTAGATACGTGCACGCTGTTTACATGGAAACCGCTAATCGATCGAAATCTATTATAATTGACTCTACACGACATCTTTTATATAACAATGAAAAGATGACCGTTAGATTTAATTAACCCTTAATTCGATGGTATCCAGTGTGACGAACGAATAATTAAAAAAAAATGTATTAAACTAGTTTAGAGAGAATTACGTAAGTATGACTTTACTAAGAGAAACAGTTTTTAGCTACAAAAATTTCGTCGAATTCAAATTCGTCGGGTTAAAATTATTAAAGTGTTCTACAATTTTTTTAGATATCATATATAAGTTGTATCCCGCGACTCCGTGCGTAGTATTGGAAAAAACTTAATAGTATCCTACGTGTTCTTTTAGACTATGTTCTACATCTATGCCAGATTTCAGCGAGATCCATACAGTTCTACTTTAAATATCTTCAAACAAAAATCCATTCATCTAAACATTCGCATTTATAATATTAGTAAGATGTTACGAGTACACTGTTAAATTTCTAATTCAGTGAAATGTTTGTACTTTGGTTACAATACGAATATAGTTGAGAATATTAGTTAAATTAATACTGTTTATTTACTAGTTTTTTTAACAGTGGTAGAGCCCGCTTTAACATCTTCGCACAAATTGGCCCGGCTCGCCCGGTGAAATACCACGACCACACAGAAGACAGGCGTGAAGTGGAAGCTATTCCGCGTTTCGTCTGATGAGTGTGCGTTCCGGAGGCCTAATTTAGTCCTCTTTCCCTTCCCACGCTTTTTCTCAAAGGATGGGAACTGGAAGTGGACTTTCCGGATGAGAGGATGCATGGAAGGGGAAAATATTTTCTTTCTGTGCATCCTCTCCTCTGTCGATTAAAGTTAGGCAACGCATATGCAATTGCGTATGTCTATGGGCAACGGTCACTTCGCTATTTCAGCGATTTCAGGTGGCCGCTCGCTCGTTTGCCACCTTATTATATAAAAAAAAACTAACTTTTTTCTAAATAGGTCCGAAGACTTTAATCTTTAGACATGTATATAAATTAAATACAATGTGAACACAATTCTTTTTCTAAACCTACCATAGAATATGTTTCCGTATATAAAAAAACTCATCTTATTTTGCGTTCTGTTCACTCCGTGTGCGAAAAATTGAATCACAGCTCGCAGCGAATATAATAGTGAGCCGCTCTCAAATAAATTGAGTTTTACTCAACGTGATATGAATGTATAATATGGTATGTCTTTCTCTAATAGTATGTTATTAAATATCACAGAATAGGTATCTGACAAGAAATATTCATGGCGTAATATTAACAAGAAGCTTTTCCCCGCGTCTCTATATACGCGATATTAAAAAAAAACATAGTAAGTAGCCTATCAGTTCTTCCAGACTATGTTGTACATCTGTTTCAAATTTCATCGATGTCCATAGAGCCGTTCTGAAGATATCTTCTTACAAACACCATCAGTCCATCTAAACTTTCGCATTTTTAATATTAGTAAGATTATTGCTTTGTATCGAAGCGTTCTTCGTTCGTTCATTAACAGACGTGAAATTAACGGAAAAAAGTTAATCACCTTTTTGGTTAGACAACATTTTTTAATAAATCGTCGTTTTACTATAAAAGTATTAAGATTACAAAAAGACGGAACATATTAACGTAGTGTTGTCATAATTAAAGTAAATTGAAATATTCGTTATATAAATACCTTAATACTTTTTATGTTGTGGATTTATGTGCCAGCATCGATAAATGTAACACATAGAAGAAGAAAAAAAGTAATGAGTATTTATGTCGAAGTCAGTAGCTGGCTGAAATTGATAAAATTATTAAAAACCTTGCTTTCCAAGTCATCACATCCGTCATAATGACGAGGGTCCCGAGCTTTTTGCGACCAATTGAACCGGAAACGTGGAGTGTTAAAAGTTAGATTAGACGCCAACGAAAGCTCGTTAAAGTCACCTCATTTCGATAAAGCTATAAAAATTCTATTAGGACTATGTCAATTTTTTTACTTCAGCTATTTCTTACGAATCATTAATTATTATTTAGAGGCTTAGAGCCAGGAAACGGACATAGGATAATGTTTATTAATTTTTTTCGAATTTATGCCTTGAAGAGCTGCTTTTTATTTACCTTCCTAATATTATAAATGTGAATGCTTAGATACTCTAGAACGGCTGAACAGATCTCGATTAAATTTGGCATACGTATAGAACATAGTCTAAAAGAACACATACATTTATTAAGTTTTTTATATACCCACGCGGATGGTGTCGCGGGCGACAGATAGTATGATATAAAAGGCAGTTAACTTTTATCTTATTAGAGTTAATTATTGTTAACTTGATTTCAATATCATAATTGTTAGATGTTACCATTACATTATAATTAATGTGCGTGTAACGTACGACTGCTGATGACAGTAGATAATTACTTCCTTATTCAAACAAGATTAATTATGTTTCATAATAAATAATTCATGATCGAATTAATCGAATTAACAAGCATTAAGACTAAGTTAGAGCGTCGGTGGCTAAGGAGTCAAGCACTTGACTTACAATCTGCAGGTCCTGGGTTCGAATCCCGCCATGTACCAATGTGTTTTTCGATTTGCGATTTACATACGTACATTTATCCGACGTACTTACGGTGAAGGAAAACATCGTGATGCAACATGCACATATCTGAGAAGAAATTCAAAGATATGTTTGAAGTCAACCAACCCGCACTTGGCCAGCGTGGTTGACTATCGCCCAAATACCCTAAACTTAGGGTAGGCTCCGAGTCTCTCGGTGGGGACGTATAGTGAGCTGATGATGAAGACTAACATAATTTTTAATGCTTGCATTTTTATAGTTGAAATGAATACACAAATATAGTTTCCGCTATTGTAACACTTGTTTAACAATAATACACAGACAGTTTAGATGGATGTATGTTTAAAGGTATCATCAGAACAGCTCAAAAAATCTCACTGTAATATGGCATAGATGACACACATGAGACAGGCGTGAAGTGGAAGCAATACCGCGTTTCGTCTGATGAGTGTGCGTCCCGGAGGCCTAATTTAGTCCTCTTTCCCTTCCTACCCTTTTTTTATAAGGAAAGGATGGGAAGTGGAAGTGGACTTTCCGGATGAGAGGATGCATGGAAAGGGAAGATGTTTTCTTTCTATGCATCCTCTGGTCCGTCGATTAAAGGTAGGCAACGCATATGCAATTGCGTATGTCCATGGGCAATGGTCATTTCGCTATCTCAGCGATTTGAGGTGGCCGCTCACACGTTTGCCACCGTATGATATAAAAAAAAGATATAGAATATAGTCTGGACAAATAAATAGACTACTAATTATTTTTTTAATACTGTGCGGACGGAGTCGCGTGCGACAGCTATTATATATGAATTTAGGTATTATAGACTTAAATTCCAAAGCACATAAATGCCCTCAAAAAAGGCTTTCAATCAAAGACCATGAAGGCTTTTCGTTAAGTATCAAATAACCTAATTGAAAAGGTTTTTCTTCGTGTGAATTGGAACAGAATACTTTAGTTTAATAAAGAGGATTATATCTTAGTAATTCTATACCGTTCCATTAAATGTTTAAATTGATTTAATAAATAATTCGAAGTAATTTTTATTAAACATAAAAAACAGATAAATTTCAAATGAATTAAGATTTTATTTTCAAAATATAGATATATAAAATAATACAATTATCAATAATAACGATTGACATATTTCTGCCTAAACTGAGATGTTTTTTTTTTCAAGAATAAAATAAGAAATAGACGTAAAAAAAGAAACAAAATACAAATGCGACTGAGCAGTAACTCCGTATTCCCGCTGCTCGTTTGCCCCTACTGTTATAAAAAAAACTTTAAATGCTTTGCGATAAAATGGAGGATGTAATTAAATTTAAATAAGATATTATTGATGTTGTTTATAATATTTTTGAGCAATAAATAAAATTAGGTATAAACACGTTCAAAGCCACCTATTCGCGTAAGTTCACTCATTCCTTAACACCCTACTGGCATTGAACGTGTTAAACGAAGAAAATTAAGTCAAATGCTAATTAAAATTTTATTATGGCAATAAACTGTTCGTCCTTTTAATGTCATTCAATCGACATTTTCTCAAGTAGGGGAATAAGTATCACTCGACTTGTCTTAAAATAGAATGTAATAAAAAACAACGTTCAAGGAATCCCTTATTTGCACGACGTGACCGAGTGCGGGAGAATCCCGACACTGTAATAAAAGGCTTAAGGGAAACTTCGCAGTGTTAAAATGTTCAAGAAACAATGATATCGCCAAATTGATTCGAAATTTAATGTTAACCCTAATAAACACGCAATCCTTTTTATTATAATTTAAACAACTTTATTTACGGTAATTCCTGCTTAGGTTTTAATCCAAATCTATACGCTACTTTAATTGTATCGTAATTTTAGTTTTAGATTTTTTCCAAGTCCAATTAATTGTAGCTTTAGAATATTCTAGCGGTCAGTCTATACACCAATGGGCCTAGCAAGAATAATTGTGACAAATGTCATCGTATCGTCATCGACATAATTCTTGCAGCGCCCCGTATCCGACGTATGCACCAAAAATCTCATACTAATTTTGACCATATGAAGGCGCTTATCGCAAATATTCATGCTAGGCCCACTAGTAACAAATAATATCCAAAATCACAGTCATAGTAAACATCATTAATGTATGGACATTTAAGTAAGAAGACATGAAATTGGGAAAAAAATAGTAACTAAACAGAAGAATAGTCAACTTGCGTTAACAACGCTTGTTTAGATGTCTTCTTAATTTTATGCGTACCCTTTGTTGCTCAGTAATGAGCTAGACTTTTTAACATACTTTACTTAAGATTACATTGTTGTAATAGCTCTTTAAATTTGTACCTTAAAATCATGAACAATCCTCATAAGTACTTACTTATATAGGCTGATCCTAAATCCTTCCATTAAGAATCACTCTGTATATGATAATTTAAAATATTTATATTAGTCAATAGATTCAAATTCAATAGTTCAATATTGTTGTGGTAGAAAAAATTGAATCGGTTATAATAAGAAAGGTTTAATTTTTCAGAAGCTCAAAGTTAATCTATCTAAATAAAAAGTATATATGTTTAAGTTATGTACTTTTTATACGCATTCAAGTCTTGGAATGTTAAGAAGTAAGGTATTGTAGACGAGACATGAATAGGTATTCAGACGCAACTAGGTAAGGGTTGAAGCTTGCTTCCTTGTCTTAAGGCTGATTACAAGACGTGAGCTTAAAGCTCCCTTTATGCGTACATCGGGGCGCGGTAACGAGCCGGCGAGAAGCTTTTCTCTACTAATTACTCTGAATGGAGCACAGCTTTGTCATTAGTCGCATTAATTTAACTGTATTTTGATGATAATGATTTAAGAAATGATAATTAACTAGGTAATAACTTGCTTTAAACATTGAGTTCGATAACAAATAAAAAGGCTATGTTTTTACAGGATACAATAAGCTTGAAATCTATAATTTATCATGCAATTATTTTATAAAAAGGATTATTTAAAGACAATGTCCTTTGAATGACCTTGAAGTTAGATTTGAAATGTAAATGACACCTTTAAAAATACTATTAAATTTAACTTAAATACTTTTTTACAAAACGCTTGTAGATGAGACGGTATTCTCGGTTTAAGTTTATTGTCGCTTTCATTGACACATAAAAATGTTACAGAGCGGAACATTTTATTCTCCATCCATAATAAGTTGTGGACACACTTGGTGTAGGTAAACAAAGTAATTATATGATAAACCTTTTTTGCCGCAAATAACCAAAATACAAATAAAGTTGAAAGTTGTATCTCCTAGATACAATATAAAGCTTTTTTAAAGTTTATGTACTTCAAGATTTCCGTAACAAATGACTACGAATATGTTTTCTTAAGGATTGGATTAAGGTGTAACATGCCTGATTTTAGTGTGTCTTAAAACAATGATCGTAGCAGAAAATATGGGATAAAAGAATTATTAAAAATAGCGTTGACATTTGTGTGTGTAAATTAAATCTATAAGAAACTCGATGTAGAACAGAATTCAACCCCACTTGCAAATCATTGCTCTCGGTGTGTTCTCAGTTTTACACTGAATTGAAGTTACAACTGTTCCTCTTTTAGGGCTACTTTCGTGAGTAAAGATCTTTACTTAATAGGCTTAATTAAATGTCTGAGAATAATAAATCGCATTTAAACCTTCTTACATTTACTGATAAATGAATTCTGAACGTTGCTTGGATTTTAAAAGGGACGATTTTAATGTTATTACGTTTTAAGGTTATTTTTAGGGTTCCGTACCTCATAGGAAAAATACGGAACCCTTATAGGATCACTTTGTTGTCCGTCCGTCTATCTGCGAAGACCCTTTTTATTTAAAAGTATATATTACAGCATGCATGCATGTACATATTTTCACTGTTCGATATGAGAAAGGGTCATGGGTTGAAAGTATATGAACTATTATAATTTACGTTGTTTTTTAACCAACTGCCGTAGAACTGGACCTGTGGGAGCTACAAGCAGCAACCAGTTCAAGCAGGACAAGGCGCAGGACAGACGACTTTGGCCATGTCTTGTGTCGGAGGCCAAGACCCAGTTTGGGTCGATGCGCCAGCGGAGTAAGTTAACCGACTCCAAAAAGGAGGAGGTTCACAACTGTCTGTATATTTTTTTTTAATATTTATACTTTTAGACGGTATTAGTTAAAATCACTTGGTGCGAATGACGTGCTTTCGTTACAAAGTCCAGTGTCAGAATGAATAGTGACGGGACACAAACGTCGATATTTTAGTAAGGCTAGTGTTGGGTCAATACACTGCCATATTTTCGGATTCTTCCTAAAAATACCTATAAAATTCTTACAACTTACTTATTATCAAACTTTTATCAATATTTTTTATGGATCATTTATCTAGGAATCGAGCATTCGGAAAGAATAATGGATTAAAAACATCAATTGTCAGTCAAACAGAATTCGGATGAGCACTTTGACGGAATGACAGATGTTTTCCCTTTTCTAATGGAATAAAGAGTTTCATGATCGTCTTGGAAATTCGATAAAAAAATATTCAAATATATCTTTCATTCATTTAAACAGAATGATGTTTTCTTCGTCTTGTTGGTCAATAAAAACTCGAAAACTTTTTAATTGTATAAAAAGAAATTACGTATCTATTTGTAATAAAAAATAAGGTTTTTTTCTTAATAAAAACTGTTTATATATGAATCTTATAAACAACGGTACAAGAATTAATAAAGTAAGGGATGAAAAAGTAACCCTACTCACACATTTTACCTATTTTTAGCTGTTTGCTTGCGTTATTTTTGGCTCGGCCGAGAAACAATGAAAACCGCAAGGCCACCTAGATATATTCAGACAGAATTCTAATATGTAAAGAATAATTTAATAAAATAAACGCTACATTTCAAAATAAATACTAATAATAATTAACTATTTTTTTTATGTTCAGATTTTTTTATTACTTGTCTCTTTTATAACGCAAATCTTTAGATAAATAAGTACAAAAAAATCTTCGATATAATGAAACGAACAAATTGACGAGTGTATCAGTTTTAAGCTGCAATAAATTGGCATTTTTTCCTGATCGCCTCATTAGAGTGAGCTTAACGGAGTACAACAATATCACGAGGCCTTAGTCAGCTTTTATCTTGTATTATGCGGTTTTAATATGAAGTATTTCAAAAAGAATACAAAATGAAAACATAAAAATATTTGTTACACACTCAAAGACCCCTTTCATTTATTGTTTTTTTATTTTACAAGACTTTATCTTACGAAGTAGTCATATTATAAAATAGCTTATAATATGCTTGCGTGCATCACCTATCTTCTTTTCAGAATCCGTCCAGGTTCGGTAATCGGTGACGAGTGGGGAGGCGAAAGCGGCAATATATCGCCGCCCTCGCCCCCCCGCAACAGCCCTAGGGCGCTGGATACGGGGGGATCCAGCGCCTGAGGCTGCATGTAGGCCCTCCCGCACAGTGGGAGCTGATTCGGCAGCTGACGCAGGCGAGGTCGCGGACGAAAGCGTGCCCGTGGCCTCGCCATGCTGCGTAGGAGGAACAGAGGGGTTTAGTGGGTATGCTCCCCATCCGGAAGAGAATCCCACATAACTACCGCGTACCCCCGGGGCGCGGTTTATGCATAAAGCATTCCCCTCTGAAAAAAAAAGGTTCGGTAATCGGTATAATCAGACGCTTTGCGAACAAACAGGACATACAGGCACAGAAAAATTAAAAAAATTGTTTCGGTTTAAGTAACGCAAATTCATTATGTTTACGAAATATAATTGTTTCTTGATATAACATAATGATACTCCAATTTTGTTAATTTTATAGATTGACTTCAAATAAATATAACTCATAATGTAATATATCTCCAAATGTCATCATTTAATAAATCTTTAAAAAAAAAACATCCTGTCATAGTAACTATCTATTTAATTTTGAAAGGACTCTACCGTTTTAATATTTTTTCTTATACCTAATATAACAGAAAGAAAATACAGAGATTACGTGGGACATACATAATCTTACGTACGTTAGACTTCAAAGCAGACGAACCTCTCGAAAAATACGCAGACATTTTATATTAAGTTCACGAAATCTGCTTACAGGAATAACAGCTTTAAGATTTATTCACGTTCTTGAAAGCCTACTTACATTTCTATACTTTGGTATTCACATGCGGAATTACTAAAAAAAACCTACTACTCTTCTTACTACTAAATAGATAAACATATTGTCTTCACTCACATTTTAATCAAAACGACTTTATAAAAAAATATTCTCAAACAAAAAAAATGTTAAACGAAATGCACTAAAAAGTGACAAAATAATGTCATGAATACTTTCGAAAGTAGGTCAGTTTAAAAATAATAAAAAAAATGGAACCCACATGTAAGGTTTCGTCAAAAAAATCCTAAATCAGAGCACCAGGGGTGGAGTTACGCAGTAATACACATAAAAAACGGACGAATTGATAACCTCCTAAATTTTTGAAATCGGCTAAAAATTGAGACATGATTTGATCTTTTGACAGAGGATAATAACTTTAGAAAAAATATATTCCCTTTAAGTTCAATTTCAAAATATAATACTTGAGTAAAAAATAAGTAATTTATGATATTAATAATTTCTTTTAAAAGTAAGAGTCACTTCTAGTTACATACAAAACTTTTGACAAAGTTCGCAAAGATTTTAGGGGAATCAAGTTTACGTCTTTTGTCGCCAGTCGCGTAAGTTTCCGAATTAAATTCTGCCCAAACTTCTCCACTTGGAAGGCTCAGATATTTTTATCAAATTCTTTAACGTTGAGCCTCCTTAAGGAGAAAGTGTCAAAAACGATTTCATTTCAATTTTCTCCAAGTATAGGAATAAAGTTTGAAGACAAAATTACGTAAAATATACGTTTTATTTTAATTGTTGAGTTTTGGATTCCACTTTACCGACAGTTCTCCTGCTAAAAGATATCCTGTCGAAACATTTATACAGAAAAAAAAATGTTTTCTTTTTTTTAAAGAGCGGCTAACGGCTTTCAATTTTATTTGTTTTTAATAAAAACGGCAATGATGTTGGCCTTTTTGGTAACATTTTATAGCAACGATCTTGCTTTATTTTTCAGTAACAAATATAAGTTGGATTTTCTGTCATATATAAGACCGTATAAAGACTATTTTAAGTTACTTTGTTTGCATTGAACACGCTCCGAAAGTACTGGTCCGATTTGTAAAATTCTTTCACGGTTGGGAAGTTATACTATTTCCAAGTGACATATTATTATATTAATTAATTTTTTTTTAATTTAAAGTAAACGTAATATTGAAACTTTGCAGTATTCGTTTAATATCGTACTTTCAAATATCAAATTCATTTGCTCGTTAATGGCGACACCAACTTTTTGATTACATTGAACTCGTAACGTGAAAGTTTTCAAATGTTTTCCATACTTTTTCGTTCACAGCATTCAAATGCCCTTAAAACTGTGAAACTTAACTTTTCACTTATTGTCTACATTTGTTCTTTTCGATTTGTTTTTATTCATTCGATTGTTTTAGTTCAAAAGCTATTTGTAACAGGTGTAGCATTTATTAAATTCTAGTTTACAATAGATGGATGGATGTTTGTTAGAATGTATCTCTATAACGGCAGCATGGATCACATAGCAATTTGGCGTAGATGTAGAACGTAAGTTAATAAGTTTTTTAACACTGCGCGGGTGACAGTTTTCTATAAATTAAAAAGGTTAATTTTTTTTCTTTATTACGTTGTGTTTATTAAAGATATTTACGATGTATTTTTAAACGAATATGAAGTTTAAGCCTCGTAATTATTATGCATTATGCTTCGGAATGTGTCAGCAAGTTAGCTCCCAGTCGACCCTCTCCAAACGTCTCGAGAGATCTTCAACATTTTACTATTTAAGGTTTCGCTTGTTTGACTTTTTTAAATATGTAAGTTGCTTATTAAATATTTATTTTTAATAATATAATAATTTAATTTAACTTAAATTTAATAACTAAGAAGCGCTAGATTTACTTGCTAGAATAGACTCAACAGTTTTTCTTGAAAATTTTCAAAAACAATTTTTATTATTAACAATTGGGATTGCGTTCATAAAATCTTACTATTTAAATAAATGCGAAAGTTTAGATGGATGGATGGATGTTTCTTTTAAGGTATATCAGGAACTGCTGAACGGATCTCGCTGAAATTTGGCATAGAACATAGTCTGGAAGAACACATAGGCTATTTATTAACTATTTTTATAATTCCGCGCGGACGGATTCGCGGGGAACAACTAGTTTATGTATATGAACTTAATATATGACATACAAAAAACACACGAATAAAAAAACATATTTTTTATTAGTATTAAGGAAAACAGAGGATTCGATATTGCTCTGTGATTGTCAGTTCGCGACTTACGCTATGTTATCTGGGCTGGAGGAATTCCAATAATATAACTATAAATGATAAGCGTAAATCGCTTAGTTTACTATTAACTAGGTATAAAGTTAATGTGGTTTTAAACTAAATTAGGTTTGAAAATGAACGTTTGAAAGATGTCTAAAGTTTGCATATTTACCATTCCTTAACCGCATGGGCACGTTTTATCGCACGTTACATAAACGTTCGCATAGAACAAATGCATGTATCTGTTCATAGCAGCGCTTTTAAAACGCCACGCTTTTCTTATCGCGCGGTGTACGTACTACTTATAACATGAAAAAATTATTTCTAAGCAAAAAAAACTTTTTTATTATAACTTAGAAGGATATTAATTAAAAATTAATTCATCTGTCAGAATTATTGCTTTAAATAATCAAAGGACATACAGACTTAAAATACATTGTATGTCTTTCACTTGGACCCATATTTTGTGGTTACTGAAACTGACGTGCCATTAATTTGCCTGCGACCGCCGTTTACCGAAATCTAGATTACAGATTAACTCAGAGTCTGTTCGAGTAAACGATCGCTTCTTCTTGCAAATAGCAAAAAAATAATGGCTGAATTGTGGAAAGGATATGCGTAAGGGGTGAATCGAAACACACTTAAAGTATATAGCATAGTTAGTAATGTCTATAACCTAGGTTTTACTACCAAAAAATAGTACAAAAGCAATCGTTATCCCTCTCAAGCACCCACAAATGGAAAAATAATAATTATTATTGTAAATTACTATGAAAATCGACATAATACGCATATAACTAATAAGTAGACGAAGTTATAGTGTAAATAAAGAGCTTGAATGTAAAAAAAAATCGTCTATGTTACGCATTGGTACGTAAAATCAGATTTTATTATAATTCAGTCTCTCGCTTTGACGGATGAAGACTGACATTGACAAGGAAAATTCATTTGGAATTCGCACATGCGATCGTTTTTCGATACATACCAGTGTGAGTTGCTTTGATCATAGAAAAACGGACTAGGCAATAAGTCGTTGTGCTAAATTCTGTCTCTTTTCGCGGTAGGTGAGGTTAAATGACAGGCACATATGCGTATATCATACTGACATGAACGTAAAATTGATTAAAAAAAACTCAAAAATTTACACACACAAAACGATCACACAAACACGCCAGATTCCCTCCAAAGTTATACGTTTTTATTAGTCAAAGGGGAATCATTCGCTTGACAGATCCTTGCTCTTAAAAGTCAAAGGTTGAGAGGATGTATTAAAATTCGTTCCGTTGCCTTTTATGTAACAAACAGGCTTTATAGAGCAAAGAATGTTGGCAAGTAAAGTTTATGATCACATTTTCTTTACGGAACTCTGAGTTTCCACTACCAAAAACCTGTACAAAAACATACTGTTATCTCTATTTTATTAAAGGATAGGAAAGAGATATATATATTTTGGTATGTGTGTTTGTAAAGTTGTTGCAATTCTAGCCGGGCTCAGTCGACCTTCTCACAAAGTGACAGATACTAGACCTTGTCGTAACCACTGACAACGGGATTACAAGAACAAAATAATATCACTTATTTAAGTAAATATAACTTTTAAAGCTCTTCTGGTAATAAATTAATTAAAATTATTTCTCATAAAGAACGTGTAGATAAAATTTAAAGACCAAAATATACATTTCACAACCTAACTCAAATATTTAGTGGCAAAAATTATTATTAGAAGGTCGCATAGTAAATCTCGCTTAATAGATTTTTTCGATGTATAGAAATAGGTTTTGTTGGAAAAATTCCAAAATCCTACCCCTGTTAATGCCAACTTACATCATCCGAACATCGTGAAAACCTTATTTTCCAATTCGTTGCTTCTTAGGATTTTCATATATCGTAAACAGAATCTAAATAATAATCAAACAGGAAACACGAGTATATCTACATATTAGTATGTTATTATAAAAAAAATCTAGTTATTTTTTGCTTTTGAAATATACGACATATGAACATATAGTTCATATGTCGTATATTACTAACTTAACTACTTAACTCCATAACAGTATCCCAAAGATATTTAACAGTTTTTTTTTCCAAAATATATAAATGTAAATCAGCCGTAATATCTTGACATACAAAAGATATTGTTATACCATGTTTCCTGCAGAGATTATTGTAAATTCTGTAGTGTGAACTGTTAGGAAGAAAATCCGATACTGCCGGTTGGCGCAACAACCTTATTTAAATATTAACGTTTATGTTCCCTCACTAATCAGACATTTCATTTGGTAACGAAAATATGCCATTCGCGCCAAAGTATTCAAACTAATAATGTTTAAAAGAACTTAAGATAAAACTCTTTAACTAAATCACTAAGCGATACATAAATTTAATGATATTACGCACTCCCAGACTCTCCCCCTTAGAAGGTGTTTTCAGGATCCGTCGGCAAAAACTCCCCCATGCAACCCCGTCATCAATATCCGTGTCTAGAAAAATTTTAATAATGCCGGATTTATGGTAAATTTATTGCCCAATATGTTTAAGTGTATTGACACAAATACAGTATGATTAAACTAGCTGTCGCCCGCGACACTGTCTGCGCGAAATAAAAAAAAAACAGTGAATAGTCTAAGCGTTCTTCCAGACTATGCTCTACATCCATGTTATGATGTTAAATTCCATCCAACCTACATCTTCAAACCAACATCCATCCGTCCATCGATCTAAACATTCGCATTTAAAATATTAGTAAGATTATTTTTTTTTATTTCATACATTTTTTTCGGTTTCCATCTCGTTAAAAATCCAGCCAGTGACAAAAATCGAAATTTTAATCTTAAATAATAAATGTCAATATAAAATAGTGATTTTGTTATTTTTTTAGCGCATTACTTTTTAATATAGCAACATTTTATCAATTTAACAATATGTATAAAAATATAAATATATTTATCAGGCAATATATTTCTACTCTTGTACTCTAACAATCTGGGCCAATTGTATGGACGAAATAAAATAGTATAATAATTTTGGCAAAGCGGGTTCATTTAAGGCGATTGTACATTTCAGACAAGCCTTCGTTTATTGACTTAGCTACTTAGAGTGTATTCAGTTACATTTTACGTTGTATTTACTGATATCTTATTTTGTTTTTATTTTAATATCACAATAAATTGCGATATATTTTATTTTAAGGCGTTATAATATAAATTTTTACAAATGAACACTATTTAATGTAAAGGAAATAAATATATATTTTATTTCATATTTATATGTATATAACATATTTCATATTATATATTGGGATATTAATTTATCTGTTATCCTTTACTAATAATTGTTGAAGCTACAAATACAAAGTACAAAATCTGTATTTCCAAAATCTAAAATGAAATGCGTGGTGACGCTTTGGAAATCTACGAAAAGGTGTAGCCGTAGACCTCTGCGCTACGAGCTACTACGATAAAGGTAAACTATCGAATAGTTAATTTATGTATAACATAAAACACAAGTATTAAAAATCACGGCTTTACTCGCGTATACTTTGATGTACCAACTAGTTTTTAATTAGTTTAATATAACGTCTTACGAAAGTTTTAATAACTTAACAAGTGTCTATGTTAAATCCAATGAAAAATAATTAACTTTATTTTCACTTACAAAATATTTATAATTTACTGTAATAGACTCTATATTAAAATTTATTATTATTAACCGTAAAAATTAAAAGTAAAAAAAACTCACCCTTGTAAAGCATGAAAAATACGTAACAGGAACTTTTTACGCGATCCCGGATTCAAAATGTCGTCCGCGACTGAACCGTGTCGGTCCACAGCCCGCGGCGGTCTGACGCACCCTACCACCCTATGCCACTAAAGGTATGATTATAGTGCTGGGGTAAGCGACAAGCGGTAAGTACAGTTACTCAAATCCCGGTGAAAAGCCCTGTTATTACGGTTAGTTTTGTGTTAGACATGACTGACACACAAGATCAGACAAGACAAATATAGTCCGACAAGGATCTTGTACTACTCAACAGTAGATAGTTCTACTTTTGGCCACTAATCAAATTTGTTGTCGTTAAATGATTTTTAAAATGTTAAAGCGTTTTCCACGGAATTTCACCGATTTGAAGTTTACATTTGCCCAAGATGATATTATTTTGTTACATTTATTTGAAATTTATTTCTCATTTGGTTACAATAAATCGCAGCCGGAAAATTAATGTTAACAATTCTACGCTCAGTTTCATACTCCTTTACGAAAGTTCATATATCAAGTATTTGAGAGACCGTCAATTGGAACATACCGTATAATAGTTTTCAGAAGAAAAGAAAGAATGTTTTTGTTGTGTTTCGACAGTGAAAACTCACGTTAAACAAAATCATTTAAAAAAGTTATAATAAATCTTCAACCTATTAAAATAAACCGTAGTCCTATCAAATTGCAAATTACGAAAGTTTATAATTTCAACATAGCTACGACCACATAAATTAACGCTCGCCCTCAAAATAAAGTAAACAAATTATGCTTAGAGCTGTTATGATTTTATCGTCTTAAACCGGCTAATACCGGTAATTACCTGTTAAGACTTTAACGATGTTTGCCGAAGGAGGGCGCGGGATCAAATTAGGCGAATGGCGGCCATTACTATAAAACATAATGTGCTCCTGATGGAATACACTTGATAGGCGTGATTTATTAACAATCTTACTTATGTTGGAATCAATTTTTGTAGTTTATTTGGTATAAGTTTAACGGAATATTTTAGAGAACAAACTAAAGCAAGAACTAGCTGTCGCCTATGACTCCACCCGCGCGGGAAAAAAAAAAGATAGTAGCCATTCCTCAGAACTACTGAAAATATCTATTAAATTTCATAAAAATCGGTAAAGCTGTTTTGGAGGAGTAAAAAACAATTTTATATATATAATAAGATAATGTGTAACTTGATTTTTTATTAGTTTTTCTATGGATTTTTTTTAAATTTTTTCAAGGTAAGAAAGTAAATTTATTATTTTTATAATACGTCTAGTGTTTTCAACTGAATTATAAACAGTTGTATTCAAAACGTACTTACGAGAAAAAAACACACGCTTATTAAAACACCGAATAAAGAAAATGAGCCGACATTTTCTCGCTTCAGGTTTTTAAATAAAATATATTCTTAAGTCCTCGCAAAAAGTTCGCTGTGAATAGAATCTGATTAAATC
The DNA here is from genome assembly GCF_000836235.2 of Papilio xuthus. Classification (NCBI taxonomy): domain Eukaryota; kingdom Metazoa; phylum Arthropoda; class Insecta; order Lepidoptera; family Papilionidae; genus Papilio; species Papilio xuthus. The sequence continues at coordinate 1,275,664 of NW_013530872.1, forward strand.
CAACGCCGAGAAAACTGCTAAGGAAAGTAAAATACCTAGATTTAAATGTGTACTTTTTAATAATTTTTAAATGCTAACTGAATTATTTAGATCTCTCATTAATTGTAAAATCAATGGAATCAAGTGATCGCCCATTATTCGAAATTTCGCATCACTTTGTGTATAAATGGATTTCAAAGTTATAAAATTCGATAATCATTCATAAATACTATTTTAAATTTTCTCCACAATATTGCTTTGGATAAAAAAAAATAATGTCAAAGCTGTTATCGACCAAATATTCCGTAATTGCTTTCCCTTTCAAAAGCTACAGATGAAAAATTAATGATAGGAAATTGTATATAGGTACTGAGTTGCCCTTTGTACCCTCCAGAGGGCGGAAAAATCATCGGATTCCTTTGTGCATGTAGCCTTGTATTCATCATATATTTAAAAATTGAGTGCATAGAAAGAGTAACGGTTCTTATTTTTTTTTAAGGCACTAGCCACAAGCAAAGACTTCGCTCAGATAGCGAAACTTTCATTTACAAGTACAATATTTGCTAAAATAAATGTTACTGGCCTCTACCTTCTTTATCTTTACAGTCGTAATAGATTTTAAAATAATTTTATAGCGCTAGAATCGTGTTAACGACATTTCGTAAGCAGCAACAAGCTGAGAAATTCATAGATTTTTTTTATACTTCCGCATAGACCTATATTCTGGAATGCTTCTTATTATTTATTATATTATGAAGATTTACCACACAATTCTACGATTCATCGCACTGCTACTTAATTAATACTTTTCAAGTGATTACTCCCGTGTTTCAGAGTTTTTGGCACAGTCCTGGCAGACCCTTAATAGTTTTGTTCTCAGACTTAGTAATGTTATAAATTGGTATTTCATTTGTATAATTTCGTCCATCAAATATCTTTGCATGATCTAGAAAGTATGAAAATTAATTTGCATCTTAAATATTGACTTTTTTTAGTCGTAGGCTGTATTTCTGTTGTAATTTATGTTTTGTAATACTCTTTGTACAGTTCCATGATGTTCTGAGATGGCGGGAAATAAATAAACATTCAAAAATAGAACGCTTCTGTTTGGAAGTACAAACATTTACGTCAATGTGACTTCATCGTTCACTGGAAATTATCAGTTTCATATTTTTATGTTTAATTTTATATTATATTTGTAATTTTTCGTGCAATGAACAGTACTGAATTAATAACTACATGGGATTATATGTATATTAGGTCAAGAAACGCACTTATACGTTCATTAGATTTACCAAACGGTTGGTTGTATCAAGTGGCCTCACTATTCAGTAAGTATTTCTTGTATCCACTAATTTTAAAACATATTCTTAATTTATATTATTTAAATAGGAAATCTATATAACACCATAACCATAAACTAGGTTGTAACATTTTAATATTTTTGAATATGTCATAAATACCGCGACAGCCAAGAAGTTATATTGCTCGCACCTCGTCGTAAGTGGGCGTTGCATTCATAATCCTGGAATCTGGATTCGTGCGTCACTACTATTCCAGATTATAACTTCTCGTCATACCTTGTATAGTATATGCAAGAACAAAGTATTTTAGTATTCATTTAATAAAAAGTATATTTGCAGAAATTTTCAAAACACAAGAGTAACCGATTTGGAAATGCCTTATAGTCCATTAATTTCAAATCAAGGAACGACGAGTGAAAATGAAGAGCCTACAAGTAATATGTGCATACCATTTGCATTGTGTTCTAGACATTTTTATAAGTGCTATTTTCAGTATAGGCGGCGCAGCGTTTCCTCTCCAAGTACTTAAGATAGATTTAGAAATTTAAATATCCTTTTTCTCCATAATTTAGGTAACTCATATGTTTGCAATGGTCTTAAAGCATCTATTCGTAATTTTTTTTTATTATAACTGGCATGTATTTGAGAGTTATTAATTCTTATTCTTAGGTAATGAATAGAAGATTGTAATTTTTATCGAAAACGTTTTATTTATTAGTAAGAAACTGGAATAAAGTGAATAGCTTTTATTATCTGTATCTGTCAAAGTACAATGACAGTTCGAGTTGTTTGACATTTGACATCGTATTTAAACTTCAAAGCAAAGAAAAGATCAACTTTAAATCAAACTTCAATTCAAAGCAAAAAATGGCTTCTATTGGAATTGGAATGTGCGAAACGCCCGGTTGCAAATCAATCGCTCAATTACAGTGTCCCACATGCATAAAACTCGGCATACAGGGATCGTTCTTTTGCAATCAAGACTGTTTCAAAAAATCATGGAAATCTCACAAAATTATCCACTCATTGGCGAGTAAGTTTTTAGGTTAGGTTGCGAAGTGACTTTTTCTCTTTTAGTATGAATATATTTTGTTTTAGAGGGTGAAAGTACTGATGGTTCGACCGTTGAGTATAATCCGTGGCCGTCCTTTAATTTTACGGGGAAATTGAGGCCTTTTCCGGCCGGTCCAAAGAGAACCGTGCCTCCACATATAGGTCGTCCAGATTACGCCGACCACCCAACTGGTTTCCCGGCTTCAGAGAACGCCGCAAAGGGTTCTGGACAGATTAAAGTTTTGGACGATGAAGAAATTGAAGGAATGCGTGTCGCTTGTCGACTTGGCCGTGAAGTACTTGACGAAGCCGCAAAGTTAGTAAAACTTAATAAAGGATAAAAATATTATATTTCATTTGTAAACAAAGTTCTAAATGTTTTAAAATGTTGTATATTGTTTTCAATGGAAGTGCAAAATTTGTACATGTTTGTGAAGACCAATGAAAAATTAATTAGTAAATCAAAGGCAAAAGCATAAACAAATGAAGCATTTAGAAGCTTAACAGCCTTACCCAGGTTTTATATGAATACTAATGGTAAAAAATTGACTCAATAATTCTGATATTTTAGAGCCTGTGATGTTGGTGTGACAACTGATGAAATAGACAGAGTAGTCCATGAGGCTTGTATTGAACGTGAATGTTATCCCAGTCCACTGAACTATCATAACTTCCCAAACAGCTGTTGTACTTCAGTGAACGAAGTTATCTGTCATGGAATACCAGATTTACGTCCACTGCAGGTATATTTTATGTAGAATATCATTTAAAAATTTAATGTTAATAATTATTATGTAGTCAAAATTTCACTCTTAGGTAAATTTTTACCTTAGTAATGTTTCCTCTTGACATATATTGTTCATCAAGGCAGAAAAACTAAATTAGTAGTCTATGTGTTGTTCCAGACTATGTTCTACATTTTCGCTAAATTTCATTAAGATCTGTTAGGCTATCCACGAGATACCTTGTTACAAACCTCCACCTATTCACCCAAACATTCAAATTTATAATAGTAAGATGTGTGAATATGAGATAATTTTTTATTAATTTTGATTATAATTACAAAATTCTTATGTTATTCCAGGATGGTGATATATGCAATGTAGATGTAACTGTCTACCACAGAGGATTTCATGGTGACTTAAATGAGACATTTTTTGTTGGCACCATACTAGAGTCAAGTCGGAAACTTGTTCAGGTCACATATGAGTGTCTGCAGAAAGCAATTGATATTGTGAAACCCGGTGAAAAGTACAGGGAGATTGGAAATGTTATACAGAAGCATGCACAAGCGAATGGATTGAGTGTTGTACGTTCTTATTGCGGTCATGGTATACATAGATTGTTTCATACTGCACCGAATGTTCCACATTATGCCAGTGAGTATTTTAATTTAAAATATTGTAGATTTTTTTTAAGAACTTCATTTTTTTTTTAATTATAAGTAGATGGGTTGTGCTATTTACTGCCAGTGAATATTTTGATTTAAAACTTTGTACATAAAAAATATTTGAACAATTGTTTGCTTTGGTTTTAGTTATAAACTCACAGCATCTTAACATAATATGATGAGATTTAAAATGGTCTTTATTGTACCATAAGTATGCAGACACATAATATGTTGTTACAAGGCTTATTGTTATAATTTTGTACTTGATAGTGTTTAAACAGTGAGCGGTGTTAAAAATGATTGGTGTTAAATATATTAATCAAAAAATAGTTACAAGAAGAATAAGATGCTTAAAATTTAATACCAATATTAAAAATAATGGTGATTTTTCAAATGTTTACCTTATGGATAATTCCAGAGAATAAGGCAGTGGGTGTAATGAAGCCAGGCCATTGTTTCACCATTGAGCCCATGATAAACGAGGGTGGTTGGCGTGATGAACAGTGGCCGGACCACTGGACTGCGGTCACAGCTGACGGATCTTGGTCTGCTCAGGTAAGGTTACTTTTTTAAAGGTAAAAAAATCTATAGCTCATGTAATTGTCAGAATACCTATGAAAAATATGCTCATAGGTAAATACTAGATGTGGCCCATGACTCCGTCCCTGCGGAATTAAAAAAAAAACTTAATAAGTAGGCTATGTGTTCTTTCAAGATATGTTCTACATCTATGATATTGCAGGTAGATTATTAATTGAATTAATGTGTTAGCTGCCTTCTAAGTTGCATATTACTTTGTTGAAACATGTATTTAATTGTGTAATTTCAGTTTGAGCAGACTCTACTAGTGACGGAGACAGGATGTGACATCCTGACGAAGCGGGAAGGTGGAAGGCCCTGGTTCATGGACCAACTGGAGAAACTCAACACCAAATCCTAGTCCATGCAGTAACTACTGCCCGTCCATTGAGGTAAAATATAAGGCAATATAAAAATAGATTTTTAAAAGAACTTACATTTGGACTATGTATTTATCTAGATAAAAACTTTACGTCTGTCTACCTTAACACAAGTGTTGTGTAGTACAGTAATAATATTGAGTATGAAAAAAATACATCTTTGTGTTCTATTTCAAACTTTTTTTTAAACTATATTATTAAAATTTAATTGTCTTATTTCCTCAGGTAATCTCTTAAAATTTCGTGGCTGTGGTAAAAGAAAAAGCTAAATTAATGAAATAATAAATCCTTATATTCAATGCAAATGTAGATAGAAATGTGATAATAAAATCATGACTAGAAAAGTACATTAATATATTTAAATAAAATCTCAATGTGCGGGCAATATTTAATGTTTAAATAAAGTTATTTTTATCTTAACGCTAGATGAGTTTAATTGATTTTCGAATAGATAAATATGTGTATTGTTGAAGAAAAGCTAGTGCATAAATTCTTTAAATAACAGACTTGCTATATTTTTATATGTATTTTGACAGTGAAATTGTTTCTGTATATTTCTAGTTTTCAAACCAATTGTTTATCAATTGATATTAAGATCAAAATAGACTTACTGTAGCTAGATACTTGTATACATTGTACACATTGTATACATCGTAATGACACTTGTATTCATACAGCGGTAGAGGCCGCTTTAACATCTTCGCACGAATCGGCCCGGCTCGCCCGGTGAAATACCACGACCACACAGAAGACAGGCGTGAAGTGGAAGCGATTCCGCGTTTCGTCTGATGAGTGTGTGTACCGGAGGCCTAATTCAGTCCTCTTTCCCTTCCCATCCTTTTCTTTATAAGGAAAGAATGGAAAGTGGAAGTGGACTTTCCGGATGAGAGGATGCATGGATAGGGAAGATATTTTCTTTCTGTACATCCTCTCCTCCGTCGATTAAAGGTAGGCAACGCATATGCAATTGCGAAGTGACCGTTGCCCATAGACATATGGGCAACGGTCACTTCGCTATTTCAGCGATTTCAGGTGGCCGCTCGCTCGTTTGCCACCTTTTGATGTAAAAAAAAACTTATTGCCATCCTTTTCATTTAATACATCAAAACAGACACTACAATATGTATACAAGTGTCACTAAAGATGTATACAATGTATACAAGTGTGCACACAGATTGAACAATACATATTGGTCAAAATATAATAATTGAACACAGTTAACATAATTTAGTTAGGATTGTTATATTTATTCAAAGATTGGTTGAACTTTTCATTACCATATTAGCAATATTGTTGTCTCTTTTTTTTATAAAGATTGAAAGGGATGACAATATATTTCTATTCCTACAGTTTTCCTAGTCCAAATATAAATTGTCGAAGTTAACAATTGGTTAGCGACATTGTTTGTTTATTTTGTCATGTTTATGGCCAGTTTACACTATTCCAGTCCAGATTGAAATCAGTGCTGGATTACAACTGTATATTACAAAAAACCGCATTTGTTAAATCTTTAAAACTCATAACAAAAACAATTTACAATTGTTTTAAAATCTTACTAATGCGAATATAGGTAATTCTTTCTCTAAAATGACATTGTATAGAGAGATATTACTGTCCTTCTCTTTTCAAAGCGAATGTGAAGGATAATATGATTTTATGCACCAGCTTCGACAGTCGAAACCCGCTGTTACTGTTTCAAATAAAAACCTGATTAACATTATGCCAGTACAGTAGGACGGTAGTGCCAATCAGCGCTTGCATACAACTTAAATAATTTCAACTCTAATTGCTGCCAGTAGCTACAACGTTCTATACCAGGCCAGTGCTACTGTATTACTGTACTGGCATAATGTAAACTAGACTTAATGTTGCACTGTCCGAATAATATAAAAAGCAAATAGGAATGTTTTTTGAATGTTTTATAAAAGTTAACTAATTGAGTTTTGATAGTGACTTTGTATAATAAAAGGTTTATGAATATTTTTAATGTCTTTTATTTTATTATCTTAAACTTAAAATAAATACCAATGATATAAATGCAATAAATATTAAGATATAAATATATTTACAATTAAATATATCCAGGACAGGATATAAGCATTTTCAAATAACTTTAAAACTTAGTTCTTGAAAAAGTAAAGAATTTAAGTGTTACATAAAGAAAAAAAATATTTAAAATGCCTTTTGAAACAACATAGTAATTTTATATTTAAGAATAACTAACTACATACACTTTTTAATTTTTTTTTTCTATTCCTGTTAACTATTTATAATTAGTTACTCAAAAGTAAATTAAAGCTTGTTGCCTCTGCAATATTATCTTTCTAACCTTACAATTAAAGAACAGAATTATTATCAAATTAAAATGGAAATGTAGATTTTCATTGCCGTGACATTTGTATTTTGTCAGTATTAAAAGTGTTACTCCAGTAGAAACCTACTGTTAGAGAACTACATTTGTATGACTTGAATTATCAAAAGCGCACAAAATAACATCTTATACTTAAATTTAATCGTTGGATTATTAATTATACTTAATTATTCTTCATATTCTTCAAACAGAGGTATGTAGTCGTCACTTCTAGAGCGTAATTTCAAACCAAACTGTGATATTTGATTTGCATCTGGTATTGTCTTTTCAAATGGTTTTGCAGTTACTGTGTTCCAACTGTTTATTGCATCTTGTTTACGTGTTACTGCTTCTTTAACGTGTTTTAAATTCGATAATTTTGATAGCACTATCTCCTTCTGTAAACAAATATTATAACATCGTTATTTCTTTAGTATTTGAAAGTCGTTTATTTTTCACTTGTGTAGATCTGTCGAAAATAACCCTATTGTAAATTCTTTTTTTTTACGTTTTATAAGATAGCGCTTGACCACTATCCCACCTGGTGAAGTGGAGATTTGGTCGAAAGATGGTACGCGCTAGCTAAGTAAGTGCCTATTCACTCTACTTTTGAAGGTCCCAACATCATTTTTGGACGGAAAAACAGAGGCTGGCAACTTGCTCCAATCCCTTGCGGTACGCACAAGGAACGATGCTTCGAATCGCTTCGTTCGAACGCGCGGTACCTCTACCACAAAAGGATGGATTCCCGCCGTATACCTGAACGTCCGGTGGTAAAATGGTGATGGGGGAATTATTCGGAGATGTATATTTAAATTGCTATTAAATGCAGGGCCGGTCAACCCCAGACATGGCAAAAAGGCGCCGTAGGTATCTCGCCGAGAGCTCTAGTAGAGCTAAAACCGTTACTGATTAAACTTTCTTACCTGAATTGGATTTTCAGAATAACTCGCATAAATTCTCAAAACTGGCTCACCAGTTTTATCATCAAATGTAAGTTTAGTTTTTGGTGGTATTTTAGCTTTTACTACATTCAACTTTTGTGGAGTGTCGACTTTATTTTCTGGTGCAAATAACCTTAACGGTGGTCGCCATGATACATTCGCTTTACCCTTATTAAAGTCTTTATCTTCACTTATCATTGCTTGTACTAATTGTCCAGCGAATACGTTACCGTTTTTATTATTTTTGCTCGAATCTTCTTGAGAATGTAATAATCTATAAGTAAAGTTTACCGTTTCAGCTTTTTCAAATGGTGCTCCAGCAAATTTTATATCATTAGATGAATGTTTTATTTCATTGCTAGTGTCATTTTTTTCCTCTTTATCTAAATTTGGTTCTTTTATAGCTTCTTGAGTTGTATCCGATTTAATTGTTGTTGACATATCTATATGCGCAAGTTCGTTAACTTTTTCTACTTGTGCTAACGCGGCAGCTGCTCTGACATCGTTTATAGCTGAATAAAATCCTTTAGCTATGATATTACCAACGCTTTGAGCAACTTGAGCGTAGTATATAGGTGTAGTACTTTGTTCTGTTGTATTTTCTATAAGTTTAGAAGTTGTAGTTGGAAGATCTGTTTCAGATGTCTCTGTTATATTTTGTTGATCGTTTGGTGTTGCGTTAGTAACATTTTCTATCACGTTGCTAAGAGTAAATGGTTGTGGAACTAAAGATAGAAGAGACGCTTCTTGAGTTTCTCTTTGTACAATGTTCCTGTGTGGTTCATCTTTAAAAGATGGTGTTTGTGTTATGACTTCGTTTTCCAATAAATATAGTTGTGATTGTGTCGTTTGTTGAATTTGAGGTTGTATATCAGCGGTGTAAGGTATAAATTCGACTGCAGGGAATTGTTGTAATAATTGACTTTGTAATTTTTGTAAAAAGTTTGGATCGTTTTGGTAAAGCGCGCTCGGTGGAATGATTATTCCTTCAGCTGCTGTTTGTAGAAGATCTTGATGGCTGGATAAATCTGTGAGACCCTGAAATACGGTGTTTTAATTTATCACACATCCTTTCATATGTTAACTTTTTATGTTTATAGTTTGATTTAAAAGAAGATAAAATTAGTTTATTACCTGAATAGAAAATTGTTGTGGATTTTGGGGTAGAGGTAGAGATGGATGTCCGTATTGCGCTGACAATGGAAAAGAAGCTCCATTCTGCACAAACTGTTGAAGTTCTGGTGTTTTTAAAGACTGCAAGATAATGTGTATTTTAATCTAGATTGCTGTCTTGGATCCTTAATTAGCAATCTTCCCTTATGTCTAATTTGATATTAATCTTTTTACTTACTGACTGTTTAGAAAATCCTGTAGGAGCTTCGATTTTTGCCGGTATTTGATACACCTGGGGCTCCGAATATTTTTCAGTTACTTCGTATGTTGTTTTAACCTGTAGGAAACGAAATTATTTATACGTTAAACACACAGGAAAGGTATTTTTCTTCTTATGTGTCCACTCCTCCGTCTAATCCACTTCCCCTTAGGTAAGAGCACAAAAATTGAACTCCGGCACGCGAAATCATCAGACGAATCGCAGAATTGCTTCCATTTCATGCCTGTCTTCTGTGGTATTGGACCGGGTGAGTGGCCAATTCGTTTAATTAATGTTACTATGTACTATCACTATTAAGCTTTTGAATCAATCAACATAACCCTAGGCTTTCAATAATTCTGAGTTAATCTACTACTCACTGGTTCAGTGGCAGGCTCAGTGTTCGTGGTGTCAGTCTCAGCAACGACGATGGGCTTCTCTGACAGGCTGAGGTTGGGTGCTGGTATCGTGTGTATTGCACCTGCTGTCATACATGACTGACAAAAATTGCACTGTCCACGACAATCAATGTCATTAGCATAGTCGTTAAATGATTAAATTATTTTTCCAACTATATTCTTACTTATATATTTTTAAATAGTAACAAAGTTAGTTATCGTGACGTAATAGAAATGAGTCAAATGTGTAAATTTTAGATTCAATCTATTTTTTTATTTTAATTATCGTTTTCTTTTTTTACATTATTATAATGACTATGCTATTGACTGAGTCATTGCCGTGGACATAACATTTGTGCAATCTGTGCGCGAAAAAGTTGTAAAGAACGCCAAAGATATCCATAGATTGCTAAGCTACACTTTAGTGCATATGAGAATGATTTCAATACTGAGTAATAGTTGACGTTGGCGAAATCATCGAAATTAAACGATGAGGACCACTAGTAATTAAAAGAAGAAGAAGAAGAGTAATAGTTGTGATTTGATTAAATATTATATTGGTAATGATGTCCTCCACGCCAGGCTGAGAGAGTTTGTTACAACATATTGGAAACCAAAAATACCAAACATACCCATCTTTCTCACCTGCTAATTGATGTAATTCTATTCTTATTTTTAAACTAAATTTTTAAGGCAGCATTTGGAAGGCTGACTTATAATTCATATGGTCATAGAAATACTGCAGTATAGAGTAGTGCAGTGCTGATATAATCAACCTGTATCACCGTGCGTGTGCAGCAGTGGTGGAGCGGACGCGGCCCGCAGCAGCTCGTAGTCTGCACCCGGCAGAGGCAACCGGCCTGTCTTCCATGGACCTCCAGGGATAGCGTTACGGAAATGCATGTGGGGCTTTACAGCATACCTGAGCAAACAAACAAGCTATTCATTTGTTATTAAGTCACCATTATAGGGATTAGCAATAATTAAATGAGAAGAATCCCTTGTCCCACAACCACTTATGGCCGAACTGACCCTCAGGTCATATGAGCAGAATCATGGGGATACGTGTGCGGTTTGGATTTTATTCGACGCAGGCACCTTTCTAAAATCCCTACAAGTTATTTCATCTGTTCTTTGAATACATTCGCCATTAGGAATCCATTTCAGCGTCTACCCCAGCCTACATCTCCTTCGTTGCCAACGATGCGGGAACTCACGTAGCCTAGTTCGCCTCACTGCCGTTTTATACGTACCTATGTGGCATTGGTGCCCTATACACCACATACGGAGGTCTGTACGCGGGTACCACGCGTTGATGCCACGGTCGCTGCAGGACGACGCCAGGCCGGAACACAGCGGGCGAGCGCGGGCGCACCATCGCCATGCGACTGATGTACGCCGCTTGTGATAGCGAACATATTGTCATATACACTAGATGTATCTGGAAACAAAGAATAAGTCATGAATCATAATATACTACTTATTAATTATGATATTAATATGCCCGTAGTATCACATCTTCTTTAAAATCGATTTTTAAAATAATTTTATTTTTAGTCGGACAAAGTCCTGGCAGGATGTATTTGAAGAAGATAACCTCAAAAAATATTGAATACATTAAAGACAAATGTTTAACCCGAGTTCAAAGGTTTTAGTAAATTGGATAAAAACCAACAGAGCCTCAGAAAGAAGTTTGTTGCACTTGAAATATAAAGTATTTGTTTTAAACTTAATTACAATTTGTCTTTTCATTTATAAATTAATGTTTAATGAGTCAAGTGCGGTGACAGACAGGTGGTCTATATAAGGGAGGTGTTTGAAACACGGCGCATGACCGGTTTGCTTCCGAAGAGAGTTTGCCGGAGATATTCTCGCAGGCATTCTGCACATATCACTGCTTAGAATTCTATATAGGTGACTTTCTTACTTTTTTGTTTGGAAGTTTCAAAGTCGAAGTTATAAAGGTGCTGTCACACTAACGTAGACGTAGCAATTTTTAGGACAATATAATTATTAACTTAATATAGCTGCCAGTCTCTGCAACAAGGACAGTGTATTCAAGAGGGAGAAAAAAACCAAATACAGATTTAGATATAAAATAAGTCGCACTATTATATTAGTTGTCTATGATTCTTAAAAAACTAAACGGTATTTTTAACAAAACTGATGAAAACAGTCAATCTTCTACATTGTTACTTTCGTGACACATTATAATATAAAGGGGCCCCGATGGGCTCGAAACTAGTCGGTGCCGCCACCAGACGAATATACGTGAGTGTTTAGTAGTTTTTATATAAGTTTAATATTGTAAGCTGTAAGGCATTAAGGTTAAGAACTTATAAAAATTGCAAAACTTTAATCTCCTTAGATGCATATCAAAATTACACGCAATATGAAATGTAATAAATCAAATAGAGACATGAAGATGCTACGACAGAGTGAACATTTCACTTTTCTAACGCTAATTAATCGTATCATGCGATTAGTCGGTGTGAACGGCCAGAGACATACCACGGGTGGCCGCGCGTGAAACCGACTTGTCGGACGAATTTCTCGCGTCGATGACTTTATTGTACAGGTAATCTTAAAATTAACTAACAATAATGCTTTAATGTAATTCTGTTCTTGATCTTTAATGAATAAACCAGCACTTGACCACCACCCCGCTTGATATTAAATCATGTGGTCGAAAGGGTTTAGGCGCTACTTTACTATATACCTATTTTCTCTACTTCTCTCTATCATTATAATTTAACTAAGAAAAGCTATCTTTAGATGTTCCCCGAACGACACCGAAAAATGGGTCAATGCAAAAATTTCGCCCGAAGCGCGCAAGCTAAACAAGCCCTGTTTCGCAGACTTTTTATTGGTTAGGTAACCTTAGGAGATTCAAACTAAGCTTATTGGAAACCATTATCTTTGTGTAGTATTCCAATCTGGTAACGCTTGCGGCCTGCAATATCTAACGGTCCTCTGCACTCCAATTACTACGGCGACGAAGCAAATCGCTTACAATACGTTAAAATAACAGTTCTATATCATAGTGCCCATAATATTTCTTTCTCTTTATGTTTACTTATATCATTAAGAGATTTAATCGTTCCATGAATTTACAAAGTGTTTTTGACGTTGATTAATTAAGAGCAGAATAGGCTCTCGTTTAGTTGTTTGATTTGGAATAGTCCCTGACTATTTATTTTGCTTTTTTGTCTAATCATTATCTTAATTGATTACTCTTTATAAGTGCGATTAAATCTAAGACGTTCCTTAACAACGCTTTGTAATCTTACGAATCTTACTAATATTATAAATGTGAATGTTTGTATGTATGGATGGATGTTTGTTTAAACGTATCTTCAGAACGGCTGTATCTCTCTGAAGTTTGGTACAGATGTAGAAAATAGCCTCTAAGAACACATAGGCTACTAATTATGTTTTTATAATTCCGCGCGGAATTTATCGCGGGCGACAACAAGTTCTGATATAAAATCTAAGATGTTCTTTAACAAGTCTTTATAATTTTACAATATATTGTTTCGTCATTTTTCTTCCAACTTTTGAATCACCAAATCGTTTCCATGCCATAGAAGTATACTTTTCACTATATGATTTACATATATAGGTATAGTGTAGATGTATCTTATATATAAAATTCTCGTGTCACAATTTTCGTTCCCATACTCCTCCGTAACGGCTTGACCGATTCTCATGAAATTTTGTGAGCATATTAAGTATGTCTGAGAATCGGCCAACATCTATTTTTAATCCCGCGAGGACGGAGTCACGGGCTACAGCTATTATTTTATAATATTATTTAATACTTGTTACAGTTACTGTCAGGTAACATGTTTATAATTGTCTAACCGCTATCGAACGCAATGCTCTATTAGCTAAGTGCGTCACAACGGTTGTAGACGCGATGTGAAATCTTAACGGACCGGTCTCGGACTCTCTGTACTCATATACATCATCCACATAAATTTTAACAGAAAAGGATGTTACAGACTGGAAAGTACATTCAAATCGCTGATATCCTTTGCTAACAATGGTAGCATAAGACTTATTTATATTTACGACTTAGGATAGGTCTTGTCTAGTCAGGAATTATACGGATTCTTTTTTACTTGCGCAACTAGCCGTGCGACTCTATAACTTCGGCTTACTCTTTGCCGTATGAGGTTTACTCTTTGACCGATTTTCACTGGGGCGACAGCGTCTCTTATACTGGTAACGTCCATCGTCCACGGCTAAAGTTGTGTAAATGATCATCGTGTGGAATTAAAGTCTAAATTGCTTTGACTGTTTTTCTACAGGCGATATAAACATCATAAAAATACCGATGAACACTATTTTGTGCCCAAGTATTAATTTTATTTTATTTGCTATTCATCGAACTATGTCATAATATGTGTATTTACATACATTGTATTTATTATTGTAATATTGCATTACACGCATCAAGCGTGAAATTATCGTATGCAAAGAAATGCGCACGCGTCACGCGATACGTTAATGACACAAAGTTTGCAGTTAAAGAGGGTTTAATTTGTCATTATATTACACTAAGTGTTCATGGGTAATTTAAGAACTGTTAAACATTGGATATTCTGTACTATTGTAATCTAACATGGGTATCAAAAAGTATATGGAAAGCGGTTTTTAGAGACGTAGTCAATCTGCCAAATAACAATTTTGCTATTTTTTTCTTCCAATTTGTTTCTTTAATTTTTACGTATTAGACAAAAAACGATAGTGAATTTTTAACGATAGTCAAAATTACATATATACGTTAATTACTTCATGTTACAAGAAAGAGAAATAAAAATCGCAAATCTCTTTTTAACGGCAAAAAAAGATATTTTTAACATAAACGATGTTTGTCAAACACCACCAAGTGATAATTACCATTTTTTTTGTTTTGTACTTTTCATTTAAATATCACTTTAACCAATTTCTTAATTAAATTAAGCTTAATTTAAAATGCTTTGTACTAACCTTCATTATTGAAGTAACGGCTAACCTTAAAAAAATAAAAGTCCAAACACAAATCACTAATATAATCTATGGAAATGTCATTGTCACAACAGATTATGCAAAATTTTCTCTTCCCTTTTTTTTACACGAAAATACAAAATTAAAAAAAAAGATTTGAAAATCGAATTGTTTTCACTCGATTATTCCGTTTACAACATCGATGTTGAACGGTGGCTGACTCGATGTGTGGGATGAAATAGGTCACTGTCCGCATTTATAACCATCCCCACTTGATATTTTTGCTTAGAATATATAGAGATATAAATTTTTCCATGCATATATTTTTCGATAACCAAGAAAGGCAATGTAATTTTATTTATATATATTATTTATACTTACCAAAAAAACTATTACTTGTTTTAGTATTATACAAATTTAAAACAAATAATGTGTATTAAAATATCAACAAGCTTGGATTCGAATCTACTTTTTTCTTTATTTCGTGAAACGTGACAAAAACTTGAAAAGTTATCTTAGACGTTCTTTAAAAATAGATACTAGTCGCAAAATTAGTTTGGAGTAGACAGAATTGCATTTCTTAAACTCTAGCATTTTCCCGCGACGTCGTCTCCGCGGAACTAAGAAAAATCTGGTAATAAATATAGATTATGTCACCCGGGGATAGTATAGCTTCTCAGCAGTGAAATATTTTTATCAAATCGGTTCAGTTTCGCAGCCTATTGAATACAGATAAACAATAAAATCTTTCCTCTATATAATAAGTTCCAATTAAGTTGTGACTTCGCAAATTATCAAAGCTACCCTTTATTTATATTGAAATTTTTGCATTTTATACCATTTACGCATTTGCAAATTTAAAACAGTAAATAAATAGCAAAGGTAGCAATTTATACCAACAAAACATAAATCAGATCACAGTTTTCAAACAGTTAGTTTATGGAATATTTTATTACAGCTTATGGTAGAAAGCAAGTTAAATGAGCCCCGACAAATAGGAAGTTAGTCAACGAACTAGTCTCACTTTACATCCGCTTCCGATTTAAAGAATTATTTCTACTTTATGTATACTATAATTAATATTTTCCCATCTTTAAATTAAGTGATGCGTGATATCATACGTCTTACTGATATTATAAAGGCTAATGCTTAGATGGATGGATATTTGTTTGAAGGTATCTCCGGAACGCCTTATCGGATCTTGATGAAGTTTGACAGCGATGTAGAACATAGCCTGGAAGAACACATAGGCTACATATTAAGTTTTTTTTAATTCTGCGCATATGGTGTCGCGAGCGACATCTAGTGACTTTATAGCTTCATAATCTACTAGGCATAAGATAGAACATTCTGAGTTTCAAATTTCCAAACTTCTTTTTTTTAAAACAAAATAGTATATGTTTTATACACAGATTTTGGTCTCCGAAACCAAAGGGTGTTTTTTAAGAATGACGCCTAGCAAAATATATCTGCAATGTTTCATTTAAAAAATTAAGCATCTATTTAAAGCCCAGGTAAACACTCTTGTTTTAATATATTTTTCCAAATATACTTGGGAGCATTATTAAAAATATATTACGTTATGAAAGAAAAACAAAAGCAATAAATAATTGTCTCTTATTCAAGTCCTTTATTCAGTTCGAAATTTAATTAAACTTTTAACCTGAATTATTTTGCATTTATTCTTTTTTCTTCCTTCTTAACAATATGGCGATTGACATCTGAGAAATATTTGATAAATACTGATTAAAATCGTCACTAAATTGTTCATAGTATAGATATTATAAGCAAAATACGATGCGCCCCCGGGTGGGCTCGAACCACCAACCTTTCGGTTAACAGCCGAACGCGCTAGCCAATTGCGCCACGGAGGCTATATGTAGATAGTCAGAATTAATATAGACGATATATGCTTGTATATAAGTAGCCAATATAAAGTATATTATATAAATTAGAATGAGCGTCGACTGCAGATTGTAAGTGAGAGCAATAGGTCACCGTTGACTACGTTTTTCTTTGGCTTAAAATTAATATGGAGATATTTTTACCTTCTTGCATGATTTTGATTTACAGCTAAATTCTTCATAACCCATCGTTATAATTTGAATTAATACTTTGTTTTGATTACGGATGTCATTGTATTAGCCGCCATGTGAAAAAAAACAGGTGACTTTTTACTATAATACAAACAAAGGTTTTATATGCTTTTGTTATAAATTCTCACAGATAGAGACAGGAATCTTTGGAGATCAACAGATCTACACGAGGTTTAGGCTAACCGCCACCAGCGCACGGCCACCCCATACCCAGTGATGCTGTAAATGGCCCTTTAAGGCAAAAAAAACTGATGGTCTAGTGAGAAATACTTATACTGAGAAAGGCATTAGGAGCTTATGTCCAGGTGCTGTTGACTGACACAGGCTGATGAATATTATGATGTTTTTAAAACATATCTACCTTTTAATATAATCTCAAGGCATTCTCCCTTTTTCAATCTTGCTAAAATAAAATCACATTTAAATCCCTCATATTTTATTTACAAAAACGTAATATTTTCTTAATTGATAACAAATTATAAATAATTTTATTGAGCACTTTATTTACAATCCGCTCTTTTATTCTTTTAAAATTAAATATTAAATATTAACAGTCCGTATAATCGTTAATTAAAATTTTGCATTTTATTTAAATTTATTTTGTTCCACATTTGAACTTTGTTTATTAAATTAATTAAAACAGATAAAAATATTTTATTTAATCACTTAAATAAATATTTTTATAATCCTATTTAATTTTTATAAAATTAATCAAATGCCTAAAATATTTTCGATATCACTCACAATTTCTTTCATAATAATTAATTGTTAAAAAAATGTACAAGCTTTTTTACTTAATTTATCTTAAAACTATAATTACATTTTTAATTCTTTACCCACAAATAGGGCAACATTGTCAACCATAATTTATTAAAAAAATTCGAAACATAAAATTTCTTATTTTAAACTCTATTTAGTGGAGATAATGCTGCAATTGCTCTGCACCGAGCGACGCGCCGTAATATGGTATCTCTGTAAAATACAAAAATAATAATTGATTAAATAATTTTTATCATTTAAAATAACAAATAATTTACATTTTAATTAAATATCAAAGCATAAAAATAAGTATTATTGCATACATTTTCTTTAGATCTTTACAAGTTTTTTTTACGAATTTTAATGTTTTTTGAACGATGTTAAATATACATGAAATATAAATATTTACAGAAATAATTATGTTTTTATAAACCAATCGGAGTAACAATAGTTTTAATTTTTTTTGTGTTAAAGGCGACAGAGTGTGTGCTTTTCAGAAATGTTTAAAAACCCTAACCTAGTGAAATTATGATTATGTTTGAAGAATGGGCAAATAAAGGCTTTAATTTACATTACACTTGTAAATGTTATTGTCACAATGTGTAAGAATTTTTACATAGTAAATGTAATAAAGTAATATTAAGATTAATATACAAAAGCTGTAAGTGAAAGAAGATATCAATTTACCGTGGGTTTCTAAGACTAAAATCCCCGTTTAAATCATATTGTTATCTCTGTTTTGTCAAATATAAGACAGAGATGACGATATGCTTTATACAGAGATATGTTAATGATTCAAGGCAGGTATTAGTCTGTACATTTTCAGTCATTTTGTCGTGTTATGTACCATGTAAATTGTAGAAGTTTGAAGATTTCATCTACAGAAGTATGTTGAAATAGGTCCCCAAAGGTTA
This sequence comes from Papilio xuthus, assembly GCF_000836235.2. Taxonomy (NCBI): domain Eukaryota; kingdom Metazoa; phylum Arthropoda; class Insecta; order Lepidoptera; family Papilionidae; genus Papilio; species Papilio xuthus. The sequence continues at coordinate 1,294,174 of NW_013530872.1, forward strand.
CGAATATATTTGTCAAAGAAAGGTCTTAAAGAAAAGAATCCTATGACAAAGTGGTATTGCAAAATTTGCTACGTTTTTTGGATTGATCAATTAGTAATCGTCTCTTTAATTATTTGTATTCTATTACTACATTTTACTTCTACAATATACATGGTGTTTGTCAGTCAACATACCTAATATAAATAGTCAGTCGTGTTCAAACTTGAACGATCTTGTTACCACGAAGGATGAATTTGATGTCTTTTCTTCTATTAGCGTTGCTGTCAGTCGTTGTTCTTGTCGTGGTCGTTGTCGTCGAAGTCGTCAATTCTAAGTCAGGTAGGAGCTCGGCAGGGAGGACACCGACGTCATTGTCGGAGGTGGGAGTCGGAAGGAATGCTTTACCAGACTTCATTAGTATCTCCTCAAATCTAGCTTGATTAAATTGAGGAGCATCGTCTAAAGATCTTTGGACATTATTGTTCATGTAAGCGGCTAATTTACTCAAGTTACGATTGATCTTTTGGATTTTAGCTGGTGTTAAACCTTCCTTCTTATGTAAAGTTGGTACTATAGAATGTTTGGAAGTGGCATGAGCGAAAGTCGGTTGGGGATTTCTGGGGTCATAATCTAGGTACGCATCGGTGGATGCAGGTTCACCGTAGGAGTCCACAGCGCCCCATGACATCGGTTTAAAATCTGGTAAAGGAGGAGGTATGGCTAGATGTTGTGGTTCTGATGATTGTACTGAAGGGGAAGCGGATGAGAACACGTCTTTAACAGCTGTGTAAACTGTATTAAGTATTGAAGGAGGTGGTTCTAAGGGTGTGTGACCGACTGTTGAATGTTGATTTGTGTCCCCATGCGCCGTGGCACCCAGTGGCGCTAGTATCACGACGCCCGCGTGCACTCCGGCAAGCTTCCCTCGTCCTGTCTCAAAACAACTGCAATCTTAGTCCGTTACGTCATTAGTTACGTCACTAGTTCAATTGATGTCTCGAATAGCCGAGTGTTGCACCTTTCTAATCCGCTTTAGAACATCGCTCTAATGATTCAGTGTCTAGATCACTTTGACCAGAATATAGGAAGTGTATGTAACATATTGAAGATTGCGTAACGCATTATAAATTAATATAACGATTATATTTTGATAGATTAATGTTTATTTTGGTACACAACTAATTCATTTATTAAAAAAAACTTTTTGTAGGTGCTGTTATATCTTATTTATGTTAGAGTGTGGTAGAGTTGTTTGAGAGTTACTTATGCAAATAATAAAGTATAATTTCTATAATATTATTAAGTTATAGTTAACTGCATACTCATTATAGCTTAGCAAACACTTTTAAAGTTAGCAAATCTTGATGTTTTACCTAACATGTGGTAACTAAATGACACGGAAAAGTAATTAAGGAGTTAAGAGGTACACCATTACTCTCTTTACAGACTATTCAATAAAAAAAACAGTAAAAAAAGATAATTATTGGTATTACAAAACTAAAACAAATCAGATGTTTACCATCGCTGTATAAAAAATTAAGCTAAAAAATTTGTGGACTTTGATACATATTCAAGTCAAAAAAATATGATTAAATTTTAAGGAGAGTTTTTAGAACATTGATTGAGTTTAATTTTGGCGGACGACTTTCGGATATGTATAAAAAGTAGATTAGTCAATCGTACTTTAGTCGTGTTATACAATAAATATCCGGTTTTTGGTAAATAAATAGTTTTTACTAAACACTCGAAAAAGTATCTATTGAATATAAGTAGACCGTAATGTTGATGACACGATTTAAGTTTATGAATAAAGCCATTTGATGTAATAAAGAATAATACTGTTCTTATTATAAATACTTATTTCCTGTTATGTTATTGCATTTATTTCTAAAAATGATTATATAATTAAGGTTCCGTACCTCGAAAGGAAAAAACCGGAACCCTTATAGGATCACTTTGTTGTCCGTTCGTCTGTCTGACAAGACCCTTTTTTATTAACATATGTTATTAATTTTATAAAAAAAAGAGTCTTGACAGTCAGACGGACGGACAACAAAGTGATCTTATAAGGGTTCCGTTTTTTTCTATGAGGTATGGAACCCTAAAAACCTCAAATGTATACTATAATACATAGTTGTATAAAGTGTATTATTTCTTTATCTTACAATGTAACTAGTTAGATTATAAACTGACGATTACACAGTTGATCGATTAAATATCTAATTTATTCCCTCTAATAATGTTGGCTAACATGAATACTCTTTTGTTTATTGTTCGACATATTTCACAGGAAACGTTCCAAATTATGACATCGAAGCATTGTATTTGATCAGATAATCTAGTTCCGATTCATTTTGAGATGATGTAATGTCCATTCAAGTTCTGATCTCACAGTAAAATGGACAATGTGTCAGTTGTTTCTCACGATTTACATAAATTCCCAAGGGTTGCAATTGTAACTGCAATAATTCAATTATGTTTCTTTGCTATTTTTTTTCAGGTTAAATGTGCAAAATAACCTCTTGCATGAAAAAGTCGCAACATATAGATTAAAAATATTGAAATATGGCTGTATTATATTTGTAAAAATACATGTTTTTAAGACACGGCCTCATTTGGTTTGTAGATGTAAAATCTGATCGGTTTTTTTTTTAATTAAACTAACCTAAAAAATTGCTTTCCATAAAAACAATAATTTATGTTAAAAATATAAATATATGTTTAGTACCTAATAATTCATTATTTTGAGACATATTCACACAATAAATGCTAAATACAATGAAAGTATTTGGTCAATGCACTCTTTCTTCGGATAGCGATTTTCTTTCCCATAACGTAAAGAATCCAACTTTATGACTGTAATTATAAATAATTATGTGAACGATTTACATCTGCAAGATAGTTTTGAAATATTTCGACTGAATCGTAAACTTTCGACATGATGTAAATAATATTTGATCAGAAATATACGAGGAACCATTTTAACTAAACATTTGATTTTTAAAATTAGAAATTTATCTAATAAAGGGTAACATAATTGATTTTTAATCAAGCTTTCTAAAAATTATTAGGAAGAATTCCGACTCTGTGCCGGTGTATCGCAACACTAGCCTTATTAAAATGTCAACGTTTATGTCCCCTCACTAATCAATCTGACACTTGACTCAGTCACGAAAGCGCGCCATTCTAAATGATTCTAACTAATAATGTCAAAATAAATCAATTTCTGACGTATAAAAATAAAGACAATATAAACAAATATGGATAAGTTTCTCTGTAAGGAAAACACGACTTCTACTAAAATGGTAAGAATCATAATTTCGTTTAAGGTTTATTAAGTAATTTATAATTAGCCGATGCTAAATGTTACTTTATAATAATTCAGGTTTTAATCCTTAATTCTACGAAATTTTTTGTAGCAAAAAACTGTTTTTTTTTTAGTAAAGTCATAATATACATAATCATAATTACGTAATTTTCTCTAAACTAGTTCAGTAGATTTTTTTAATTAGTTGCTCGTCACACTGGACACCATCGAATTTAGGGTTAATTATACAACACGGAAACAAAAGGCTACTATACAAGGAAATATATATAAAGTTACTGCTTTCTATGTAATCAGTTTCATAATCCAATTGAAAATGAAACAGGGAAGGCATACCGCTATCGGGGACACAATATATTAGTAAAGGGCGTCTGTTTGTGTGAAAGTGTCTTCCGTGTGACGTAACCTAGGTTAACCGCTCTCATAACCTAGAAATTATACAAACTATCTTATTGGGTTTCCACTGCCGAAACATTAATATAAAAACATATGTCATCTCTCTTAGTTTTATGACGAAAAACTCTATTAAAGATCATAATATTCTACTTAAAAAAAACTAGTTGCTTTGCAATTTACCTAATTACCCTTAATTAAATGTTGATTCATTTACGGAGCTTTTGTAGCTCAGATTTAAAAAATAGGGTTTAAATTGGATTTTATAATAATTAAAATAAATAATTAAATTAAGCAATAGGTAACATCAATAAAGAGCGTCGGTGGCTGAGGGGTCAATCACTTGACTTGCAAACTGCAGGTACTGGGTTCGAATCCCGCCAGGTACCAATGTGTTTTTCGATTTCCGATTTACATATGTACATTTATCCGACGTTCTTACGGTGAAGGAAAACATCGTGATGCAACCTGCACATATCTGAGAAGAAATTCAAAGATATGTATGAAGTCAACCAACCCGCACTAGGCCAACGTGGGTGACTATGGCCTAATCACCCTTAACTTAGGGTAGGCTCCGAGCCCCTCGGTGGGGACGTATAGTGAGCTGATTATGATGAGGTAACATCATACTTTGGCAATAAGTTGCGCGAGATAATAATTTTGCAACAACGTATAGGATTTATGTCCAAGTAATATATTTTGCATTTGTCATCTAGGTCAATTATTAACATACGAGATTACACAATTACTCTAGAACTTGAATTTTAACTAAATATATTGTTTTTATAGCATACTATTGATTTAAAATTAGATTAGAGAAAACCCCAATAGCCTATTGGTTAAGACTACATCCGAACATGTTCCGTGTTCAAATCCATCATCGAATTATCATTGTAAAGCACACCTTTTACAAACTTTAAAGTTGGAATATGATAATTTAAAAAATAAAAAAGTAAAATAAATTAACTCATATTGTGAAATAAGTTAAGTTAAAATTTCTGATAAATATACGTACTAAAAATATTGTAATATTACATAAATATGTTTATTTATGGCATAAATATTTAGTAACATAAAAAATATATACTCGTAGTGCTCTGTATTTTTCCTTCGACCACAATAATATTTACGCAATATATCGGCGACTGGACAAGGTAGGCAAGGCGAGTCGGGGTCACTGACACAGTGCACTTTCACTCAGGGAGCTCACATCCTCCGGTATCGATAGGTTACGATCAAACGATTGCTTTATTTTGACGAAGATAATATCATTGTTGTAAAAAAAATGTTAAACAAACTTTTTAACTCCTAAGAACTGAAATAGAGAAATATTACAGTTAAGATGAAATCTTCAATTTACTTTACTTAAGATGTTATTATTTTTATTAAGTCCTTCAAAATTACTTTTAGCAACAGAATTAGTTTAAGTAAATATGAACAAATATATTGTAAAACTTTAAATCACATCATTCTAGTTAAATTTGTAAATAAAAACGTTACATCGAATTCAAAATACGTTTCCTTTTTAAATACAACGATTCGTTTCGTCATCACAAATACGTATTTCCGTTCGAAAGGGAAAGTGAACGTTTATATAAAGAAGTCAACCAAATGTGGCATTGACGAAATTTTGAACTAGGACATGCTTTGGCAATCGAAGGAAGTCAAAAATACACAAAAGATGGGCGAAGAAAAAAATATATATTTACAAAAAGCAAGAATCAGTAACAGTAGGTCTAGAAAGAGAGATGGAATGTGTGAAAGGTGACATGATTAAGAAATAAGTGACAATTGAAATGGTAAGTAAATCTGGAGGACGAAAACTGTCACACAAACCCCACTTACAGTGAGATTAAGATTGGGAGACGATGAAGAAATTCTTTGCAGAAGAATCGAATTCGAAATTTGAAAATCAAAGCCTGTGTACAGCTTTAAAATATTTGTAACTTTATCAATGAATCTTACCAAATAGTATCTATTAAATCATAATATCTATATAATAATTCCGGAGACGGTAAAGGCGGCTCTGGTATGTCATAATTTTCATCTACCACCGATGACATCACGATTAATTCTGAAAAATTCATTGCATAAATTCACGAGGAAATAACATAATATGTATTATGACGTGCATATTATTATGATGAATTATTTATTATGTCAATTAAATGAATAAATGATAACTGTAATTAATAATTTAGTTACATGTACAAATGTGGTGACCTGAGTAATATACGTAACCTAAATTTACACACAGAAATGTTATGAATTAATATATCTCTTTCATAATATATATGTGTCTCTATATCTATACTTATTAATAAAATTTAACTATCTGTGTAACATCGAAAAAAATTGTATTTTGTGAACATGATGTATACAGCGTGTCCCAAAATTCAACGATAGCTATGTTACTTAGGTAGCTAACACTAGCTACAAAAAATATTACAGGAATATCATCATATTTGTAGGCACAGTATCTAATCATATGAGTATCAAATTATGAGAAAAGTTACAAAACTTAACATAATAACTTAAAAAAAAGAGTTGGATTTTTTTTTGTATTTCTCCCTGTGTAGTTATTGATCTGGCTATACACCATTACCGTTTTATCGTTGAATTTTGGGACACGCTGTATAAGCGTTAATAAGAATAGCCAAGTATTAAAATTTTTGTCTATCCGTAAATCCGTGTTTGTTCGATCTGACGTGACTTTCATGGCATGGTAGCTGTTGCACGCGGTCATATTCTGGGCTACTTTCTTGCTCTTAATATAATTTTACGTCGTTAATTTAAAATTGTTATTTTAGTACAATGTTTTAGTTAATCCTGTGCGTGCTTTTAATATTTTATCTCTACTTATTAAATCAATATTTTAACGCTATTACTATGTATTGTTATTACAATTCAACCGCATTTACGATGGACGCAATAAAATATCTTATTTCGGACACGCTCGTTAAAACCCCGACATTGTGAAACATGAATCAATGGATTTAACGATTTATTTCACAATTACAATGAATATATTTGAATGAATTTATAAATTCTTTGATTTGAACTATTTATATCAAAAAATAAGTCTTAATTTAGTGGATTTTTGTACAGATTTGAATTAGTATAAAGTTATAGTAAATGTCGCCTAATTTTGTACTTAATTTTTTAATTAATCAAATTTTTAGAATACATATAGGGTGTACTTTTTAAATTTAAATAATAAGCTCTAGATAATTTAACTTAGACGAAATAATCTTATTAATGAGGTATCTTATTAATGAGGAATCTCATTTTAGAGCTTTAGAATGCTTCTTTAAATTCTTAATTTTTATATTCGCTTTCATATAGAAATTATCTTACCAAGATTAGTTCGAACTAAACTTGGTGAAATCCTCAGATTTGCTTAATTAAAAAGAACGTAATAGTATTGACTATTATGTTTAAAATGACTAATTGGAACCCTTGGTTTCTGAGACAAAAATCTCTGTATGAAACATATCGTCATCCCAGTCATAATCTTTAACAAAACTGAGATGATAATACGTTTTTTTATAAACGAAAGGGGCAACGGAACGGCAAATGGACATCTGCAATACTTGAGGAACCGCATGCGTTTCCCGCCATTGAGATGTTGATACTTTTTAAACGGCGATTATGGTCTCAGAAACCCAAGATAAGTCATATAGGAAAACCTCTCTAATATTTCATAATGTATGCAAATAATACGGAAGTATTACCGCATTTAATTCTGCTTATACTTAGTTCCGGTGAGGCAGAGATCACTTATGTAAGACATAAGTCTATGCTAACCTTAAAACTCGATGAACATATTTTAAGCATGCAAGAAGAAGATGTAATTATGAAGATTATTAGAAATTTTATGGTACTAAATTTTTTTACTGCAGTTTTGTTATTTTTAATCCGAATTTAAATTATTATATTTCTTTTTTATTTTATTATTTTCAGCCAGTAATGTTGTTCACAAATCAGGATTCTAATATAGCAACAAGTTTCTGGATATTATTTATTTTCTATTATTAATTCAGAATCATTTAGTTCTTGAGTAATTTTATTAATAATTGTCCGAAAAATTAGCAAAAAAAATCGTATTTTTCTGTCCTAAAACATCATATGTCATATTTACTTGAATATTTTTTTTTAAGAATTTAAATTTATAATGATAAAAAAATTGTGATTTTGTGCGCCAGTTTTTCTTTTAAAAATATCTTGCAATTTTAATAAAGTTTAATCTCCTTTTTGACAATTATTAATAATCTGTAATTAATTGTTGAAAAAATAAAAATATATTTTGAATTATAACCTCACTTTTAATAAGCTCAATAATTTATATTAATAAAATATATTCAAGTAGTATTTTTCCAAATTGTTCTTTTTATGTTTATGTTGAAATATGTTTTCGTGTTAAATGTACCATTACCATACAATTACTATATTTAATATGATTGCATAATTATTATTTCACAATAATCGAAAATAATATTTTGATTGTCGTCAAACTTACTCAATATATACTTAACGTTTTCAAAACGACTAATCATGGGTTTCTGACAACAAAAATGTATAAAATAACGTCATCCATGTCATTATCTTCGTCAAAACAGAGATAGCAATATACATATTTTTTTATAACAGTTAGGGGCAAACGAGCAGCGGGAACACCGATGTGTTCAACGACACCCATGGACATCAGTAATACCAGAGGAACCGCAGATTTGCCGGCCTATATGTTTTAAACGGGGATTTTTGTCTCAGAAACCAACGATTAATGGACTAATAACTCGTAACTTTCATGATTGATATTAAATGATATTCCATAACAAGTTGTTGTAATGCTAATCCTACTGAAATTAATATTTTAATATAGGAAATTGATATCATTATGTTTTTATTCATACCGTATGAGATATTGAGGTTAATCGTCATATGTTTGATTACGAAGAAGATTGAAATCTATCACAAAAAATAGCGACACAAATTAGTTTGAATGTTAAATAAAGTTTTGCTTATTTTCGAAAATATAAGAAGTATTTTAGGTCCACATTTGTTTGCCTTAAGTCATTTCATTGCATCACTTGAAGGCTAACGGTTGTTTTTATTTATCAGTTGTCGCTTTAAATTTAGAGAGTAGTTTTAGCATTGTAGAGTAACTTAGCTCGAGGGGTCCTGCGACAACCTCGATCTTTGCCATTCCTACATATCACTAATAATTATTACCAAATTGGAAGGTCGTTAAGTCGCTTTGGTATTCGTTAGATGGAGTAACTGAGCTCAAAGGCCCCGAGAGTTCGACTTTTTAGCGGTGCTCATTTAATATCATGTAATCGGTGTGAGCGTTGGTGGCTTAGGGGTTAAGCACTAGACTTGTAATGTGTCTTGTGTCCTGGGTTCGAATTTGTACCAATATTTTTTTCGATCCGACGTATGGTAAAGGAAAACATCAAAAATACAAACTGCACATATCTACGAAAAAAATCATTGGGGATGTATAGTGAGCTGATGATGATTCGTTTGTCTTTTAAAGCTTACCGTCAATGTGCGAAGGGTATTTGTGCGCTGCGAAGCCTGTAGGCGCGGCGAGGGCGGAGGAGGTGTGCGGGTAGTGTGCGGGCGCGGTGGGCGCCGCATAGGCGCTGGGTGGTGGTCCGTACTCTACGTGGGAGGTAGGTGGAGGACCGTATATTACCGCCGCTGAAATTATATAACAAATTTAACAATCACACATTTAATTTGGCACTTCAAGAACATGAGTACTCGTGTAATACTTGTGCCAACTAAAACCGCTGGTAATATACAAATTGGAAACAAGAAATAAAATGTGTATGCTTTTGTTTCTATGCTTTTAAAAGTCAAATTAGGCATCAAGTTACAGTATATGTGTTTCTTATGGTTAGGAAAATGTCTTGAAATAAAGAAAAACATAAAGTGAAATTGAATTTATATTTTTCAGACGATTATAACAAAATGTCATAAATCAATCTCTATAATGCAGTAATTCTGTTAGTAATAAAATTATTGTATAATAATGAAGCTTATATAATTTATAAGTATAATTCACACGATCATACGAGTGAAGTAAACAATACAAAATTATATTTAACTTTGCATATGTTACGTAAGTTGAAGTGATAAATGTCATCATGAACAAAGGAAACTCTTACAAAGTTTATTATTTTTACATCCAAAAGAGAAACGATTGAAATTGATAAAAGAGTTATTTTTACTTAATACATCTCCTGAATCTTCATTTATCGTAAGAGAGGTTTAGTGTCAGCTCTGACAAATCCTCTCCAAGGGCTCTAGCCTATTATGTCAGGAGTGACAATGATTTAGTAGGATTATCTGTAAAACAAGTACAATTGAGGAGTAAAAGATTAGCGTGGTTTGGACATGTTATGAGGAGGGATGATGATGATATAAGCAAAAAAGTAATGAGATTGAATGTGGATGGCTACAAGGGTAGAGGAAGACCAAAAAAAGTATGGAATGACTGTGTGAAAGAGGATATGCGTAAGAAGGGGGTAGACTCGGATATGACGGCTGATAGAGATGTATGGAGGAGTAGTACATGCTGTGCCGACCCTCGATAGGGATAAGGGCAGGTTGATGATCTGTAAAACAAGTATTACTTGTTGGAGGAAAACTTGTCAGTTCTTACCTGCTGGTTTCTTATGACTTAAAGCTGCAGAGCTTACGATCTTCTTTCCAAGATTGCTGACCACGTCACCTTTAGACGATATCACTCTGCCTAGACTAGCGGCTAACGCACCTCCTCCCTTGATCAACTGACCCTTTAGGATTGTCACACCTCCAGTGATAGCCTTCACCGCTTGGAACAAAGTGTACAGGATGGATTTCTTTAAGCCCCAGTAGTCTACTTTTTCATCATGCTGTAGAAAGTAATATTAAGATTAGTTAGTAAGCATTCATTTGTTTTTTGCTAAGGTTATTTTTCTGTTTTTTAAATAGGTATTCTAAGCTACTCATTATTTAAAAATTTGCATGTATTTTATGATTCCTTGTTATATGTTGCTTTTTAGTGACCGTCGGATAGTTCATTTTATTGTCACTGTATAAGTGAAGTGTACTTTTTATTGCATGTATAAAATTAATTTCTATTTTACCAAAGAGATAAGCTTATTAGAAAATCTCGAGACATAATGATAGTGGATTGTAGCTACTATTTATAGTAGTCCTTAGTACTTACTGGTTCATAAGAATATCCATGTTCTCCATGTTCAGATTTACTGGAGGCGGAAGAAACGAATGATGCAGCTCCGGCTGACGCCTGACCCAGCAGGCCGAGTTTGCTCTGAATACCTGACGCTGCTTTCGAAGCGACCGCACTTAATGATTGAGCAGACGATCGCTTTGTTCTATTGAAAAATAAAATGTTTAAAGTATGAAGTCGTTTATGTCTTTTGTATGAACAGAAATATGTGAATGGTTTTCATTCGAACATACCATCTCACATTAAGCTAGAGGCGTTCTAAATCTATATATATAAAAGAAAGTCATGTTAGTTACACTATTTATAACTCAAGAACGGCTTTACCGATATGGCTGAAAATTGTTGAAGAGGTAGCTTCGAGCCAGGAGACGGACATAAGTACTATTTATTCTTTTTTTTTTCGAATTTATGCCTTGAAGAGCTGCTTTTTATTTAACCTACTAATATTTTAAATACGAATGTTTTGATGGATGTGATGTGGATGGATGGATGGGTGGGTGGGCTACACTAATTAAATTTTTTATATGTCCACGCGGACGGAGTCGCGGGCTAGTATTATATAATTGTTTTTTTTTTATAGGAGAAGGGGACAAACGAGCAACGAATCGTCTAATATTATTTGATCCGACGCACATGGATATCCGCAGCGCCAGAGGAACCGCAGATGCGTTGTCGGCCTTTAAGGAAGTTAAAGTTAAGTTGTTACCTTCGGCACATCGAAATATTAATTCAATGGACGCAATTGTTGACAGCGATAAAGACAAACTTTTTTATAGCCTTAACGACACGACTGGACTCTACTGCGTCGAAGTCATCCAAATAACATTAAGTGAACAAATAAATTGGTTACATAACTACGCGCGCATTCTCGCGATTTGGTCATGGGTCGATGTGTGTTGGCGGAACATTATACCTCATAATTTCTTCAGCTGCGAGACCCTCGGCTAGTACTTCCAACTGCTGCGGTGTCATACGGCTAATGGCTGCCATGTCGATGATATCCAGCTCGAGGGGAGCGCGTGGCGCAGGCGCTGCGAGCGACGTTGCCAAGCAAAATAGGCACACCCATATCTGTTGTAGAAACAAAGTATAAGTATATTACTCTATTTATATGAAATATATTTAGTATCAATGTCTTTCTGGAATAATAAAAGAGATATGTGTATTCTTTACTTTGATATCAAAACATTAAGACGGTTCACATTAAGTTAAGTTGAGTTAAGTTTGTGGTAAATAAGTATGCCAGTGCCAACAAATATTGTGTCGAAATAAGTCTAAAATATAGTTAACAAGCTAGATAAATAGTGTAATTTCTCTTCTGTAAGGAAAGTCGATAGAAAAATTGATCTCGGCCTGATCAGTAGTCATTTGTTTTCATTGCTTTTATTTCTCACTATTGTCTCTATAGTTATGAACTGAACAAATAGCTATCTACTACCCATGTACAATAACATGGGAACAACAACATGACGTCGCTTTTAACCCGTTTCTAAGCAACGCTCTCCCGAGCCTATACGACTATGGCATTCGTTAAAATGTAGGCTCATATATAGCGCTTTAGGAATTTTTTACAGAATGTTACGCTCGAACGTATTTGCAGAACCAATCAACATCTTCCTGTGATCCCATGTAAGGTTGACGCACCAGGTTTTTATCTGGATAATAAATCGACCTTTCTTCCGCCAGTTCAGTCACCAGTTCTTAACCAAGTTTCCTTTCACTCAATCTAACCATATCATCCGCGACCGGAGTATCTATACACATTCATTAGACTTCTAATAATAACATATAAATGTTTTGAGATCAAAATCGATCTTTATAACATATTCTCGTAGTTTTGTCAATACGGATGACGATAGGTTTACAGAGATTTTGGTCTAAGAAACCAACGATAAATAAATCATGAGGAAGTAAGTATACGTGCGTAAATAAAGTGTAAGATCCGACTGATTGTCGGTGCGCGGCGCGAGCCTTGGCAGTGAAAAGCGAAAGTTGTGGCAACGTCACCGCGGTCGCCGCACCGCAGTGTTTGGAGCTCTAAAACTAGCGTATTATTTAATGATGTAATAATATTATAATTAATTCTCATTTTCAACAGCTTTATCACTATACTAGCTGTCGCCCGCGAATCTGTCCAAGCGGAATTTAAAAAAAAATAGTAGCCTAAGTAATTTGTAGGATGTGTGTTCTTCCAGTTATTTACTGATTGTTAACTTGTTTATTTCCCTATAAGTAAACACTGCACTGATTGTATTAATTCTTTGGGAGAATGAGACCGTACAAAATTTAAAAAAAAGACACGATGCAGAAAAAAATATTATTCAACTTTAATAAAATTATTTTTGAGTTCATATTGCATCGAATGCCTTGTCTAGCAGTATTTGTAAACACACTTGACACTAAGCAATGTTGCTTTATCCTAGTGATGATTTAAAGTTTCGTGGCCCCACTGTTTAAATACTTGGCGTATCTAGAAACTTCAATAACTAGATTAGTTCGTAAAAATATTTTTTAAGAATTACTTAATTCATGAGAAAGTTATTTTAGTTATTTTTAATCAAACAGAAAGTAAGTTTTTATTTCTTTATATTAAACACAGACAACGTAGAGTTCATAAGAATAAGAGATATTCATAGTTTGTTTGTGTTTATACTGAAAAAAAAATCGTAAAAAAAAAAACATCTTTACAAAGAAATTGGATTGATTGATGAACGTAAACATTAGTAACAAAAGTTAATTTTTCTAAATTATTTATTTCTCAGTACCTGGATGACCTCGGTATTTTTTTTAATTGTGTTTTTTGGAAATTATATTTAAGTACGAATTACTAAAATGATGAAATAGGAATAATATTTTTCGATCTGACCGATAGAAAAAGTTAAGTTTATGTTTAAGTTGATTATCGATAAAACACGAATAAAATAACATTTTCTAAAAATGATTCCTAGCTAGATCGATTTATCACCCCCGAAACCCCCTTTATACAAAATTTTATGAAAATCGTTGAAGCCGATTCCGAGATTCCAATTATATATATATATATATATATATATATATATATATATATATATATATATATATATATATATATATATATATACAAGAATTGCTCATTTAAAGATATAAGATTCAAAAGATGAACTGACTGAACTAAATATGAACTATCGAACGAAAGATGATTGTGATTGTGTGTAATTAAATACACTATTAAACTAATACTAAACATATTAAAAATAAAATTACTTTACAACTTAAATACATACTTGTACTGAAATTCTAAAATACAAGAAATAAAATCGTACACACAAACATAAACAAAAATACTTATTGCGTAAAAAGCATCAATTGGATTAAAAAAAACAAATTGCTTAAGATCAATTATTTTATTGCATAAAAGCATTAATATATTTATTCTAGAAAGTCCAAAACATGACCTAAAAGCTTACTTAACTGGTCTGTTACTGATTTGACATCATAAAACTTTGACCTATAGAACGAGAACACGCTGTATCAAAACGTGAAGGTAGAATTTAAAAAGTAGTTCTACAGGGTGTTACGCAAATCGCTATTAATTTAATGAATTTAGGTTTTTTGTGTTTGTTTCGTAATAATTATCAATTTTTTACTTCCTGTAGTTTATTCATTTATCTGAGAGAATTATTTTTATCACTCTCTGTACTGTTACATACTTCATCATCAGCTCACTATACGTCCCAACCGAGGGGCTCGGAGCCTACCCTAAGTTAAGGGTGATTAGGCCATAGTCAACCACGCTGGCCAAGTGCGGGTAGGTTGACTTCACACATATCTTTGAATTTCTTCTCACATATGTTCCAGGTTGCATGACGATGTTTTCCTTCTCCGTAGGAACGTTGAATAAATGTACGTAAGTAAATCGGAAATCGAAAAACATATTGGTACATGGCTGGATTCGAACTCAGAACAGATTGCAAGTCAAGTGCTCGACCCCTGAGCCACCGACGCTCTATTACGTACTTACGTTTATTTTATAAATTAGTAAAAAACTTGTGACTTTATTCCAAATTCGACCATAATCTTAATAATATTATAAATGCAAATCTTTTGATGCATGAATGGATAGATGTTTATTAAAAGGTATCTCTAGAGCGACCGCATAGATCTCGATGAAATTTGGCATAAATGTAGGATATAGTCTGGAAGAACATAAGTAACTATTTTTTTTAATCCACGCGGACGATATCTCACAGCTAGTACAAAATAAAACATATTATTGATTAATAATAGCTTATTCTACTTATCTACATTAACTTTAACTTTAAACAAATATCACGTTTATCCGTTCACGTAATTTCCTTAAAAATGTATGAAAAGTTTTTATTTCACGTATTAATATAAATATTCTTTCTCATCGAACCAAGACTAAAACATATCTAATAATTCTTCTATGCTAATATTATAACGAGGAAAGGTTTGTTTGTTTGTTTGTATTGAATAAACTCCGAAACTACTGCACCGATTTGAAAAATTCTTTTACTGTTGGGAAGCTACACTATCCCCGGTGGACATAGGGTTTATTTATTACTAGATTTTTTTATTCCACGCAGAAGTCGTGGGCAACTGCTAGTTATAAATAAAACTAAGTACCGTATCTTATGTATCATATTGTTGTCAAATATATAACAGGAAATAGACAATAGCCACTTTAGTTAGTTATTTCAAAATTCACGCAAGCCTGGCAATGTTGATTACCACCTGTATTGTTTATGGTAGCTCATGCCACTTATGACACCGTGTCAGTTATGCTGTGGTAGAGCTGTGACTAGTTAGGAAATATTTTCTATAGTGGCATTCTTTTGTAACGATATATTTCTTCCTTTTTAGGGTTCCGTACCTCATAGAAAAAAATCGGAACCCTTATAGGATCACTTTTTTTATGAAAAAGATTCATTATTATTTCCCAAATAACAAAAAAAATCTATTTGAACTTGATATGAAATTACTTAAATATTTGAGCTTCAATTTTTGTTTCAATTTTTCAAAAATATATCAATTTGTTTGACACTTTTGTCCTTGCACTAGCTGTTGCCCGCGACTCCGTCCGCACATTAAAAACTAAATTAGTAGCTTATGTGTTCTACCAGACTTCTCTTTACATTAGTAAGATAGTAAGATTTATATAAATAGCTCAGTTCGGATATCGCGAGTCGTCTGAGCCGCTGTGTGGCTTTTCGTTTCCTCGTTCTAACCGATAAGTATAATACTCGACGTGTATTTGTCGACTTTGAGTGCTTCAAATAGAAAGCTAGACGCTATCTTCCTCGTTGTATAAAGAAGTTATAATCATATTATAGTTACTTCTACGATTTATTAAGTTTTTTAGTACTCTGAGAACCCTACATTAAGAAGAGCTCTACAGAATTATTTTAAAAAATTTACGGTAACATTCAGTGCCGTAAAGTACTTTAAAGCCGTAAAATACATAATGTACTTTAGTAGACAAAAGTTACTTCCACAAGACAAATTTTCTTTGCAGAATTTATTAATTCATAACTGTCGTCCCTTACTTCTTCATTGATAAGACAGAGACGAAAATACTTATCAATACAAGTGGCACTGCAATGGAGTTCTACGTTTAAACTATCTGTTTGAATATGGAACACTTTAAAAAAAGAATGCGTGACGAAGCGATTACTTTTGACAGTTAGCGTGCCATTACGTCAGTGCGCCTGCGCATTGTTGTTCTCTTGCTAACGTAACAGAGTAGATACGAATCTCACTCGAGGCATCAGGAAATAAACGTGTTTATAAAGTCAACTAAACGGCCAATTAAAAATGTGCAAATTAATGTTTGTAATAGATAATAATTCTACAAAAGAATAGTAAAATAATTAAACTAAATAATTAAAATGCTACTTGAAGACAGTATTTCACGCGATAACTAAGCACAAAAACAGGGCTAATTAAGAAATAAAAATCAGTTTTATTTTGTAATATTTGTAGGTTATTTGAATTAATAATAGTCGTAATCTAATCGATTAGGTAGAATAGTAATCAATATGTAAAATCAATACTTGAGAAATGATTTTTTTCAAGCGAAACAAGCAGGTGAGAAGATAATGTTTAAAGATTCTAAACACGTCGTCTCAACTCTGGGGTCACGGGTTATATAACAATACATAAGTAGGACGAAGAAATCCGCTTTGTCGACTCGGAATTCTTGTGATTAACATATCCGAAAACATTATCCGCAAATTGTTTTGCAATAAAATATCTTCATTAATTATAATCCTTCTTATGTCTGCTTATGCCAATCTTACTTCTTACTTATGCGAATGTTTGGATGTATGGATGTTTTTTTTTTTTTTTTTTTTATGAGAGCGGCTTTGTGCCGCTCTCGCCTTCACCCCTGACATGTATGGTCAGAGTCTTTGTTCATCCTAATTTAGTTTTCTACAACAATTTTAAAATTTTGGTTTTTAAATTACAATTTTCAACTTGCTTTTACGTTTTTTAACATTAAATTTACGTTACTATTTATTTCACAACTACATTTTTACTTTTCTGACTTATTTACATTTTACATTTTACCTTTGTTTTATCTTTGTATTTTTAATTTTGACAATATTTTAGCGCTAATCGATGGACTACATGGTGGTGCTTCTCCCTGTGTATGTGTATGGATGTTAGAAGATATCTCGAGAACGGCTGCATGGATCTCGAAGAAATTTGGCATATATGTAGAAAATAGTCTGGAAGAGCACATAGGCTACTAAATGTTGTTTTTAATACCGCTCGATTGGAGTCGCGTGTCGGTTACTTTAATATGTGTTATTCATAGTTATAACTACAACATTTTTGACAAATATTCGCTTTAGTGTATAAAATTTAAGTGTTGTTAATGTCTCGGGGCCTTCCTTAAATAATTGGGTACTATCGCTTGGGCCGCGGACGAGAGCGAAAGCGTGCCCGTGGCCCCGTCCCGATGCGTCAGAGGGCAGTCAGGTTTTAGTGGGTATTCTGGTCACCTTCTGTGGCCGGCGAGTCCCACACTCCCTACGCCATTGCACCGCCCGGCGTAGGCGTGCGTAAATGCATTTCCTGACTATAAAAAAAAAAAAAAGGGTACTATCGCTTCACTATTATCTGCAATTCTTAATTTACGTGATTCTCTAAACGAAGCAAACTTTAAAATTGTGATGTTTAGTCATTGACTTTGATTTTTTAACTTAACAACTTTAATTTTATGCATTTAATACAAATATTTTAATAATGAATAAAATAAATGAATTCAACGTTTCCTTCCTCCAACAAATAGGGATGTGCCACTTTCTATCGACAACCTTCCGCATATTAGTGTCAACAGATGTTAGTAATATCGATAATTTGTCCGACGCATTGCGGTAGTCAGAAAGCAAAACGGATTCACTTTCGATGCTATGTTACGTTATGTGTCGATGGCCGCGAAGCCTTCTGTTGACTTCATAATATTAGTACAGTCGTGGACTTTAATTTCCCACCCATTTCGGTGAAATATTATTAAAGCTAATATTAAATTAAAGCTTTTACGTTGTCAGTTTGCTATAAAATATTTGAACCTAAATGGGAAGCAAATTAAATTCGTTGACTTGATGGTTAAGACTTTATTAAATAAATAAAAATAATAAAGATATCCACGTATATAGCTAGTCTATAAAATTACTGTTATATCTGTATAAAAATAGTTTGTTCTCTTAAAGTAACTCTTGAAAATATAGTAGATGTCTCCCGCGACACCGTCCGCGCGGAATTTAAAAAAAACTATTTGTCGTAGCGTAATGTTATGTAGCCTAAACCCTTCCTCTATAAATGGACTATCCAACAAAATAAGAATTTTTCAAACCGGACCAGTACTTCCTGAGATTAGCTCGTTTAAACAAACAAACTCTTCCACTTTATAATATTAGTATGGATGGGTTTATCCAGACTATGTTCTATATGTATGCCAAATTTCATCGAGATCCGTTCAACCGTTTTGGAGATATCTTCTAATAAACATCCACGCATCCATAAATCGAAACATTCCCATTTTTATGTTATAAAGTGGCAAACGAGCGAGTGGCCACGTGAAATCGCAGAAATAGCAAAGTGACCGTTGCCCATAGACATACGCAATTGCTTATGCGTTGCCTACCTTTCATCGACGGAGGAGAGGATGCACAGAAAGAAAACATTTCCATGCATCCTCTCATTCGGAAAATCCACTTCCACTTCACATCCTTTCCTTATAAGAAAAAGGGTAGGAAGGGAAAGAGGACTAATTTAGGCCTCCGAGACGCACACTCATCAGACGAAACTCGGAGTTGCTTCCACTTCACTCACTTCACACAGTAACTTTATAATATTAGTAAGATTTATATTTTACTTGATATTGTATTGCATCCCATATTCATCTCGTAATTATAAATACGATGTCTGTATAAACATATTGCTATTTATTTTAATACGAACGCATTGAATGTTATTCAAAGTTACAGTTAATTTCGGTTTAAAATTCTGAGTTTTGTCAGTGGTTAAGTAGACTATGTTAATTAAAAATTTCACTTAATTAATTTTAATACATTTTTATATGAATAATATTTTAAAAACTTATTCATCGACTTCTATATCCATTATCATCATCATCATCAGCTCACTATATGTCCCCACCGAGGGGCTCGGAGCCTACCCTAAGTTAAGGGTGATTAGGCCATAGTCAACCACGCTGACCCAGTGCGGGTTGGTTGACATCACACATATCTTTGAATTTCTTCTCAGATATGCTTCACCGTAACTTTTATATCGCCCATTTTGATTTTTAACTTGTGAGACTAATCTCGAGATTCATTTATTTATTTGACTTTTTTACTAATCTGTAATCATTTATTTTATTTAGATAATTCTATTACGTTCTTAACTAATACTAGACATTTAATAATTCAATTATAATCTTACTAAATAACTAACCACTACATAACAAATGAATAAATAATACGATATTAAATAAACTATATACCAAAACTAAACCAAACTAAATAATATATACTTGGACAAATAATATTTTAAGTTATAACAAAAATAACATTATAAACAAAGCTAAAATTAATACACAGATCTTGTAAATGTCATCGACAATTTTATATAATAATTAATATAGTAAATAAAATCTTCCAATTTCAAAATATATTTATTTTATGTCCTGGCATAGACTGGCATGACGTAGACTTCATAAAGAAAGATTCCTTATTTACGAAACTTCGTAAAATCACCAATACTTCGTTCATACATATTAAACAATTGAATTTAACTATATCTCAAATATTTCAATGATTGTCTATTATGTTTAGAAACAGAAGTCACTAAGAACTCCCTTTTTTTTTTAAGTTTATTTTTTGAATTTCGAATAAACTTCGAGACTAAAGTTTAGAAAAACTAAATGGCAGCAATTCATGTAGCCATATTCACGATTTTCCTTAAAAGTAAACTTACAACTGTCTAAAAAGGTATTGACCACTATTGAACACATTAGAAATGTAAGGAAAATTTACATCATTACGAATTTACGATGCGGTCGTGACCAACAGGATAAAATAACTTACGTACGTATAAATCTAAATAATAGAATACAGGGATATATTTAAGAGTAACAAGAATAAAGTTATTTTGGTTTATGAAGTTTTTCAATAATTTAAGTAGCAATGCGAGTAACTTTAAAATAACTTGTTCGGTAACCGCAAGTGGAAAGTTACTTTTTAAGAGTACCGAATCATATTTTCATTTAAATTTTTAATTTATAAGCAAACACATGTCTTTCACTTTTAAAGATCACCTTACCTTAAGCGAAGAACTACAGACTTATAAAAATTAATGACTCTCACCTTTAATTTGCGTGTGTTAGTCATCCTGCTTTTCAAACAGCGAAAGTCACAGACACGTTCACAAAAAGTTCACTAAACACTAATAATTATTAAAATACACACTTAAAAATATTCGTAATAAATTAAAAATAAATATATATTTGTCTATGTTTTTCAAGATGGCGTCGATTTTGACAGTTTTACCGCCAAATTCGTATAACTTTCTCGCGCGTCGAACGTGCGTCGTTTGCGGGTTCGCTGTCACTCTCGCCGGCGGTGCGCTATTTTCTTTTATTTAAACATCGAATCCCCACTTTCTTGAAGATTGTGCATTATCGCATAACAGCATCAGGTGTTATCAAAAATTATTGAGGCCGCCCGGACGGATGATCTGTGTATCGACGTGAATTACGAAACCGTAATTGCATTTATTTTAGCATAACGATATTATAGAGGTTAGTTATGTCTGAAAACAGTAAAACATATGAGTACTATTTATAATAAAATGCAGTTATCTCTTTATTGCAATACTTTGTAACATAATTATATTCTTAATTAATTTATTTTAGTAAATAATGCATTCTATTTTGAGTATGTATATGCAGTAGTTCGTATGATCCGTTTTTCTGCGTATTTTATAGTAACTGTAACAAATTAACCTCAATATTGTGCAATAAGTGGATATATCTTCTACAAAAAGGATACATAAAATGTTTAGACACGTTCTAATATTAAGTTATCTTTCTTGGATCTGTTTTAAATCTAGATAAATTATAATAACAGCCCTTAGTGTTTACTGCTAGTTACACAACGCCCTACATCAAAGTATCGATTAAATTATCTGAGTCGTGTACATCCTTCTTTATATCCGATATGTGCAATCGTCCTAGATTTATACTTTAAATATACAGCGTGTCCCAAAATTCAAAGATAAAACGGTACTGGTGTATAACCAGATCGATAACTGCAGTTTAAATCGAGAATTTTAATTAACTATGACTCCTAATAACGCAAATTATATTAAAAACTCAATTATTAAAATTACACCGAAAAACGCAACGACAAAGAGCCTGTTAAAATAAGGAAAAAGAAATAAATAGTTACCTTATCTGTCGCCCGCGACACCGTTCGCGCCGAATTAAAAAAAAAACTTAATTAGTAGCCTACGTGTTCTTCCAGACTTTGTTCTACATCTATACCAAACAGCGAGATTCATGCGACCGTTCTGCAGATATCTTCAAACATTCTTCAATCTAAACTTTCGTATTTATATAATAATATTAGTAAGATTAATGTGTTATTGTTTATGTATATCAAATTATGTAATATCATTTACTTTGTAGTTTTGACATAATTTTAAGCAGATATTTGAAACAAAGAGTCGTTATAATGTGATATTATGAGGTATGAGGTAGCATTACGTTAGAATATGTGTTAAAATGTTACACGTCTATAATAATGTTGACAATTTCAAGTGGAAACAGTGCGTAGCGTTTACGGAAAATTTCTTCAGCTGGCATACAATATAATTTACACTCTATTGGTATGGTTTTAGAGATGGTTTTTAATTGATTATGATGGTGGGATTACAGAATTGCTCCTTTTCAGTTTTTTTACGTGACGTAATTATGGTGCATGTAAGTATTTGATGAATGTTATAAATTTATTGAGAAGATTTAGTACAAAAAATTATTCTCAAAGAATGTATGTTACGGAGGTTTTTCCAATGTTTATTTTTTTATAAGAGAAGAGGGCAAACGAGCAACTGAAACACCGAGGTGTTCATTGACGCCCATGGACATCAGCAATACCAGAGGAACCGCAGATGCGTTGCCGGCCTTTGAGATGGTGATACGCTCGCTTCTTGAAGGACCCTATCGTAGCGGTATGGAAATACCGCCGGGGACAGAGCATTCCACAACGCGGCTGTGCGAGGTAGTAAAATTATATCTTGTATTTTATACTTACTTTATAATTTATTATATTTGTAAAACTAACTATAAACTTAATTCACAAATAAGACTGGAGATAAAACAAAAAGTTGTAAAAATTGGTCTAAGGACATCGTAGTTATGTGAAATAAGTACATCATTATAGTAAAATAAAGTTCAAAAATATAAAATGTTATAATATAAAAATATAAAAACGGTAAGGTCTTAAAATTACAAATACCATTTAAGGTATATTTGCAAGTTTTATCATCTGTTAAAAAAAATCTCTTCATGTCAAAATTGTATCACTTACTGTGGGTTTTTGAAACCAAAATTCCAGTTTAAAACATGTTATTCTCTCTGTCAAAGATAATTAGGAGCATTACAATATTAATACTAAGATTTAGCTGTCAGAAGTCTACGGTTATTTAGCTTACTTAAGCTGTCCATATTCCGATATTCCGTCGACGCATCAACTGAGAAACTGTCACACGATCTTAATGTTTAAGTACAAAATGTCAGTAAGCATAAATTCATGCCGTCACTTATATTGAAGGATTGCAACAAAAATGAGGTTATAATACTAGAACATTTCTTCACAATATATTTTGTGACGTGTTGAAATTATTTATGTTATCTATGACACAAAATATCGCTGTCATTTTATGTTCCCATTAATCTATTTCCTTAAATGAATAATTAAATGTAATTTGACGTATTTCACGATATTTAATAACGTAGTGCGTTACTTTGCTTTACGATTTATTTTAATAAAATAATAATTGAATTTTATACATAAATCAATTTAATTTATTATCTTAAAATGAAATAGAAAATTTCATCTCCCTGTCCTTATCTCACGGGATGGACACAACAGATTTGGTGTACTAAATCGATCGATTAACCATTTCACTTGTATCTCCCTTTCTGATTATGTAGTCTATCTTTGGCCTACACATACCAATTTACCCTAATAAAAAAGGGATACTACGTCCCTTTTTATTCGGGTAAATTGGAAAATCGTTACCTTAACAATATATATAAATTATATCTATATTTACTTTTATTTTATTGATTAATCCGGGTGTAAAGTACTGGTTGGGCGCTTACGAAAAGTTTACGTAAGACGGACTTTCAATACAGCACGGAGATTCCTATCCGTTGGCTTCCTGACATATGCTCTAATACCAGGACATAAGTCCCGGACACTTTCTAATTACGATTGACCTGGATAAATTTAGCTATAAAGCTACTAAAAATTAACGCTATATGAAATCGTTCCAACGAAAAACAACTGAATAACTTGTGTTTTCATTTATAGCGATATAAAAAAAAGTCGCTTGCTTGTGCCATGGTTCCTTGTGAAGAGACTCCGTCCGCGCGGTATTAAAAAAAACTTAATATTCAAGCCTAAGCCTTTTCTTCGGGAATATGTTCTACATTTGTGCTAAATCTAATCCGTTAAGCCGTTCTGGAGATACCTTCAAACAAACATCCATCTAAACATTCGCATTTGTAATATTATTAAGTAATATAACATAATCATTGTCATGAATCAACTAAGTATCAAAAAACCAAACTTTGTCCTTTATAATGTTATTATGCAATCTTTGAACTATTCTATACATCTTACATAATAATACTTTTAGTACTAACAGTAATCCCTTAAAAATAACAAAGCTTACGCGAAATGTAAACACACAATGGTTTTGTAGGTTTCCCAACAGAACGGTCACACTCCTCACGTTTGGTTACGACAAATGGCCCATTAACTTTTCTAATGACAGTTATTTAGAAACATATTTGCAATTTTTAATCATCATTCATTTTGCCAAACTAATGACTAAGATGATACAAGTACATCATCAGCTCATATATGGGGACATACCAATGAGGAGCATAAACAATTAAGGGTTACTGAAAGCATAGACTAGAGAGGAGCGGCGAAGAAAAAGAAAACCACGGACAACCACGCCACGCGTTGTATTTTGGTTGTCTACTAAAATGGAATTTCTTCGAAGATATGTGCAGATTGCATCACAGTTATCTTCACCATAAGAACGTGGTATTAATGGTAAAAATGTTGAATATCGAATACTACACTTGTATGTGAGGTGCGTAAGGGGCGAGGATCCAACCTGGACGTGAAGATTACAGTCCGGTAAGGTGCTTAACAATGCCAACGACACCCTTGTGTCAAGTATATAACAGAAGGAACGTTTAGTCTTGTTTATTGTATTTTTTTTAAGTAATTTCACCAAGATTGATGCCGCCGTTCCATCCAAAAATTTTCATTTATAATATTCGTAGTAATTTCTTTTAAATATTACTATACAGTCTTTACAATCCATGTATATTTTTAGCTCTTAATTTTTAAGTAAATATTACATTTCTGGTTAAATAGTCATTATACATGTTTTTATTTTCAATACGAAGTCGGGCATAAATGGAATTAATTCACTCAAAGCATGACATAAGAAGCTCGTGGTTAAATCCACAAAAATAAAATATATGGCCACAAAAAAAAATGTGATCGTCAATCAAAACAAGGAAGTTCCGATTAACAAACAAGTGTGTCAAATTTAACCAGATATGACTCGTAACTGTACAATTCTTATAATATTACGCAATAGCTGTTGACCGCAACTTCGTCCGCGCGGAATTAAAAAGAAAACTAAATAAGTAGCCTATATGTTCTTCCAGACTATTTTCTAAATCTATCCCAGATTTCGACAAGATTCGTTCAGCCGTTCTGAAGATGCCTTCAAACAAACATCTATCCATCCATCTAAACATTCACATTTATACAAGAGATCATTGACTTTGTATGAAACAGTCATGTTTTAATTATTATTAGGATTTTTTAGTTACAATTATATATGTATTACATCATAAGATGAGGCGAGTGAAAGGTGTTAGGACTGCGCTAAATGGAGGTCCATGGTCTCTGCCTACCCCTGTGAGATGTGGGTGTAAATTATGTTGTTGTATTAATTAGATATATTTTGTTTGAATATATTAATTTAAATTTTTTTATTGTTTTGGGTTGCTAAGAAATGGTTTTATTTATTGCTAGCTGTTGCCCGCGTGTTCGTCCGCGCGGAATTAAAAAAAGAAAACTTAATAAGTAGCCTATATGTTCTTCCAGACTATGTTCTATATGTATGCTAAATTTCATTGAGTTTAGTTCAGTCGTTCAGAAAATACCTTCATACAAACATCCATCCAAACATTCGCATTTATAAAATTAGTAATATTATTTTCGAAGTGATCTTTTAAGAGTTTGAAGAAATTATTAGCTTTTCTTACGAAATATGTCACCGGACAATGATTGTATGTCAAATTATATATTTAAATAGCCATGGTTATTGTTGCTATTCTAAAGGTTAAGCAATGCATTGAACAATGGAAATGATTTCTTTACGACCGTCCTTTAGGGTTTGCTTCTTACGAAACTATTGCAAATGAAACTACTAGGGAATGCATATTGCAGTTAATCTTACTAATATTATAAATGCGAATGTTTAGATGGATGGATGTTTGTTTAAAAGTATCTCCAAAATGGCTTCAAGGATCTCGATAAAATTAGACATATAGCTTGAGCATACTCTGAAAGAAAACATAGGCTATTTTTTTTAATTTTGCACGAACAGAGTCACGGGCGACAACTAGTATTGATATACAGTTGAAAATGAATAAGCAAGTATACCGATGGATGACTACAATAAGGGAGACACTTGATTTAGTGAGAAGCCTAATCGAGAAAAATGTCGCTGTCTCTTGGACTATCGCTTATACACGTTTGACTGTACATAAATATCTAATATACTGGTATAGCTAAGCAAACTTCACCTCTTTGAAGAAAATGCTTCAAACTATTTAAAAGGTAAGCGTTTCTGTATGTAAGAATTCGTTTTTTTTTTTAATAACGGGGTCAGCAATAAATTGAGCGCCTGTGAAAAAAATGTAACTGTCTTGATTAAACTTTGCTATTAAAATTACTTAGACACTATCTGCTTTAAAACATTCATTTAGTTAACGAAAAAATATCTATTAAAAGATCGATTTTTAGCTTTCGAAGTTTAAAATTATCCTGAAATATTAATATACTATTTTAAGATAGTGTTCTAGACGTTATATGAGTAATAATTTAATTTAACGGATGAATTTCAATTGTTATTATCCAGTGCTATTAAAAACTTGACCAATGAGGGACTCGAATAATATCTATAAATGATAACTACGCCTGGGTCGCTGAGATCAAAACATTTTTTGTCTGCATTTTTATAAAGCCCTATTCACACGAACAAATAAACAATTATTATAATAATCAATTTTTAATGTACAAGTGGAAGCAAGTGATTACGAATGCTAATAAAAACTTGACTAAAATTTAAAACTACATCTTTAAAATAAATGTAAGCGGGATTCTAACCACAATTAGTCTGTTGGATTGTTACTTATTTCAGCTCCAACAGGCAACAAAGAAGAAAAGAAAAGATTGAAAAAAAATTGACAATCCTGTGTCTTACGGGTATTGTGTTAATCTATCTTATATATATATAAAAGAAAGTCGTGTTAGTTACACTACTTATAACTCAAAGACGGCTTTACCGATATGGCTAAAAATTGATGAGGAGGAGCTTAGAGCCAGGAGACGGGCATAGGATACTAGTCATTCCTTTTTTTTAATTTATACCACGAAGAGCTGCATTTATTTAACTTATCTATATATTATTATAAGTTTTTTTTTATGAATGAGGACGGAGTCGCGGGCGATAGATAGTATGTAATAATTATTTCATCATTCTTGTTTATTTAATTTGTTTTGGCTCCCCTATCTGTCCTTATCTCATACTAGAACGGTTGGCGCACATTTTCGGATTGATCTATTCTTCTTAATTTCAAATAAAAAGCTATCATATAAAATAAAATCTCTAGTTACTACTACTTAAATATTAAAATGTTGTTTTGGTCCTATCTTAATAACAGTGTAAACGTACCTTAATATCGTATAATCATCGCAAATGTTAACACGGTTATTATGACGTCAACAAATAAACTTATGACCAAGTTTACTCTACTTTTTTATTTTGTTTTTAAATGCAATGAAGTGATGAAGGTTTTACCAGTGTTTGTTATTGTTGGCTTTTGTTTCACAAATATTTATACCGATAGACTTGATGAACGTTTTCGTCTACTTTATTCAGATGCAGTAAAATGTAAGTAAGAACGTTAACAGTTCGTATATAATTTTTTTTTTTAAATATCAGTAGTTTTTCTTTTGTAAATTTACTAATATTTCTTTTACCATTCCAACTAAGCTCTAGGCTTTGCTAGGAGATAGTTTACAATAGTCGAATGGCGGGAATGTTGAATATTGTTTTGGTGTTTTTTAAAAACAGTAAATAGTCGATTGGACAATCGCGATGCGTGCTTTTAGTATGCCCACAACAATCACATCTCACGATGTTTTAGAATTGTTTACTTCTAAATAGTCAGGTCAATTTTGGTTTCTAATTTCGATTGAATATATGGAGGTCTGCATTTGTCCTTGCAGGTCTATGATTTTAAAATAATGAATACCTATATAGAGTAACAAATAAAAGTTGCATTTGGGTTGCTCTGTTTTCACAAAGACTGGCTGTCACCCGCGACTTTATCTACGTGGAAATAGGAAAAAACTTATTAAGTAGTCTGTGAGTTCTTCCAATGTTCTATATGTATGCCAAATTTCAGCGAAACCCGTACAGCCGTTCTGTAGATATCATTAAATAAACATCCATCCATCCAAACATTCCCATTTATAATATAACAAGAGGCATGACGAATACAAGGATTTTGGTCTTAGAAATCAATGAGAAGCTTACTGTTACCTGTATTTATATTATTTTCAGGTAATTTTGACAAAACTCTAGATCTACAAGTCGGTGAAACGAAAGTGTACTTTTATGATTTTAGTAAAGACATTAATATTGTGTGCAAAATAAATTCAGGTGTTGATTGCATCACAAATACAACAAGTCTTGATATATCTAGACGGCTAATAGTGTTTGTGCCGGGATACAAATGTTTTATCAAACGTGATATTGAAGAGTTGGTAAGACAAACGTACAAGACAATTCCTGATATATATTTAATAATTATTGACCATTCTGCATATACTTATGAGACTAAAGAAAAATTAAGGAGTTACGAAAGATCTGTTCTTTATTCTTTTTATATCGGGAACGGGTTAGGTAAATTTTTAGCTGGCTTCAATAGATATGGTTATCCTTCAAAAAATATTCATTGTATCGGACATAGTTTGGGTGCCCATATTTTGGGGTATGCTGGAGAAAGGTACAATGTAGAGACATCAGAGAATGTATGGAGAATTACTGGTTTAGATCCAGCAGGTCCTTGTTTTGCAAACGCTTCAAAGGAAGAACAACTAAGGTCTGGGAATGCGGGTTTTGTAGATGTATACCACTGTAACGCCGGTCAATTGGGAACGACGAATGCTATTGGAGATGCGGATATATTTTTTAACAAACAAGGAAAAATACAGCCGGGATGTAAAGGTAACGTGATCCCTCTAAAAATATATATGCTAAAGATTTTAATATTTTCAATTTACTTTTTTCTTTACTGTATTTTTTGTTTGTTGCCTCTCCCCAGGTCTTAGTGACGAAGATCTAGCTAAATGCTACCACAAGGCTTGTATACTGTATTGGACTATATCTGTACTGAGATCCCACTTTTACCAGGCTGTCGCATGTCCATCATATGACGCCTATATCGCTGGCAGTTGTACTACAAACACGACTCCGATTGGACATTTGACAGTCGCTGTCAAGGGAATATTCTACGTCACAACTGAATCTAAACATGCTACCGACCAGTTGTGAACTTCATCATTTTGTAATCGGAAAAGGCATTTTACTCTCAAACACGTACGTTCAGTCGACATGTTTACAATGTTTTAGTAACCGTGGGTTTCTGAGAACCAATTCTCTGTAAAACATATCGTCATCCCTCTCATTATTTGACAAAACAGAGATAAAAATATGTTTTATACAGAGACATTTCTGTCAGAAACCAATGGTAAATTATTTAACTCGTTGAAATCAGTGGTTATGTACAAATATCACTAAAAATTTGACAAAATTTTAGTTAAAATAAAATATAGTTTATATTTTAGTAATAACAAGATATTTTCTTGAACTTTTTTATATGGTGTCCGATAACTTTAAGCGTTTAAAAACTAAGAAAGGCAAGTTTGTTTAGTGGTGCATGAAAACTTAATGAAAGAAGGTAATTTTATTTACATTTTTATTTACTCTTATTGCTTTTGTAGAAATAAATATGAAAGCTAAGTTAAAACAAATTGAATATATATCTATAATTCTATTCGTTCGTTATGAAAACGATTAGGAGCGCATGCACTTTGTGTAGCTTCGCAGGTCTTTGCGTTTCTTATGCAGCGTGATGTGATTATATTTTCTTACAAGTACAGTGACAACAGGCTGGTAACTTTACCTTTATTTCTTCAAAATCGCTTTCACCTTTGGTTACCAGAAGATTGGCGGTGACGTAACTCTGTTTGCAGTACGAGACAATATAATGAGGTAGGAATCCGTAATTTTGGCATTTTTTATATGGATTCCTAAAAAAAATATCTAATATTAAATCTTAATATTTAATTCTTTTAAAAAATTATAATACTTACTATTATAAATGTGAAAGTTGTTTGCATATATTTTGTAGTTTTGCAATTTGTTTCACGATGTATTTTGTACGTACATATTGTATGTACATTTTAAATGCGAAAAACACATTGGAACATGGTGGGGATCGAACCCTGATTACTGTGCCGCCGATACACTTTATACTATAACCAGCTGTCGTGCCTATGTGTTCTTCTAGATTATGTTCTATATTTATGGCATTAAGCATCCACTTCCAAACTTTCGCATTTTAATAAGATTTGGTACTATGGTGGTGATTTGGTGATATGTCTACGAATGTATTTACGTATTAAAAAAAACGTACGTACTTGCAGACTTTCATATGAACGATTTGTCGGAAGTTATGTTCGGGCGCCTGCACCACCAACCGCCAAATATTATTTTGATCTTTAACCATGGACAATGGGTTAATCTGAAATTAATATGAAGTATTTATAAATAATTCTAGACCTTCATATAGTACATATTAGCTGTTTCACTCTGTCACGTGGTAAAAATTACAAGCAATTAAAAGATGGAGGAGATGAATGGAAAGAAGGAAACCAAATTTAAACGACACAATGTGACTAAACAATGTTGGATTATATTTATCCCTAATAGAATCGACAAAACGTGTCAAAATGTTTAGGAAAAAGACGTAACATATTGAAGGTATTGTCACTTCTTTTAGACATTATTAATTAGAATCCTTTGGCGCGAGTGCGCTTTCGTTACAAAGTCAAGTGTCAGAACGATTAGTGAGGGGACAAAAACGTCGACATTTTAGAACGGCTAGTGTTGCGTTAATACACAGGCACAGAGTCGGATTTTCTTCCTAATACTTCCATTTATTTTTGATTTTTCGATTAGCAACATCGCTAATCGAATGTTACTTTGTCTAGCCTCCCTGTTAAGTACGGCGGGTAAAACCTTAAAATAACAACATCTAGCCTTACTTCTTACTAATATTATCAATGCTAAAGTTTGTATGGACCTTTCTAATCAAGTAACTCCAGAACATCTGGACAGATCTGGATGAAATATGGAACTAATATAGCGGATGGAATCGCAGTTGACATAATATTTTTGATAGTCAAGATTACCTCTGAAGTACTTTCACAGGCGTCGTAATCCTCTTCGCCGACTCTGTTAGCGAGGTTTGGGTCAACGTACAGAAGTGATGGTTGTGAGATTACAGTCTGTGGAAATAAATACAATTAATCATAATAGCGGGAGCGTTGGTGGCTCAGTGGTCAAGCATTTGACTTGCAATCTGCAGGTCTTGGGTTCGAATCCCGCCATGTACCAATGTGTTTTTCGATTTCCGATTTTCATATGTACATTTATCCGACGTTCTTACGGTGAAGAAAAACATTGTGATGCAACCTGCACATATCTGAGAAGAAATTCAAAGATATGTGTGAAGTCAACCAACCCGCACTTGGCCGGCGTGGTTGACTATGGCCTAATCACCTTTAACTTAGGGTAGGCTCCGAGCCCCTCGGTGGGTACGTATGGTGGGCTGATGATGAATCATAATAGAAGATTATATGAAACATATATTTTTTATTTTTCTTTTAT
The DNA here is from genome assembly GCF_000836235.2 of Papilio xuthus. Classification (NCBI taxonomy): domain Eukaryota; kingdom Metazoa; phylum Arthropoda; class Insecta; order Lepidoptera; family Papilionidae; genus Papilio; species Papilio xuthus. The sequence goes on from NW_013530872.1 coordinate 1,326,192, forward strand.
TCTTTAATACAGAAGTAAGTAATGTATATATATATATATATATATCACATAATTGACTAGTTGTTTGATTGACATTAGGTATGTTAAGTACCATACTATTATTAGGAAGAAAAGCTGACACTGTACTGGTGTATCGGCCCAACACTAGCCTTATTAAAATATCAACGTTTATGTCCCCTCACTAATCAATCTGACATTTGACTTGGTAACGAAAGCGCGCCACTCGCGCGCAAGGAATCCAACTAATATTATCCAAAACTATATACCAAAACACCACTAATATTTAGTAGGATTGCGATCTGGTGCTGGTTGAATGGATGTTTGTCTGTAGATATCACCAGAAAGGCTTAATGGATCTTAATGAAATTTGGTATAAATAGAACACATAGGCTGCTAAATAAGTTTATTAGTTAGTAGTACGTAATATTTCGTAGAATTTTCGATATTAACCTACTTTATTTTCAAACAATTTGTTGAATCGTTCTTGTGGATAATATTTGGGCATGATGGTGCAATAAGTCTTGTTAACACACTCCTTAGGTACGCGTATGATGTGGATCTCTGGCCAATAACTTCCAACATTACGTGGTTTGCCAAACACTCGTCTCAATTGTGATATATCTACAAGGACAAGAGAAACATATATTAATTTGAAAAAAATTGTCTTTCTTCTACTTGGCATATTTCATTACTGTAGGTCGTGCTCGTTTTGATATGCCTTTACGAATGCTTTGACCAGCTGCCTCCACGCCGTCCTTCAGCTTGCCTTAGGGCAGTTGTAATATTAAGTCCCAAATTAACCTGCACTTAATCGGACCAGCGGGGAGGTTACCCCGTGACCTTTAACCCTCTATCTTTCCAACCACAACCAATTTGTCCAGGTGTCAGGGTGTCTTCGGGCAATATATCCAACGTATCCAAGAACTCGTCGGTAGCATAATTATATAAAAAAATATTAAACATGTCACACTGACCTTGCATTGATACAATGCTGTATGTTAGCTGGATACAAGTGAACACAATCTGAAAGAAGATAAGTATATATAAAATCAAATTTAAGTTGCATACTGTGGTGGTGTGGTAGTTATATTTATGTGATTTTTTATTTGTAGATGTTTGTCTACTAATATTTATTATTAGGGGAACGTGTGTTACAGGAGATAGTGTATTCTCTTAAGTTTAATCTTAAATAGGGTATAATTTATGCAGTACTAGCGATCGTCGGAATTAAAAAAAAACATAATTAATTATTTATTCTTTCAGACTATGTTCTATATGTTTGGTAAATTTCATCAGGAAACGTACAACCGTTCAGGAGTTTGAAGTACATCCATTAATCTAAACATTCGTATTTATAATATTAGTATGATATATATATGTGTGTGGGTGTGTGTGTGTGTGCGTGGGTGTTTGAAAAATATTTCAAATAATAAAAAAAGTCTTACAATAAAAAGAGAAGTTATGGAAACCATAATAGCAGTGTTTCTTGTCTTGTCCTTTTGAATTTAAACGCCGCCACCGGACGTATATACGTGAGTGTTTAGCCGTGTTTATATATCAGTTTAGTATAATGTCTCACGAAAGTTTGAATAATTTAATAAACTATTGATAATTATAACAACTTGATTGTAACATAAATTTCAGCACATTTACACGTAGCAAAGCTTTGATTAACATTGAACCTAATTCTTTTAGCGGTATGCGTATATATATACTGAAACTTATTCAATATTTCCTGAATATAAATTAATCATACTTTACCGAAATTTTACAGGAAAAAGAAAAAAGAAAAAGGCCAGTTTATTAACATAATTAAATTAGAATAGGCCAGTAGATATTGGTGATACAACTGCTGTATTATTTTATCTAGCTGTCGCCCACAACTCCGTCTGTGCGGAATTAAAAGAGTAGTACTTTGTGTTCTTCCAGACTGTTCTACATCTATGTTAAATTTCAACGAGTTCCATGCAGCCGTTCTACAGATACTTTCTAACATTCATCAATACATCCAAAGATTCGCATTTATAATATTAGTAAGATTAATAGTTTAAAGTTCCAGATGACTGAAAGGGCTGAAATTTTGCAATCAAGTGTAAATAACATGATATGCAATATTATGATGACATAGTACTAATATAATGATGAAGCTAGAAGGTGGCTATAGGATGTTCGCAATGAAACGACATAACCTCATAGAGTTTGGGCTTATTTAATTTTGTTTACATTTTCATCTCTAAGATGCTCCTAGACATAAAAGTGATGCAAACCGTAGGTAACATTTAATTGCGGATATTTTTGCGTTGTTGTGCAACGGATTCGAGTCTTTTTTTACCTATGACGTTAGGGTTTCATTCATAATTTCCTTATGATTACGCTTTTGCACGCGACTTCGTCCGCGCAAAATTAAAAAGAAAACATATTATTCCTATGCGTTATTCTAGACTATCTATATGTATATTTCATCCAGATCCATCCAAAAATCTATGCAAATTTTCGAAATTATTATATTAGTAAAATTAATATCTACAATCAATTACTTAGAAGTATTTTTAATCAAATCAATAAGCCCGATAAAATAATATATTTCGATAATTAGACGTATACTATAGAAAAAAAATATTCTTTTCTTACACTAAAATAGACAAGGAAACAATCTAAATTGAAGTATAACACAATATATTAATGTTACAATTTCATTCATGAAAAAAACATATTGTCAAACCAGTCCAACTCACCCTGATGAACGGCCCTCGATGGGCTCAAAATTAGTCGGTGCCGCTACCGGAGTGATAATGAGCGATACGTGAGTATTAAGCCGTTTTTATATCAGTTTATTATAATGTCTCACGAAAGTTTGAATAATTTAAAAACATATTGTCATTTCTAAGACGTAAAAATATGAACGGATAGTCCGACAATGCTCAACAACGGTTTTACATGACAAAAACTGATGTCGCCGCGCCGTCTGAGGTTACGCTTCACTTATTTCCAACTTTGTTTCATTTGGGTTTTTAAAATACAATCAAATATTATAAATTATAGATAGAGATATAGAGACAGATAGATAACGAAGCAGCAAGAAGGAAAATAACTCTTATTTTTGGATTTCGTACCAGGAGACGGCAACCATTTTGACATTAATCAATAAAAATCTAGTTTTGACTATAAAAAATACATATAAGAAATGATTTACAATAATCGCAGAAAATATAACAATGTGTTTAGTTAGTTTTAAATAATACATAACTAAAATATATTTTATTATTTATAATATATCTTTTCTCAAAATTTGGCGACAAAAGTTGGTAACTTAAAATTAAACAACGATCCAACCTCTCCTTTAAAATCAATTCTCACTTAAACTACTCCTAGTACTCGTAATACCTTCAATGTACTTTGTACCTAGAAGTCAGAGGTATCCATGACTAACAACTATGTTATGGTATTTGCGGTGGTCTGCTTTTCATTGACGTCTCTGCGATCCTATGACGTAAACGTGCATAACATATTACATGAACAGGGAATAAACAAGGCAAATAAATAGTTCATTAATTGATTAATATTTATCCTGTTGGCATTATCGAGAAGAGAATGAATGAATGAAGGAACGGAATATGAGAAAGACGGGGAGATAATAGAGATGATGCTGACTCTGTCTGATCATTTAACAAGAAGCATTAGAATATATATTATTCTTAATAATTTTGAACAAATGTAACGCATAGAAGTATAGTAAGCTGATTAAGTAGGAGAGGGTTAAAGTAAATGAAATCAGTCGTATCTTTTTCTATGCCTCCAAGAAGTTCTTCTGACTAGCAGAGGAATATATACATAGGAAAGATTGCGACAAAGGTCTAATCCGGTAATAATAACGAAGTAACGACCCGAGCCGAGGTTCCTGAGGGAATCCTTGAGCTTAGTTACTCTTAAACGAGGTTTAGGCTAACATCTGCGTTCGGCCACTTCAAGCCCGGTGTAACTATAAATGCCTCCTCAAGGCAAATAGTTACAATTCAGTCACAAAAAAGTGCCAAAAGTAAATTAAATATATTTAGTCATCGCCAAGTACAAAATATTACTGTGGTTAATTCATTCAGACACCACCAAAAATAGTGAATTTAAATGCGGTTAGTGGTTTTCTTATCAGTATGAAAAAATGCTTGATTCAAAACTAGGATTTTAGACAAGTCGCATGGCGAAAACACGGTAAAGTAATATTTTTTTAATAGCTGATTATATTAAACTAGCTGTCGCCCGCGACTCCGTCAGCGTGGATGTATAAAAAACTGAATTATTGTAGCCTATGTGTTCTTTCAGACTATGTTCTATACATATGCCAAGTTTAATCGATTTCCGTTCTGCCATTCTAGAGATATCTTCAGACACCCATCCATCCATCCACATCACATCCATCTAAACATTCGCATTTATAATATTAGTAGGTTAAATAAAAAGCAGATCTTCAAGACATAAATTCGAAAAAAAATGAACAAATAGTATCCTATGTCTGTCTCCTAAGATACCTCCTCATCAATTTTCAGCCATATCGGTAAAGCCATTTTTGAGTTATAAATAGTGTAACTAACACGACTTTCTTTTATATAAAGATGAATGACAATCGTGCTAATTATAACCTTTCTGTCCCAGTGTTCAAAAGTTAAACTAAAATAAAACAAAAGCATAATCACTCCTTTTCAATTTCGAAAAATTGTTATCTCATCTCTGCTCCTTTCCCTTCACTTGCATTGACTTTCTTTCGCCCATAACTATCCCCTTTCATGCAATCCCTTTATACTTTCTTGGATTATTCTGACATCTTTGATTATGATTTGACTAGCTGTCGCCCGCGATTCTACATGCGAACATAAACAACATAATAAGTAGCCTATGTGTTCTTCCGGACTATGTTCAGTACGTATGCCATATTTAATCAAAGTCCAGCCGTTCTGGGAATACCTTCAAACAAACATCCATCCATGTCACATTTATAATAGTAGTTAGATTTCTTTGTTGTCCTCCTTATCTTTTGTCATATGTCAATACCATTCATATCATGGTAAAAGTAACCTAAAAGGTCTTTATGAATTAACGACTGCGGTGCAGTAAGTTATTCGTGAAATTGGGAAGACACTTCTTGCACATGTTAGAGGAAAATTGAGATTTACAATTCTTACGTAGACGCTTATCCTGATGACGTTTGTCCCTTACTACAAAAGCTATAAGTCTTGTACCAATGTACCAGTCTGTTACTGTCAGTTGTCATTCAGACCTTGAAGTGAACGGACGCGTTTGTGCATTTGCACCAAGTAATTTTTGTATCGTCTTCACTATAAAGAAAATGGCAATAGCACTAGCGATTTTCATTGTAAGTTTTTTATTTTCTTTTTTTATTACTTAAAGAAAATCAGATGAAAATTATTGCGTTGTATCGTTCAGATCTTTGTTGTTTATTTATATTTATGTTTGTATCACGTTTATTTATAATTATATTAGCCTTGAAAATCACGTGTAATCGCTATTGTAGGTGTTTGAGTATGATTTAAAGATTATCGTAAATTATTCCCTAACTAAAATTTTCTTAATATTATCTATTTTTTTTGGTATAATTAGTTTTAAAGGTTAAAAACTCTCTAAACCTATTTCAGAACTAAATCGTTAAGAAATTTAAGTAATTGTTAAACGTCTCTTTAACAAATTGAAAGTCAATACACAATTCTGTACAGATTTGATTGTACCAAAAAAAACTAAACTTTAAGCAAATATCAATAGTTAATTTCGTTGACAATTTATCGTCAGTTTACAATATAACTTGTGCGTTAATCTAAAGGTAAAATTAATATTATCGTATCGGAGAAATTGATCTACGGGTGAAATGTTGAAATGCAAGTTTGCACCGTATTTAGCCTTATTGCGTTTCTCTTACGATTTACTAAATTAGAAAGCGGTTATTATAAACATGTTACAAACACACAGTTAAATCTTATATGTAAAATTTCTCGTGTCACAATGTTAGTTACCATACTCCTCCGAAATGTCTTGACCTATGTTTATGAAATGTTATATGCATATTCAATAGGCGTGAGAATCGGCTACTATCCATTTTTTAATCCCACGCAGAAGAAGTCGCCGGCAACAGATAGTATTCACATATTTCTTCCAATCCAAAGCTAATATGTTTTTGATCTTAGAAACCACGTATTTATCGCTAAAAGACTTTTTCTCACATAACCAGATAACATTCATCATCATCAGCTCACTATACATCCCCACCGAGGGGCTCGGAGCCTACCCTAAGTTTAGGGTGATTAGTCCATAGTCAACGCTGGCCAAGTGCGGGTTGGTTGACTTCACACATATCTTTGAATTTCTTGTCAGATATGTTGCAGGTTGCATCACGATGTTTTTCTTCGCCGTAAGAACATCAAATAATTGTACATATGTAAATCGGAAATCGAATAAACACATTGGTACATGGCGGGATTCGAACCCAGGACCTGCATATTGCAAGTCAAGTACTTGACCCCTGAGCCACCGACGCTCCTATATTAGATCCATAACATTAGCTACACATAAAAATATGATAAAATAGATTATCTTACTAAAGAAAGAGAACAAATCAATTTAAAAAAATGCTAGTAATTAACAAAACAAAAGGAAGATCTGTGTTCTTTGTCTTTAATTACTTCCTTATAAAGGTTCTTTGCAAAAAATTGAAATTGTCTTCGCGCTTACGAGCGAATTCGTTATAATGATTTTTAAAGTCAAATTAAAATGTATTAAAACCAAGCACTTTGGAGAGTGAGTTCTCTGAACTATCTTCATTATGAAATTAAAAAAAAAATGGCGTCAATTTCTTTTGGTTATATTTAACACGTTCAGAGCCAAAGGCTCGCCTGGCGAGTTCAACTCGACACCTAAATAACCATAGTAGCATAGAACGTGTTTAGCAACCATAATACAAATCTGAGAACGTAAACTGGTTCTTCGGCAACAAAAATTACAATAATCATACCGACACGACTGTAAACATACGAAACTGCTTTTGTCTCGTCTGGCGCCGGCATAATGTTAAGGCCATTCTTGAAATGTTTTTTTTTTTTAATGAATGTTGCATTGGCACAAAAGATATTCGGCCGTTTTATTTTTCATTCACAAGAAATCGACTACCTCTTTCAATTCTTTTTTTATAATAAAAGGCTGGAAAAGGGAAGAGGACTAAAATTTAGCCTACGGCACTCCTCGTCTCTCGGACAAACGGGCAACAGATGTTAGAATTTTCAATATTAAATTATTCATTTTAATTTGAAACCACATGTCACTTCGGATTAAAATGACGAATCACATTAAAAATGTTTCTTAGTACAAGAGAACAATGGCATCAATTATTATGACAAATCTTACTTCTTACTTTACTAATGTAAATGTTTGAATGAGTGTTACAAAGTACGGTGAAACGGATCTCAATGAGATTTGGATGAAATTGTAAAGAATTCTGCTAAGAAATTCTCTCAAAGGTTTTTCTTTTCCTATTTAAAAAAAACACATTAACTATGATTTTATGCTGATATTTCATGCCATGGAAGGATTAAAACAATACTTTTTTGAGTTGAATTTAATTTACTATCATTTACAATTATTTACTATTAAATTTGCTGTTTGTTAGTCTCACTAAAACTCGAGAATGGCTGAACGGATTTATCTTATCTTGGTCTTGAAATGTTCGTAAAAGTCTAGGGTAGATTTGAAGAGTGAGAAAAATTTGAATGATTACTGAGAAAACTCTAAAAGCAGCCGCCTTCTTTTTCTTGGCATAGTAAAGAACATAGTCTGTAACATAGGCTAATAAATATATATTTTTAATTACGCAGACGGAGTTGTAGGTGACAGCTAGAATAGATAAATATCTTGAAATAGAGCTAAAAATCTTATAGACATATTGCCGTTAGTTGAACAATCGGAATATTATTCTTTATATATGTGTTAATTTAACTATACGCCGATAAACAGTTCATAATTAGTGATGAAGTTTATTTCTACATATAAGTTTAGTAATAATGTAAGTAGTGCTAATAATAAACAGGTGCTAGGCGGAAAATTGTAGGAACGATATGTAGTTGATTTAGTCCTTTACATGATTTAAATCATATAGATGATTTAAAAAAAAACTAGATTAATTAAATTATAGTATTTCATTAAAAAATGTGACGTAACAATTGCAACACAATCAAATCTTACTTCTTACTAATATTATAAATGCGAAAGTTTTGATGGATGGATGTTTGTTTAAAGGTATCTTTAGAACGGCTGAACGGATCTCGATGAGTTTCGTCATACAAATAAAACATAGACTGGAACAACACATAGGCTACTAATCATGTTTTTTAAATGCTGCGCGGACAGATTCGCGGGCGACAGCGAATTGGCTAGATTTGTGAAAAGCGTTTGATACAGTACATACTTCATTTCGAGTTTGGATTAAATTTTTAGGTGAATAAATTGTCAATCATTGATCTATACAATGTTACTCCATGAATCGTTACAATCAGCCGTGCGTGTCGACAGAGACATCGTGACTCACGTACTAATTGAACGGGGAGTTCGCAAGGCACTATTCTGAGACCACTGGTATTCCCCTTTGATGTAGACGTATTACATAAAACGTTGTCCAATTATTTAATATCTAACATCAAAAAGCATTGCTTCAATTACAAGTATCTTGTAATGAATATGCGTGGAATTATTTATTTTATCCGTATAACTAAAATGGCCTACATTACGTCCTTTTCCTCAACAGTAATAACTAGCGTTGCTATGAATCTCTTACTTTTGATCGTACATTTATGGACGATGCTTAATCGCTTAGTTAATATTATAAATACATAAGTAATTCTCTCTAACCAAGCAAAGATCAGCTTATGGTGGCGACACCGACTAGTTCACACGACGGGCTGCGTCCGCGAAATAATACCAGTCCCACTCACCCTAATAAAGGGCCCCCAATGGGCTCGAAACTAGTCGGTGCCGCCACCGGACGAATATACGTGAGTGTTTAGTCGTTTTTATATAAGTTTAATATAATGTCTCACGAAATTTTGAATAATTTAACAAGCAAAGATCGTTACGTTTCGATACCAAAACAGGGTTGTGAGGATTGAAAGGGGAGATGAGAAGTTGTGAAAATGTCGACATTTTAAGAGCTAGAAGCTTAAAACTTATATTTTAGTCTGTTATACGATGTAAATAAATATAAAATTCAAATTTTGTAAAAGTATTACCCTCAAGGAAAGCAAAGAAAAAAAGTGAATAGGTAATAAAATCTTTAATCATTAATCTATTTTAGCTTTAAAAGCTGAAGTCTCAACTTTTGTTACCAAAATTAAATTTTCGTTCATTATTCCTCAGGTCAGTGTTGCTAGCCTGCAGATGACAACACCGGCTGTAACTAAAAATGGTGAGTGCTTATTCAATCTTCTATATATAAATCTATCTATGTTTCTTATGCATTACAAAGAGACCCTTCATATAATAAACTACTCAGAATACAATAAAAAACTATGAACATCAAAGCATCTTTATTAGTATGTTTTGTTGGATCTTAATGGTTGTTAAATCATACTAATATAAATGCGAATGTTTGGATAGATGGATGGGTGTTTGTTTGGTGGTTTCTCGGTAACGACTGTATGGATCTCGCTAAAATCTGGCATTAATATAGTACTATTAAACTAAACTACTACTTTTGTTTGTTTTTAATTCCTGGTGGAAAAAGTTGCGGCCAACCGCTATTTGTTTATAATTATCTGACTTAGTCCAATTCTAAAATATGCAGAACTGACTTTTATGAATATCTCATTTATTTACAGTTGCTGTAGATACACCACCAATTGTTTTCCCCGGGCCTGTGGAGCCCAATGACCTGAAAAAGGTTAAGCCAGAGGAACCAGAGGAGTGTAAGGGAAAAACTTATTGCCTCGTCAGACCTGCAGACTTTCCAGAAGATGAATTCAACGAAATGTTCAAGGACGCGGTAAGTTCAGTCAGAGATATGAAACTCTGATTTATCACTTGATTAGTGAACTCCATGTCTATTTAATTTTACCTAAAAAGACTCGACAACTTTGAACTATAGAAATAAATATTTAAATATGGTGAATATAGACGGAATAGAAATGAAGGTTGCAACAAACGAGTGGATGGAGGGAAAGTACGTTAAACCTACGTAAAGTACAAAAATAGTGGTATGAGGATTTAATGAAAAGAATCTATTCTAATACTAGCTGTCGCCTGCTACTCTAAATAAGCCTATGTGATCTTCCAGACTATGTTCTACATCTGTGCCAAATTTCCTCAAGATCTGTTGAGCCGCTATGGAGATACCTTCAAACAAACATCTGGCTTAGTAAATTCAATGAATATTTATTTCAGAATATAGTTCCTCAACCATCTCTGGTGCTGGATAACATGTTGACAAACCGTCAAGGTGATCCAGAGGAAACAGACGACTGCGATAGTGATGTTGAGGTAATATATTAACTACTAGTTGTCGCCCGCGACTCCGTCCATGCGGTATTTAAAAAAAAACCTAATTTGTAGCTTATGTTCTTCCAGACTATGTTTTACATGTATGCCAAATTTCAACGAGATCCATACAGAAGTTCTGGAGATATCTTCAAACAAACATCCGTCCAAGCATTATCGTTTATAATATTAGTAAGATATCTTAAATTAAACAATTGTGTTGAATGAAGCAATGATAGCTTTCAAGAGCATGGACTAATGAAGTCGTAGACTTGAATCAACCATTCCACCTCTTGAACTATTTAAATGAAATTTTTGGCCAACTAGATTGGTTATCTATACTATTTGAAATCAATGTTTTAGTATAATAATATATTTGTTACAGTATCGTCCATTATACCAAGTCCGTGGAAAGCGTGATGACGATTGGAGCTATGTAGTTCAAGCGCCTAAGCAAAACTTCGTCCAGAGAGTTCGTTTGGAAACCTGCAAGTAAGTTCATCGACCTTATTACTTTTGTCAAACATAATTCATCTATGATTTGCTCCAATATCTCGCTCATTGTGTAAATACTAGCTGTCGCCCGCGATTCCGTCGGCGCGGAATTAAAAAAAATATATAATTAGTAGCCTATGTGTTCTTCAAGGCCATGTAATTATGTGCCAAATTTTAACGAGATCCGTTCAGCCATTCTGGAGATACCTTCCCACAAATATCCATCCATCTAAACATTCACATTTATAATATTAGTAAGATTGTATTCTCTTTACTGTAATTATTAAGATTTTTGTATTTTTTTTCTGTTTTTAGGAATACCGAAGCGTCTTGCTTTAACGCTCTTCATTTAACATCTGACATCAAGACGTCTTGTAAACAGAAATATAATAAATGGGAAGTGTTGGTAAAGAATGATAAAAATGATACGAAAACAATAACAGTAGAATTGCCAGTTTGTTGCTCTTGTGTTTATAAAACCACATCTTTTCAAAACAGATTTGGCATTGACAAGAAAATGACCACCGCCAAAACACCAGCGAAAGGTTAATAAACATAGCCAGGCTATTATAGATCTTATCATCATCATCAGCTCACTATACGTCTTCACCGAGGGGCTCGGAGCATACCCTAAGTTAAGGGTGATTAGGCCATAGCCAACCACGCTGGCCAAGTGCGGGTTGGTTGACCCGCACTTGGCTAGCCATAGGCCTTATATCATGATTTTAATATTGAAACTATGAATATATTGTATTTTGTAATAAACTCTCTATTTTTATTTTTAAGTAATTTAAATACGAACCAAAAAGGCTACTCTAAAGTTTAAATGATATTTCAAATTCGATATAAGTTTGTAATTAAAATTTAATTCTTCTCATTTTATGTAATAAAAATAATAAATAATTGTAAATCACAAAAAACAGTTGAATAAACAAAATATCATATCAATCTAAAGTATTCAATTAGAGCCATCTCAATTTTAAATACTAGCGTTTAATTTTAATACGCAAAATTTATAATTGTACATGATGTCCCAAAAGGTTACGTACATAGGAATGGGGATGATAGGGGTGGTCACAAGGGTCACCAGAAAAATAAAATAAAAATTCCCCTCTGGGTATTAAAAAAAATAAATGGCATTTTTTAAAAACCTAAAAATTTTACATCTTCTGGGGCAATTTTAATTTTCTTTAAAATCTTTGTTAGTTGTATTGTTTTTTTTTTATTTCATATTGATAAAGGGTTATTAACGATAACATAATAGCTTTTTTTTTAAATATAGCAATATTTGTAGGTCATCGGTTACAAAATTGCCCCAGAAGGTGTAAACTTTTTAAGTTTTTACAAAATGCCATTTATTTTTTTAATACCCAGAGGGGAATTTTTATTTAATTTTTCTGGTGACGTACGTTACCTTTTAGGACAACCTGTATTATTTTTTTCCGTTCATATAAAATAAGGATAAAATTTTAATCTTTAATCGTTTAAGTTAAGTTAATAAGACATGTCACGGATTTGTTTTCAACTCTAAATTAAAATACTAGTCACCAATTTTTGTTAAAAATATTAATAAAATTTGCATCAAGTATCCTTCGTTCTTTTATTTATACTTTGGGTTTTTGTTCGAATGCCATGTTTATCGCAAACCAAGTGTGATAAAAGACTAATTAAAAAATATATGTAAGTATCAAAGTGTAGCTTCATTTTGTTTCAACAATTATTTAAACATTCATAACATAAACAAAATTTTTAAGAAAAAAAATAAAGCCGACTTCATAAAAAACATTCGCAAACAAATAAAAACATACTGTAACAAAAAAAAAACATTCTTAAACGAAATGCACTAAAAACTAACAAAATAATGTCAAGACCAAACACATCTGAAAGTGATAAATTTCTTTTCTAACTTGAGATGTGTCTATACTTTAAAATTATTGTTATTTCTGAGTCGGTTTCGGCCTGATGTCATACACCTTTTTACGTTTAAAGTCCTTAGACCGTAACCTGTAGTAACACACATAAAAAAGAGAAAAGGGACATACAGAAGAATTTATAACCTCCTTTTTGAAATGGGCTAAAAACGATCTACATCGAGACTAGTTATTTAAAAAACTTTTAACTCTAAAACTACTTTTCTATGTAAAACTTGTCTAGCTTATTGAGAATAAAACAAGTTTCACGATTAGACTAATCTCAAACTTTCACTAAACGCAAAACGCAGTAAATCTTTGGGCTTTTAAGGAACTGCTTTTTATATCCATCTACAATATTATGGCCATCCTACTAATATTATAATTGTATCATAACTTTAAAACACCTGAACAGATTTTAATGAAAATTGAACAGAGATACATAATCGTAGGTAACTGTCTGAAATAACTCAGTTTTTATATTGTTGTTGTTGTTTTTTCCCGCCATTGTTTCTCGAGCCTACCGCTAGGACGAATTTATTGGAAAATGCTCCTATAGTGCGGGATATACGGATTCTCAATATCATATCTAGATATATAGATTTATTTAGTTTTAGCGAGACGAAATTCACAGAGGCTGCGTACAGATGTGTGGAAGACGTTTGAATATTTATGTTTAGTTACGCGTTGATATATTTTTGCACTGTTTATCTATTTTTTTTTGTCATTGTTGAGTGTTATTTACTGTTATTATAAAATATGTTATCGAGTTAACTATTATATAAAGTGTGTATAGTGTCAAATTGGTTGTATACTGTAAGGATGCACTGCAGTTGTTTTTAAATAAATGAATAAAAATAAATATTAATTCCACGCGGACAACATCGCAATCCATAGCTAGTGTGGATATATGAATTTCAACAAAATTTTCTTGCGACAGAAGTCTAAATACAACTTTAATGTAGCTCCGAGTTATAATAACATATTTAATAGTTAGATTTCACCTAACAAATTACTAATGAATTACGTATGTTTGTTCGATTTTTGTTTTTTTTTTTCAAACCGCAACGTTCTTTTGACAAGCTCACGTCATAATTCCTTCACAGTTATATGCAAATAATGACTGTACGCTAAAACAAACAAATTATTCATATATTTCTAGAACTATATAGCATATATGTCCGTTGCACATATTTGTTTAAAACAGGACTATGCAAACTGAGCACAGGTCCTTCGATTCTATACTCAAGAAAGAATTCATTTTACAAACGAAAATATGACGAAAGCAAATTTTTATAGGTTAAATTTAAAAGTTCAAATTATACTTTTAAATATTTTTTTGGACCTTTAATTGAAAAGTTTGACGACCTCTGGAACATTCCGACGTTGCCTTGTAAAACCAATTCTAAACTTTATGCATTTGTAAATAGAAGAAAAACTCTTTTCTTTTTTCAAGAAGCTTCTCTACATCAGGAATATTTTATTTCTGTGCGTCCCGTCTTCTGTCGATTAAAAGAAGACAACGCATCTGCAATTATAGCTGGCCGCTTGCTCGCTTGCCAGCTTCTAATAAAAAGAGAACAGTCCACATAAGATAAAATACGTTCATTTTTAATCTGCATTTTAATTTTTACTATCAAAATTACTACGTAGTTAATAATTAACTCGCATGCAATATTTTTGTAAACAAGTCACACATGCAAAGTTTTAACCTTAATTTACCGGTTTCACTAGTAAAGGACAACGACCTTTCACTTTTTCCATTAAATTTGTACTTTTCCTTAACATAATCTGTGCTATGTCTGCTTACATTGTTTGTTATATGTCATACTATCATACTAGCTTTCGACATCTACTTCCATCTTAATTAATTACAATGATACGAGAGGAAGAAACCAAGAGAAGGGTAAGCAAGAGCCCAGAGAACCGCTATGTTTCTCGCTTGCAAAGGTTTCTCTTTAAACCCGAGTTTCTCGCTTATCCAGATCGTACAACAGAACTGGACAATGACTCTCGCTTATAGAGGTTTCCCACTTATCTATTTCTTGTGTATCAAAGATCGATTTTAAAATAACAGGTGTGCTTAAAATAAATTCGCCAGTGTCGTTAAATGTACCACAATCGATGACCAATGTTAATATTGTCCCCACAATATTATACAAGCCAGGATGTTCAAATTAAATAATTGCCGCATTATTCAGACAGCACATAAATTAGTATACGTACTGTATGAATAAGATACTCTGATCATCTGCCACAATATCGAGGCTATCAGCCATACCAACAAAGAGTATAAGGTCTTTATGAATCTGGCCTAACACCTGTAAGGCTTACGGGATCCATTTTACCTATTTACGATAACTTAGCTTAGCTTTTGCCAGCGACTACTTCCGAGCGAAATAAAAATAAATCTTAATAAGTAACTTATATTTTCTTCCAGACTGTGTTCTACATCTATACCAAATCTTATCGAGATCCATTGAGCCATAACAAACTTATGGATGGGTGTTTGTTAGAGTATACATCTAGGAGTATACATCTAAACAAACACGTAGGCTATTGATGATCTCTTAACATACGTTTGATTTACTCGATTACTCCCCAACGCTTCAACATTGCTTATTGAAAAGTACAAATATATAACATAGTTACTCATGAATACATCTCACACTTTTTATTTGAAGTTGCGGGCTAAAGCTAGATTTTTTTCAAGCGAAGCTGGGACAAATAACTAGTATAAATACGTATTTCATAAGACCATGTGAATCATTGATTGATAAACAATTGATGTCATTGAATCGTATTTGTTTATACAATCATCTTTTTCATTATGACAAAAGGTTAAGCGGCAACCGGTTTTTTCTAGGTCATCAAACTATACTGGCCACAACTGTAAGGTTTGATCATCCAATTAATTAGGAGTCTAAAATTAGGCCTCCGACATGTACATTCGTAACATGAAACGTGGATGGGAAATTTAAAAACAAAATGATGATAATTATGTGACAGTAGTCAGATTTTGTCTCGAAGAGGCATTTAGCGTTTAACCTGGACCTCGTTTAAGAGTAACAAGACTCGAGAGCTCCCTCAGGAGCCTCGACTCGCGCTGTTACTTTGTTATTGTTACTGAATTGGGAGGCCACCGAGCTCTTAGATCGCCTAGGTGGACGGTCCATGCAGTGATTGGGCTCAAGGGCCACCGAGAGGGGACCTCGGCTTGGGCTGTCACTTTAGCTTTTCGATTCAAAGATGTCCGAGAGGGCCGAGACAATAATGTTTTGAGATACTTTATCAATAGTATCACTGATATATCTATCTCATTCGCACTCAAAATCTATGAATTATTAAATTTTTTGCCTGTTTCTGTAACCGAGAACATAGGTTCTCGGTCCAAATATGGATTTAAACACTTAATAAAATTCTTAATAACTGAGCAAAATAATCACTTTTAGTTCTTAATAAGGCAGTTATTAGAATCTTGGCAGGTTAATATAGTATTGTAGCATTTTAGAATCTTGATAAGTTGCCCCAACTTCTGTTATTAAGTGCCGTGGTACTCTTCATACATTTTTTTATACAGTAGCATGTCAAAATTAGTTAAAAGTTAAATTCTAAAATTTAAACTTTTAAACAGAGAGATTTGGATTTATTTTTATTTTTCCCCGTGTAGTTATCGATCTAGCTACACCATTACCGTTTTGTCGTTGAATTTTGGGACACGCTGTATAACTAATTGTACATGAATAGAATCAACATCAGTCACGGAAAATATATAAAAAAAAATCTATGTGGTTAATTACATTTTATTTTTTGTATTAACGCAAGCCAGTTCAGTTTTTAATGTGATGGCAATCATTATGAAATGGATATACCCAATAAAATACAAAAAAAAGTTATTAGGTGTTGCCCGCGACTTTGTCGTTGTGTAATTAAAAAAAGGAAAAACTAAACCTTAACCCCACAAAGATGAGGAATTAGAATGGAAGGTCCATTAAGATTTGTCTGTCTGTTTGTTAAGTCTGCGTTTGTCGGATAATCTCGGGTACAGCTGGACCGATTTTGACGGGACAATTAGTTAGGCTAATGTTTGCGGGAGTAATATAGGCTAATTTTTATACCAATTGGACGTAGTCGCGAGCTACAGCTAGTATGTCATAATAATTTTATATGAATACTTAAATGTTCCGATTTAAATGTGTACTAAATGTACATATGCAAATTGGAAATAGAAAAACACATTGGTACTTGGCGGGATTCGAACCCAGGACCTGCAGATTGCAAGTCAAGTGCTTAACCCCTGAGCCACCGACTCTCTATCTCTGAATTTCTTTGCCAATATTTAGGTTGCATCACGAAGTTTCCTTCAACTTAACATCGGGAAAATATAAGCACGTATAAAATTCCAAAATCGTAAAACACATTATCAGTATTCATAGCGTCGTCGTCAGCCGGTGGCGCAGTTGTTAAACACATAACAGCGCGGCTAGACAAAGTGCATTCGCTTCGAAGCGATTCCATAACGAACTTAAAAAATGTAAAACTGACAATAACTTTCGATAAGTCACGTGATTGTCGCGCGTCAGTTCTATACAATTTTGAAGTTCACTATGGAATCGCTTTGGACCGTAAGCTTAATCTAAGTTAGTAATACTTTGGGAAAACCTGCATTGTTCCGTGCATTTCTTTATATAGCATGCCTTATTGCTTATGTTTATTATTTCACTGTAAAATTATGTTAATTCCAAATACATACAATGTATGGTCTTTCCCTCACTAAGATCAAAAGTTTCCTTGAGTATTGCGTATACAGATTTTGGATTTTATATTCAATATCCTGTTTCCATTGTTTGCGTTCTGCATTTCCTAAAGCATCATACATTTATTAATTTAATAATAACTTTCAACGATTCGTTTGCATATAAACTAAAAATAGTACATGAATGTGCGATACTGAAGAGAAAACTCATACTAAAGTAAAATATAATAACATGATGCAATTGTAAACCTTTTTTTCTCAGAGGGGAAAGCTTTATGCATACTCGCCCCGGGGGTACGCGGTAGTTATGTGGGATTCTCTTCCGGATGGGAAGCATATCCATTAAACCCCTCTGTTCCTCCTATGCATCAAGGCGAGGCCACGGGCACGCTTGCGTTTTCGTCCGCAACTTCACCTGCATCAGCTGCCGAAGCAGCTCCCACTATAGGGGAGGGCCTACCTTCAACCTCAGGCGCTGGATCCATCCGTATCCAACGCCCTAGGGCGTGCAATTATAACCCTAATAGACTATATTATAGTTAGTGATGACATATATTTTTTGTCACGGACACGGGATTCTCATTAGCTGTACTTGAGGGGCTATCATATCAATGAATACATTCATACAGGCCTATTTCCAAAAGGCAATCTTTTGAAGACTAACCCCCTGAAAAAAGGCATCACGGAACACCGTGACAGGATCTCAAGTACGCTACCTTTTTTATAAAGTCTAAATAATTAAATCTTACTTCTTACTATAATAATAAAAAAATATTCTTTATTAGGCAAAGTAAAAACATTTTTCACAAAATTTTGTGGGCTCCGTCTCTGGAACTAGTTGAAACTGTGTTTCAGGAGACAGTGCCTTCTCTTATCTATTGCCTAAAGTATATTATAAATGAGAATGTTTAGAGAGATAACTTTTGAATTATATTTAATTAATATATGGAATAAAATATTTCTAAATTGAAAATTATCTTGTTGCGAAGTTGCCAAATAGTGCGTACTGTGGCTTGATAATATGACGTATGTTGTCGTCAACCGGTGGCATATCACTGAAATGACGTATTTACGGGACTACACGTCAACCATGCTCACGCTACAGGAAGGATAAAAACCATCAGATCTAGACATTTTAATATATAAATATGGATTTCATTTAACCCGTGCATAGTGCAGCCCAGACTTTCCGTCGGCGCGTGTTCCTAAAGTATTTAATTAATTTTATTATCCAGTTTTATTTATTTATTTAAATAAAATCAATAAAAATGTACTTCGTCAGCATTACTGTTTGGATTTCTTTGGTAAGCTTTTTTTAATTAATTTTAATTAATTTCTCATACTTAAATTAACCGCAATTGCTATCTAAATAAAACTGTGGATTAGTTATTAAGCGTTTAAAATATTTTTTAAAATTAGAGAGTTCCAAGAATTGGAATACAAAAAAACTTTATTGCCACTTTCCTTAGCTTTCTCTTATATTCCCTTTTACTTGTCAGATATCGATTCTTTTGCTTATCTCATTATAGTAATATTATAAATGTGAAAGTTAAGATGAATGGATGGATAGATAGATGGATGTTTGTTAGAATGTATCTCAAGAACGACTGAATGGATCTTGATGAATAATATTCAGTGCTTTCATTTTAAAAGAAATGGACATTTGTCAATATACAAGGAAAATAATAAAAACGAACGAATTTAACACTGGTAAAGCCCTCTTTAACATCTTCGCACGAATTGTCCCGGCTCGCCCGTTGAAATACCACGACCACACAGAAGGCAGGCGTGAAGTGGAAGTATAATAATTCCGCGTTTTGTCTGACGAGTGTGCGTCCCGGCGGCCTAACCCTCTTTCTTATAAGGAAAGGATGGTAAATGGAAGTGGAATTTCCGGATGAGGGGATGCATGGCAAGGGAAAATATTTTCTTCCTGTGCATACCTTCTATCATATCTTCTTCTTAAAAGTAGTCAACGAATATGCAATTGCGTCTTTGGGCAACTTTTGATATAAAAAATATATATTTGTACTTATCTCAATAATTTGTTAACAGGTACACTTACTTGCCAGTGAAGCGATCATACACGCTCTGCATGTCCCCAGAAGGACGAGGAGTATCGGTGATGGTAAGAAACAAATTCCTAAAGAATTTCTATAAAAATTAGTATAACCTCAAAAAAGATAGACACGTGTTTTAACGTGCTAAAAAGTTATTGCTACTTCATCATCTCCCCGTCCTTGTCTTACTTACAAAAGGTCAGAATATGAAAGAGACGATTATATTTTTGTGGGATTGTTCTGGCAAATCATTGTTAAATTAATTATATCATGCGTTCTAATAATGTTACAACTTTCAGATGATAAGACACAGTCATTCAAACCGAATATCCCTCCAGAGTGCGAAGAAATCGGCATTTGCGATAACGTACCGTCGTATCCACATCAGTACGTGTCGCGACTGATCGATCAGGTAAAAAAATAAATATTTAATTTTTAAAAAATAAATATTTCCGACTGACTCTATCTCTGACTCTCCGGAATAATAAGTGAATACCTCGCTTGTCAAAATCAATTCAACCGTTTTGTCTACAAGGGTTCATAATGGATTTTTCTATAGCAAGAGGTGGAAAACTGCTGCTGCCATTTGAATTCGCCAGAATAGCGATGTTAACTTTGCCCTTAGACATTTGCTTGCCATCAATGGATAGAGCAGTGGACGCACAGAAAGAGGTCATTTTCTCTTCCTATGCTGCTCGTCCTTTGCTAGAGCAACCTCCATTTTTCAGCCTACTAATTCAATCAATTTAAAAGAAAACGTTATTCGCTGATTCCAAATTGTTTATTTTATTTCATATTGCTATAACAAGCATTGTTGTATGTAATTAATTTTCAAATTGTCTTTTAGATTACCAAAATCAATCAAACCACATTCAACATGGATATATTAGAGCTCACAGAACGGTTTGGACCAGAAGAAGAAAATTTGGAATTGTGTAGATCAGAACCAACAGTAAGAATAAATTTTCATATATATAATATAAAGAGCTATGGTATCTGGAGTCAGTCAGCGCCAGAGTGAGATATAAAGGGGCGCCTGTAACGCCTTCTACTATCCTATTCGCCTCGCAAAAATCTCGCCCAGGGCGTCGGAAATTCTAAAACTATATAACTATATTTCTATCGTTTTTCAGATTTACACTCCGCAGGCAGCCCGATCTACGAATGGAAGAAAATGGTACTATATTGTGAATAAGAGAAACTATGAGGCCATTCAAACATTTCGAGTTGAAGTTTGCGTGTAAGTAATTCTTTGCTTGATTTATATACAATGCGCTGCCTGTCATAAATAAATACATACGTCAATTGATAAATAACTAGCGCTAATTTAATATATAAAGGAAAGACTTGGTTATTAAAACTCTCAAGTACTAAAACAATTTACTTAGGGTTTTAATAAAATGATTGTTTCATTGCGTTATAAGACAACACTAACAAACTTCATGTTACAACAAAAAAAAACCACAGAAATAATTTTAAATCAAATATATAAACGGTTAAAATACTCACGTTTATTTGTTCGACGTCGGCACCGACTCGTTCTGAGCCCACTAGAGTCCTTCAACAGGGTAGTCTAGGCTCGAAACTAGTCGGTGCCGACTGGACAAAACAGGACAAAGTGATTGTTTAACATATATTAAACATATATTAGTTTATGATATTGTCTCACAAATGTCTGAGTAATTTAATTATTTATATTTACAATCTTATAACAGAATATAAGAGAATATTTTAGGCTCTCTTTAGCATTTGTTAAGTAATATATAAATGATAAAATTTTGTAATAACAGAGATATGATGTAATCGTGTTTATTATTTTTCAGTAATAAAGATGGAAAGTGTAAAGACGTAGCCAGTTTTGCACTTGGCAACCAAGGATATTGCAAACAGAAGTATATACTTCGCAAAATGGTGGCAATAGATTATCGAGGAAATACCTTTGAAGATTATTTCATCATACCCAGCTGTTGTTCATGCGTGTACAGGACCTTGTGAAATTCCAAACTTCCAGTGCCGTGAAGCCCTGAACGAAGTTTAAGAAACAAACCGTACGCTCAATTAAGTCTAATACTGGTAGAGTTTCGGTTGTCTTGTTTAATACTTGACCGACTAATGCGTGAGCCTGAAAATATCTAGAACTAGCTGTCGTCCGCGACTACCTCCGCGCGGTGTTGACTTACTTGACTTGACTTAAAGTCATATGTCGCCGTAGTAGGGCAGAGCGTGTCCGCAGTGCGACTACTGTGTTCGTTTCTTAAATCTATAAAATTCGGGCAAGCAGGTGATTAGCCCACTGTGCCCTAGGCTGTTAGCGGGGCTGCCGCCTTGGAGTTCGCAGCCGAGCTCGGTTATTAAGAAAACATAATTAGTAGACTATGTGTTCTTGCAGAGTATGTTTTATATGTATGCCAAATTACATCGAGATCAGTTCAGCCGTTCTGAAGATACCTTCAAACAAACATCTATTCATCTAAACATTCGCATTTATAATATTAGTAAGATTAATTAGAGGAAAGTTCTCGTAATGTCCGCTCTATTGTATCTCTGTTCTGTTTCTTGTTTATGGCTCTCCCTCAGCGGATTGGGCCAGTGTCAAGGGTTTATGGTTCTGTTTTAACTTGTTAGAGACTGGCAACAATACTCTGCTTGTAGAGGAGTCTTGTGAATAAACAAGTGATCAAAACTTTTGAATTACCTGAAACTGTTGATATTTGTATCTCTATGGATGTAACATTTTTGTTGAAACATATTATTATGGCTATTTTTCAGACTGAAAGTGAGGGATAACAATATAATTTTGATATTTATTATTTGTTAAATTGCATTGAAAATAAAAAAAAAACATTTACTGTACCTGACCTGATGTTTAAAGAGTCCGAGACAAAATACTATTAACCAAAGATTATTAAGAATTATATTAATTAAGTGAATTGCAATGTAATTAAAAAAAAGTCAAATCCAAAACTAAAGTTAAACTTAAGTCATTAAATTATTAGATACATCCTAAATTATGTATTTTAATTTTGTAAATACTATTTGATGTTATGTTATTTTAGCTATAATACTTAATAAATGAATATAAAAAAAATGTTTCGTTTAATTTACATAATTATTAGCGACAAGAAACTATGTTACCACATACTTAAGTTATCTAAATGATAGCTTCGCTAACTTACCGGTGCTTTTCAGCGTCCGGAAAACGATCTAATGAATATTACGTATATGTGAAATAACTTTACTGTGCGACTTTTTTTTATCATAAGATGGCAAACGAGCGACGGGCCACATGAAATCGCTGAAATAGCGAAGTGACCGTTGCCCATAGACATACGCAATTGAATATGCGTCGCCTACCTGCCTGAAATATTTATCCTTTCCATTCATCCTCCCAGCCGGAAAGTCCTCTTCCACTTCCAATCCTTTCCTTATAAGAACAAGGGTGGGAAGGGAAAGATGACTAAATTAGGACTCCGGGACGCACACTAAAATAGACGAAACGCGGAATTGTTTCCTATTTCTCGCCTGTCTTCTGTGTGTTTGTGGTATTTCACCGGGAGAGCCGGGTCAATTCGTGCAAAGATGTTAAAGCGGGCTCTACCATTGTTAAAGGTCTGACTTAGTTTGACATCCACCTTTCAAATGTTTGATGTGTTTGTACAAACAAATATGAACCAAAATTTTAAGGTTCACCGAACACTATTTTTAATCTAAAAATCAACAAATGTTCTAAACATATAAAAAAATATATTAAAGACACATAATAATTCTTAAGTGTCGTTGTATATTATATCGTCACCAAAATCACATAAACAAACATTGATTTATGTTTCTTTGAATACATTTTACTGCAGAATAAACTGACCATGTTACTTAGAACTTCGTCTTACATGTTCATATAAAACTTGTAGTATTCTTTTAGTGTCACAAAAACAGAGACAGGTCTGTGTAAACTGGTCGTCAAGGCTAGACTACGTCACTACGGCTAGTGGCCGCGACCGCGGTCAGTCGTCGTCGAGTCGCCGAGAGTGTTGTGTGTGACGCTCCTGTGGTCCTTTCCCTCGTTCGGACATGGAAATAAAATTACCTAAACAGTGACAATGTACTTATTTAAATATGGTATTTATAATACAATTTGTATAGTGTGAAGTTAATGGACATGTATTATAAACAATAATTAGAAATAATGGCGTGGTTATATAGTTGTGCCATTTGGATAACGCTGGTGAGTTAATAGCTGAGATTAAAACACTAAAAACTGTATAGACGTGTAAACATGACATATTTTTTTTATTCGTTGTATTCGCGAACGGCGTTTGAAAAGTAAAAGTGGCCTGTCACTTTCTTTAATGATTAATGAATGCGTATTATAATGTTGCTAGATATATTCGTGATAATATTTAGCGGCTATCGTTGTCCGTTTCTTTCACCTTGACAAATTGCCATTTAAATTAGCATTAATTGAAAAAATCAGGAATAAAATCTTAGAATTTATGGCATTCGATATACCAATTATAAACCAACAGAATTGTAAAGGAGATTGAAATGGATCGTAATTGGCGACAATACTAATTACACGTTTTGTGTTAAATTGTCTTTCGAACCAGTTTCCATCGAAACACTGGCAACAAAGAAATAATTTTTATTCTTTTGGCGATTATTTGGTTTTAATAAAAATAACTGTTATATGATTTATAACGTAATTTAGAAACGTTTATTTTTATAGTACAACTAACATTTGCTCGCGACTCCGTCCACACGGAAATAAAAAACTTCGCAGTCTATGTGTTCCTTCAGACTATGTTCATTTGTGCCGAATGTCATCGAGATCCATTAAGCCGTCCTGGAGGTCCATCCATCTAAACTTTCGCATTTATAATATTACTTCGATGTGTCTACGTTTTTGTTTAGTTTTCTAAAAACAGTATTACAAAGATTTGTAGTCATAAACAATATTTAAAATATATAATAAAGCTTGCTACTTTTATTTACATACATGCAAATCGCATTTGCATTTAGTAAGTTTGTTAAGGGCATTACTGGCAATAAATAAGGCTGTTTGACACGATGACCTTCAGGGCTGTGGCTTATCAAGACCAAAGGCGTAAGCTACGCTAGTTTGTGTATACTTAGGGAAACCCTTAGTGTTGCATTTACTAACTTCACACTACCTTATTCAGGGTTCTTTAGTGAAAATTAGTAACCTTTAGTGATCGATTACTCTGATGTCGTTCGTTTCCGAGACCAAGTTATCTCTGTTTTGTCGAAGAATAAGGGGGATGACTATATGTTTTATACAGATTATAAGTCTCAGAAACCGGCGATGTGTGATATAAAATGAGTTGATGTTTGTATGAACTGTAATAAACTTGCGTATTATTCAAATAGCATACAGTACTGTGGAAGGACGCAGCAATGATCTGAGATCGACTTATGATGACGACTTATTTCTCTTAATGGGTAACTCATCTAAAATTGATGACCTGCAGATCAGCACACGGTACGTGAATGTGAAGCAGATCACCGGCTCTCAGTACAGCTCATTTTATCTGCATAGAGTAATGCGTATCGAGCTATGAACTGCAAGTCACCAGGCAGCTCGCGGCTCATCGCCTCAGTTACATCGCGTTAATCTGTGAGCTACCAACTTACTAGTTGAACTACAGCACAATAGTTCAAGTCTATATGGCCTGAACTTTTAAACCGGCTCAGAGTTGATTTGAAGCGTATTTTATTCATTGACTATACTCATTGCAAACCACAGATTTATGTTTAATTTCGACAGCATTTTGTTAAAAATAATAAACTACGAGAATATCGATATTATTCTTACATAAATCTTTTGAACCGGATGACTGACTGACTTTGAATGTGTTCAAAACAACGTTCGAATACGATTAAAAGTTGACCTTGTTTTATCACAAAAATAGCATTTAGTTCTCAGTTTCCATTGCCGTAATACCAATACAAAAACGTATCGTCAATCCTTTCATTCCCTTTTATAAATATGTTTTTGTCCAGATTTTTGGCAATAGAGTCGTTGTTAAACTTTTACTTTTATTTTTACCTTGTTTCAATCTACCAATGCGGTAACATCTCTGAATGTGCAGTTTGTCCATGCTAAGAGACTTTTATCGCATAACTAAATAACGTTATAATTCCTTTTTACATTACTACGCTTCTTTATACAACGATTTTCATAAAAAACAACGAAAACATTAAATAAAATACTTTAACCTAAAAATGTAAAAAATACAAGCTATTCGTCTACATCAGTGGTTCCCAAACTTATTTTGTCTACTTTGAGAATAAATATTTTTTAGCGCCCCCATATTAGAGTTTAAGCAATCTTTTAATTCATATTAATTGATGTTCAGAAGTTGTTGTTGAGAGTCGAGAGCTCATGCAGTCGTTGTTTAAGAGGCCTCCTAGCTAAATAAAATTATAAATCACCCCCAGGCCTCTACACAACGCCCCCATTATCTTTCTGGGTCTCTTACCGCCCCCCTTGAGACCCGCAGCGTCCACAAGGAGGCGTTATCGCCCACTTTGGGAAAGACTGGTCTAGATGATTTAAACGAGCCTAAACATAGTCAAGTTCTTACGACCACCTTCCAGTTCCACCACCAGATCAGCATGTTATTATAATATTGCATTGTCACGATTTACACATGTATGCAAAATTTCAACTCAATTAGTCTGCGAAGTGGATCTTTAATTTTCAAGATTTGATGTCAAATATCGGGACAGTTGAAACTAAGTAAAAGACTTATAATAATAAACCATTGCAATTACGTTTTAATGTTTATCTAATTTTGGTATAAGATTAAAACGACATATAACGATTCATCATCAGCTGACTGTACGTCCCCACTGAGGGGCTCGGAGCCTACCCTAAATTAAGGGTGACTAGGCCTAGTTGACTATTCAAAGACGCTGGCCAAATGCGGGTTGGCTGACTTCACACATATCTTTGAATTTCTTCTCAGATATGTGCAGGTTGCATCACGATGTTTTCCTTCACCGTAACAACGTCGGATAAATGTACATATGTAAATCGGAAATCGAAAAACACATTGATACATGGCGGGATTCGAACCCAGGACCTGCAGATTGCAAGTCAAATGCTTGACCCTGAGCCACCGACGCTCTTATGTATAACGACGACGATATAACGCTTATCATTTTTAAATTATTGAACCCGGAAGAACGACAATGTTTTTCGTTCGAGGTTTGTATTCATGACCGGTTGCACATGAAACTTATTTACTAAATGTATCACCGACAATTGACCTAAAATAAAGTACAAGCGTATTATCAAATATAATGAGTTGAGTTGGAATTTACCGCATGGGAAATCTTCAAGACAGACTCATATTTAAGAGTCTATAGACTACATACAATTAGGTCATGATACAAGTGTCATCGTATAAAAAAAAACAATTGCGTCATACCGCACGCATTGCGGGAAAAACAATTACGTATGACTCCGTTTATTAATTAACTTAAATATGTTTCATGAAATTATTTGACATATGTTGATAAGTGATCACTGATAATCACAATTATATTATTTTTATAGAATATGTATCAAGTCCTATTTCGTTTTATATCCTTTTTTCTTATAGACATAAGAGGGGAAGGGAAAGTGGATTTGACGGAGATGGGGATACATAGGAAAGAGATATCTCTGTGCGTCCACTCCTCCGTTGATTGCAGTTCAGCAATTACGGATGTTTATAAATAAGTTTGTTTCGTTATTTTGGCGAATTCAGGTTGCCGCTTGTTCGTTTGTCACCTTATAACATATTAAAAAAAGATACTCGATTCCCTAAACGGAAAGCCTACATAGATTGACTAATTTTATGAGGGTGGTGTGTTTCGATTCCTTTCCGGATTTATTTTATTTAATCCACTGTTGTTGGTTAGTTGAGCTTATTGGTGTGTTCATTTATAAACATTTATTTTCATGAAATCTATATACAACTAGCTGTAGCCCGCGACTTCGTCCGCGCGGTATTAAAAATAGATAGTAGCCGATTCTCAGACCTACTCAATATGCTCACAAAATTTAATGAGAATTGGTCAAGCCGTTTCGGAGGAGTATGGGAACGAAAATTGTGACACGATAATTGTATATATAAGATATTGTTTTCTTTCAGATAAATATATCAGCGCCGAGCCATGAAGCAATGAGGAGGTCGAGAGCTGTGCAGAGAATTGATGGTGGGTATATTTTATACAACAAACCCTGTTCCCGCGGATTCAAAAAAAAATAAAATTAGTAGCCTATGTTCTTCCAGATTGTGTTCTATATAAATGCCATTTCATCAAGATTCGTTGAGCTATTCTGGGGATACCTTCAAATATCCATCCATCCATTCATGTAAACATTCGCGTTTATAATATTACAATGATTATTCATAGGAGTTCTAGGTATGTTTCTCTAAAATCCTAATAAAATATCAGGCTTAACGTGACTAAAACGTATTCTATACTTTATTTACATTTTATCACTTGTACTGTTCTTGGTATTGCACAATTTATTGGATAGTTAGTAATGTATACAATTAAAACCAATTAACATTGTTAGTGTTTATTAGGGTCGGCCATATTTTATCAAGAATGTAATTATATCCATATAGGAACTGGCTAATGAAATAGTTTTTGCGAAACGTTTAATCAAAAGGACAACGTCTGTAGCTCCAATTGCTAATATTTTAGTCGAATTTGTGTATAGTCAAACATATACGACCTCTGTGATAGTCAAAGAGATACTGGCCACCAAGATTATCGTAAAAAAATTGAGGAACTTCCCGAAATTCAGAGGAAATTACAAATGGCATAACACACCTTTTGCCACAATTGGTTTAGTGAATAAGGTAGTACAGTAACTTACGAAAAAGTTGACATAAATATAACCCAACGTACAAAACTAATATACAAATAGTTTAACAAGACTATCTGACACTGAACTAAACTATTTATCATGAAAATATATAAAACCTACATGGGTATAGAAAATGGCATAAAAGAAAAAACGCTAAAGAGATATAGTAAGAGCTAAAGTATAAAAAGGAACTTGAGACAGGTTTTGACATTGATAGGAGGGCGTTAGTGAGCTATCATAGTTCCGAGTTATTCCCACCGAGATATCTTTGTCTGTCTATATTTACATATTCGCGAAATCACCCCCGGATTAAAATACTAAGCTGTGATAGTTTTTTGTTCATACTTTTAGACAACTTTTAGACATTATTAGTCATACCACGTCAAGTGTCAGAATGATTAGTGAGGGGACATAAACGTCGACATTTTGGTAAGGCTAGTGTTGCCGGATTTCTTCCTAACAATACATTGTTACAAAATGTAAACAAAAAATATATGAATTACTCAGTATTCGGAATAGCCAATGTAACTAATGACTGCTGTTATATAACAGTACGTGACTTCCCCGACCATTAGGCAATGATCATTTAAATTATAGTCGAGATAAAACAACGATTTTTGAACACTTTGATAATTTAGAACTGATTGCAAGTCTCGTAAACTGCTTCCTAAAATAGTATATTTGAAAACTTACAAAGCTAATTCTCTAAACCCCAAATGGTTAATAACCTAATTATATTCCCTGTTTACCTTTCAATGTGCATTTTAAATAACCCTCCGATGCAGTATACAGATAGAAATAAAATACACAAACTACTAAAAGTTGATTCTAAGTGTCCAGAAATACAGAAAATACAATAATATTTTTTAATTTAATTTCCAGATTCGGCCAGTGGCATCGTATTCCCAGGGCAGACCTCCTTCAAGCCAAAGATCCCTAAAGATTGTGAAACAGTCGGCATCTGCGATAATATACCAGAATATCCACATGGATACGTATCGCAGTTAGTAGACCGGGTAAGACTTGAGAGATATTTGTTTCATTGTTGTCCTTTATTCATTACCATTCATTGTATCTATGAAACATAACATAGATAATGATAACCTAGTACCGACGTCACACACAAACAAAAAGGGTCAATAGACTTCTGTACATGAAAAATTATCTCTAACATACACGTGTATTTCGGTCTAGGTACCGACTAGTTTCAGACCCGTCGGGCATTTCTACGCCAACGCGAATATAGCTCGTTAATCCACCCTGAAGAAAGACGCCCATGGATCTGAAACTAATCAGTATCTAGACAGAAAAACGCGTGAGTTAAGCCGTCATATTTAATTAGTGTTACGACCCACAAAAGTTTTAATTAGTTAACACTCGTAGCACTTTTAAACGACGCTACTTGGAGTAAGGCAAAGAGTCCGTTATAATATGGTCATATTGGCCATATTTTTTATTTTTCTTGTCTATTTATACTAACCATATTTACAAATTCATCTAAGATTTGTCTTAAACCTTTAATAATGTTTAATTTTGCCGCTATATCATGTCCCTCGTATTGAAATCGTGATGTTTTTTATCTTTTGTCTGTGTTTAAAATGTAAGTCACGCCAATAAATATTTATTGATTATATTTCAGATGTCAGTAGTCAACTTAACCAAATTCAACGTGGATGTCATAGAACCACAGATTGCTCAGAGGATAGGACCGGAGGAAGAAAATCTCGAGTTATGCAGATCAGAGGAATCGGTAAGATATCGAAGTAAATATTTTTAAAAGCAAAATATCACTTAGAAAATATAAATTTTCTTTAATTTCTAACGCCCTAATTATCTGGCGCACACATATTATTGTAATTGTTTTATTTAATAATTATAATCTTTAAAAACCTATTCCTTAACCTTCACAGCTGTATAACCCAAAAGCGGCAAAAGATACCAACGAGCAATGGTATTACATAATTAACAAAGTTAAGGATATACAGCAGACCTTTCGAGTTGATATTTGCCAGTAAGTATATTATTTTCAAACACTACCTTTAAGGAAACGATACCTTATCCCAGTTTTCCTTTATCTTAGTTTCAATCTCAATAGTGTTAATGATATCGTTTAAAAAAGGTGATTTTTTGTTCCAGTCGGCAGAACGTCGCTTGCAAATCGGTAGTTCATTTTGCCCAAGGCTATGAGGGGATGTGCAAACAAAAGTATATCCTTCGCAGTATGGTGGCGCTTGATTACAACGGGGAAGTGATTGAGAAACATTTTCTCGTCCCAAGTTGTTGTTCCTGTATTTATAGAGTGACTGAACTTAAATTATATAGTTAAGAAACTACGTCTGTTGTTTTCTTTGCAAGTGTGTTCCTTGTAATATTTAGTTAGTAAAAACATAACAATAAAATCCCTTACATTTACATAATCTTTAAGGAAAACATGTCAATTTTTATATTCTTTGACGTCAATGTTAAATATGTCACTATTGCAAAGTAAAAATAATGAACTTTCCCAAATAAGATGTGACCTAAAGGTATATGTTACCAGGTCATAAAATTAAAAAATATATGTCACTATTAACTGTCACTGTCAGTGAAGGCGTTGTTGACGTTCGTGATTCGCTTAAAATTTTTATTCAATTTGTCTATTTTCTAACTATTGTTATTTCTTATGAAACAATAAACGTAGGATGCTTATGAACTTGAACAGGAATTACGTATTTACAATATACTTAACCATAATTAGACCCTGTTTAGTTGCGTCACAGGCTAATATGTCTTCGGGAAGTATTGACGCAGGTAATAAGAAAATAAACCTCTTTTTAGCGACAAAACTCCAGTATATCGTAAGAAATCTATAAAATATTGGAACTAAACTTTCTTAGCAATGGGGGAAAGTTTTTTGCGTGCTAATAAACTCTTTTACAGATAAATATTCCGTAGCATATGTAACAGTGCCAAGTACGGATGTTGGAAAAACTATTGGCCATGGATTAGTAAAGAATAAGCTTGCTGCTTGTGTTAATATTGTACCTCAAGTTACCTCTATATATGAATGGAAGGGCGAGATCAATGAAGATAGTGAGGTTAGTCTGTAAAATAACTATTATTTTAAAACAAATTTTTTAGGTCTTATTGTCATAAAACTGTATTTTTTTAAATAAATAATATTAGTTGCTGTAGCCATTTTTACTCTTACTAACATTATAAATACAAATGTTAAATGGATGGAAGTTAAAGAAAAGAAAGAAAAAGAAAAGTTTTTATTATTATAGGTAACAGATTAAACCAAGAAACAATAACTAACATAATAAAATTGCACATAACTAAGAAATTAAATTAGACCTAAGTTACCATTTATGGTTAATTTGGATAATTTAGTGATGCCCACACTAGGCAATGCCTGTATCGTGGGCACCGATATTCAGATAGGTATATAATATTCAGTCCACAAAATTACAAAACCCACACTCACGACACTTTAGCATTTAACAATTCAGTTACTCCGGTATACATATAATAAAAACAAAATTTAAGTTAATGAAAAGAAGAAAAACTTAAGTTAAATATATAATATAAATGTGTATGTACGGCTATATAAATTGATAAGAGATAAATATGTTAAAGGATCTAGGATTGTATCTTCAAAAGATTCTCAGTATCATTATAATTTAAAGTTAGCAGCCACTTCAGTAAGGTAGATTTGGCTTGTGGTAGGGATTTTTCTAACAAGTTTGTTTGAAGGTATCTCCAGAACTCAGATCTCACTGAAATTTGGCATAGATGTAGTCTGGAAGCACACATAGGCTACTAATTAAGTTTTATTTTTTATTCCCGCACAGATGGAGTCGCATGCGACAGCTAGTAATACATAAACATTGTTTCTTTCCAGGCCCTGTTAATGATAAAGACTCGTACATCAATGGTTGACAAGCTGACAGAATATGTTCGCTCCAATCATCCGTATGAAGTTTGTGAAGTCATATCTTTGCCTATAAAAAACGGTAACCCACCATACTTGAAATGGATTGGTGACACAGTACCAGAAAATTAAGATTATTAGTTTTATAGGCTAGGCTTTTCAACAGTAGAAAACAATAGTTTGAAACTTTTATTAATATTGTAAAATTACAAAATTAGCTAGAATTTTTAATTTTGAGCCATATAAGTGCATTTATTGTAAACATTAGTTGTCTTTGGAACAACAATTTCTATTAAATCTAAAAAATCTATATTAAAATCATAATGTTTATAATCATATGGAATAAACATTTTTTTCTTTTTTTTTAATATAGTTAATAAGTTGTAATTTAAAATATGTAAGTTGTATAGTATAAGAGCTTTGCATTTGTTTTAAGAAAAATTAAATATTTTGATGTCGTTAATAATTTTGTTTTATTTTACTACATTGTATTATAATATAAGCTAACATAACACTGTTTTGTTCATCGTAACAATAAGCAATAAAATTGATGGTTGGATGTAAATATCAAGGGCATAAGATGATAAAATGTTTATGACCCTGAAATATTTTTAAATTGTTTGCGTGGCATCATCTATTTATGTTTTATAAAGAGAGATATTGATATTTTATTATTCCACCTTCGACTCTTAAATTCACATAACTGCCGCAAATAATCAAAATCATCGATAAACAATACTGAAAAAGGTCTAAAATTTCGCCACAAATTAGTACTATTTAATCCTTTTGAAGGCTCAAGGACAGTTGCGCTAAGCATCTCTCCCCTGAATCCCTCAATCTAAAATTCTTCTGCGCCACTACTCGTGCGATGTTCCGAGCCAAGCAAATATTTGAATTCCACTATACCTTAGATTATAAAATAGCCGAATCTCAAGTACTAAACTATTGATATTATATTTTTGTAGGAGGTAGATTTTTTTTTTGAACTAATAAAAATTAACAATATTCACAATCGGCCAGTTACATTGTGCAACTTGAAAATAAGAAGAAAAAAGAAACAATGAAGCAATTATCGTTTGAATAAAATTATGTCGCCATTGCTAACGACCCTAATGGACCAATTATTAGTGCCCATTCGCAGTTACAACGGACCGCAACATAAAATGGTTTTTAAATGACTGTCAGATTTCTTAGAGTAATAAAAAAAACATTCTTTGATGTTAATCACACGAAAATTAAAACCTAATGAATATTAACTACGAAACGTAAACAGCGGAACAACACATTTTTCGAATTTAAACTAAGTGTTATTCTCGATCGAAAATTGATTCTTGTGCATACTATCTATACAAATGCTTACTAAATACGTATATAAATAGCTGTTCTCGCGACTTTTTCCCCTTCAAAAACTGTTTTTTGATCTGCGCGATATACTTTTTTTCGTAAAATATATAAGGCCCGATGATAAGTGAGCATCTAAAGGCGTCGTTCTGTATTTTGGTATGCACGTAGATCGTAGATGGATAAATTTGATGTTTCCTTAGTGGTTAATGGTTAGTGTCAAGGTGAACAATCAAAAAAGGATTCAATGTTTACTAAAATTTCTTTATTTCAAAACAGAGTCGATATTTACAATCTTGTTGATAAAAT
Organism: Papilio xuthus; assembly: GCF_000836235.2. NCBI lineage: Eukaryota > Metazoa > Arthropoda > Insecta > Lepidoptera > Papilionidae > Papilio > Papilio xuthus. Next base: position 1,360,381 of record NW_013530872.1, read on the forward strand.
ATGTTTTCAGTTAAACAATCTCAAGGTCATAGTTATTAGAAAATACAAAAAATATTCCGAAATCACTTTAATTTGAAATGATGAGTAACCTGTAACATATTAAATTACATTTTATTATTTTACGCCGAATGTACTATAATAATAAATACATCAATTTGACAAAATTATCTATGCACTTAATGATAGTTGGAATAGTCAACGTACGTACATAAAACTAATAAAAAAATCGTAAGAATTACAAAAAGTGGGACACTTACTAATTAAAAACCAGTTCCGATAACGGTTATCAAGAAAATTGAAGCACAAAAGAGACAAAGGAACATCGGAAACAATCCGCGACAGCGCCACTTGCGCGGCCAATCGTAGGGCGTAGACGTCTACGCGGCGACGGAACTCTGTGACGCACGGCGCGCCGCTACGACACGGGATACGTTCACCTCCCAAACCTCCGCATTCCCCAACAAATAATTACAAAGTTCTTGAGCACACGCGATGAAATTTTCGTGCAGCGACAACGCGTCGCTCGCTGAAGGCAGCGGCCCCGCGGATCGCTCGCGATTGTAAACGCCAGTCGGTCGCTTCGTGTCGCGTCGCGAGTGCGATACGCGAACAAAACCTCCGCAGTAATAAGAGCAGTCGTAAACTCGGAATCGGCAATCGAGGGCGTCACTTCGACGGATGTGGTCGACGCTGAATGTTCGTGACGCTCACATTAACTGTGCTATGACAAGAGACCGTTCGCGAGGGCATAGGGAGTGCCGCTGACACCTGACGTGCGACTGTGACCAGTGCGCTGCACGCACCGATGGAACATTGCGCCCGCTCTGGGAACTTCTGCATTGCCAGCTTGGGTTCGTCGTTGTGCAGATTCTGATGGTGATCGGCCCGGAGGCTGGTCGCTGAGGGTCGAGGGTCACGTCGGGCGCGGGACGGCGAGGCGCGCAGGCGGGGCGGGATGTGGCCGCGGTAGCGTCGCGCAGACGCGGATCGATCGCCGGCGCTTGGCAGCGCGGCATCGAGCGGCAGCGAGCGGCCACGGGCAGCGGAGCGGCGGCGGGCGGCGGGCGGTGGAGCGCGCGTGCACTCGCCCTGCCGGAGGTGGCGGCAGTCGCACGCGGGCCGGCGTGCGAGCGCGCGCGTCGCACGTGCATGGCGCGCTTGTCTGGATGCCTCGCGCCCACGGGGAATGGCTTCGTCCGAAGAAGAGGTGACAACTGCGTCGTCCAGTCCTGAAGATGACTGCCTCAGCGTGCGGAAATGGTGGTGCTTCTTGCTGTCGTCGATCATCACATTCATCACGGGGCTGCTCATCGTGGGGGTATGGCGGTGCTGCGCGTACGCGTGCTGCCGCAAAGAGCCGGAGCTGGCGCCCAACGACCCCAAGCAGAAGGAGCAGAAGGCGGCGCGCCAGGGCAAGCAGGAGTTTGAGGGCACGTTCATGACCGAGGCGAAAGACTGGGCCGGCGAGCTCATCTCCGGCCAGACCACCACCGGTCGCATACTGGTATGTCTCACTCACTCACTATTTTACCATCAATGTCGCTGTTGCTACGATCGCGCTGATGCTGCCTCCAACTGTACTAAAATTCAGATGCAAAGTAATTGATGTAAATTGTAAACGCCTATTAGGTTGTGAATATAATAACAATTTAATATAATGGTACCGAAAAATGTACATTCAGGTTAACTTGTTTATATAGTCGACGTTTAGCTGTTAGTTAATTTATTGATTTAATCGTAAGAAATGTTTTACAACCTCAACGAAAACTTGGAAAGCAATTACAAATCAGGTGTAATGGCGATCGGCCACTTATTCCGTCTAGCTATTCGGCTCCCATAAGAAAATAATAGTTTAAAAGCTTTAATGCTCAATGTTGCGGCCGGGTTAGGTTTACGAGCTATGCTATTATTAATGTGACGTATTATATCGATGATAAAGCAGCTCTCATTAATGATGCATAATACATCGATTTTGTTCCTAGAACTGTACAAGTCAAGGGGTTAAATGCAATGATTTTTAATCTACAATTATTCCTGTATTTCATTTATAGATAAAAGAAGATCACATACGATTATAAAATACGAACAAATATTACATTCTTTCATATTTTCAATACGAAAAATTACTAAAGATATTAAAAAACGTAATTTACGAAGATATAAAAAGCCGTGAGAACTTTTCGTTTTCGACCGCTTTTTCCTTTTGTTCTATCTACAAAGATTTGTCATATGTACTCAAAGCGTTATGTAACAATGTAATTGTCTATTTTCTAGACCGGTTAACAAAAAATACATTTTTGTGGTACCACTAAACAAAACATTACTGAATATCGATTGATTTTATTTTACGATCTACCTTCAATTAATTTTGAATATTGCATATTTATTTCCCAATGCAAGACTTTTATGTAAAAGGGGATTACGGGGTCGTGTAACTAACATTTATATATTGCATTTGGTATATAAGCTAGTTTAGGTTACTGTATATAAGAACACTAGCTGCCGGCCGCGACTCCGTCCGCGAGAAATAAATAAACTTTATTATTAGCTTGTGTGTTCTTCCAGACTAAGTTCTACATATATGCTAAATTCTTCGAGATTCTTTGAGCTGTTCTGCAGATACCTTTTAACAAACATCCATCCATCCAAACCATAACATTATACCATAAACATATATTATACAACCATAATCCATAATGAAAATTATAGTCAAAGGCAACTAAATAAGGGATCCATTAATCTTATTATCTAACATTGTTACATCTGTTTACTTGTTTAAGAACATTGGAATCTCATACAACACTAAGGGATGACTTAAGTTAGCATTTAACGATTGATTGACAGATATCAGAGATTAATTAATTATCTCTTCTACTATGAAAAAGGCATTTTCCTCAACATTTGGTTGGTTCGTTCATCATATTGTCAATATGATTGATGTGGTGGAAGCTAGTTTTTTTTTTCATAAATGGCTACACGTGCCAGATGCAAGTGATTGATAAAGGACCGTATTGTATAGAATCTTGTTTTGATTTTATAGTAAAAACTTTTTTGTTAAAAGCTCTTCACATTGTATCTTAAAATTTTTTAATTGCGATTAAACATGGCCATAGTCAAGCGCTTATTTTTTTTTTAAATACTAACTGTCGCCTGCGACTCTGTGTTCTTTCGGACTTTGTTCTAATTTTTAAGCGAGATCCAAGATACCTTCAAATAAACATCCATCCATATAAACATATGCATTTATAATATTAATAAGAAGTAAGAAGAAGATTTTTGTTAATTTACTAATGTTTTTGTACCATTTCATATAAACTCTGGAGTCTGTTTTAAGATATTTGTCGAATGGCTGGATTCGAACTCTTGACAACCTAATCCATACTCTTAACTATTGCTGCTTTAAATTAACCTATTAAAATTGTAATAATTAGACAAGTTCACCAATTTTTTAACGAATCTCTTAAGATTACACATTTTAAACATTTTAAATTTATACTAGCTGTCGCCCGCGACTCCGTCCGCGCGGGATAAAAAATAGATATTGGCCGATTCTCAGACCTACTCAATATGGTCACAAAATTTCATGAGAATCGGTCAAGCCGTTTCGGAGGAGTATGGGAACGAGAATTTTATATATAACATATTTTTTAATTTGATGAATGATTAAAAAAATTAGGTCTAGAACAAGTTATGAAAATTGACTGGCATAGTACCTTTATCAGTGACAATTATCACGGCAATCCGTTTAAATATTTTCCGATACAAAGTTTTTGTTTTACTTATTAATATAATGTTTACACATCCCTAAGGACAATTCTTTAATATGTTATTCGAGTCATTGAATGTAATAAACGTAACATTTTGATAGTCGGGTCATTTTAAAGTTGAGCTAATATTTATTCTTCATATCATTACCTTATGTTTATTCTATATAATCTGACTTCTTACTAATATTATAAATGCGAATGTATAGATGGATGGATATTTGTCATAAGTTGTAATATATCTAGAACGGCTGAACGGATCTCAATGAAATTTGGCATACATATAGAACATAGTCTGGAAGAACACATAGGCTACTAACCATTTTTTTTAATTCAGAGCCGACGGAATCGCGGGCAACAGTTAGTATTTAAAATATTAACTATGCGTATTAATTACGTGATGTTGATTTAATTTAAAACAAACACAGTACTTACATAAATAAACGTTGTAAAGGCAAACCGCTAACGGTGGTCAAACAACTACTTAAGCCAAACAAGCAAACTAGATTAATGTTCAGCCGCACCTAACATTACGCGGTGGTCACCCACTGGGGTTACCAACCCTAAATAAATTAAATTATTTTTGTATTAAAACAATTTTATATTAAAGCCTATAATTAATTTAAAAAAAATCATTATGCCGATGACAACGTCTTAATGGCACGGACCTTTATCAGCCAGAGTAAAATTAAAAATATAAAAATTGGCTACAAATTATAAAGGAATACATTAACCCAAAAGTCAGACCAAAAATAACTTAGTAGTAATCGGTAGGATGCAATGGTTATGTGTTTGTCCGGGCACCTGGTAACATCGCGCAGCCCTGGGCGCACGTGACACGGTGGCAACCCTGACCCAGTTGCGCTATCGATGCGCCGCAGCCCTCCCCCCCCAGTTCAAGTACGCCGCTTTCGCCTCCCATTGATTCATTTCTCAGGATTCTATGGCTACCGTGACGTAAATAATGAAAGCGAAAAATAATATGCTATATAATTATTGTTCAAGAAGTTATAAAAGTCTGATGAAAAACATGAATTCATCTCGATAATTAGTCCAAAAAACATCAAGGTAGAGCCTTTTTCTAAGACTGTCGACGCAGTATGCGCTACTCCTCCATACAACTTTAATATAATTATAAGAGTACTTATAAGACATGTAAACAAGTAAATTACTATTTTTTTATTCTTAATAAAACTCCAATTATTTAATACTAGCTATCACCCGCGGCACCGTCTGCGCGGGATGAAAAAACCTTCATTAATAGTCTATGTGTTTTTCCAGACTATGTTCTACATCTATGCCAAACTTCATCGAAAGCTGAACACGTTTTGAAGATACCTTCTTGCAAACACCCATCCATACAAAGTTAGCTTCTAAATTATTAACATTTGCCAATTATAAACATAAAACAATAAATATATCTACAAAATATGATTTTATCTGAAAATGTTATAAGAAATCTCAAATCGTAGACATTTCATGTACCCTTCGGGACCTTACGCAAGTTTAATCAAAAGAAAGGCTGACATATACGCAATAACGAAAAAATATATTTTCCCCTACACCGAATATATGTGATATGTGAATTTTATATGTACAAGGTTACATTGTTTGAACATATATGTTTTGTTTTACTATCATATAGACTAACATACTGTTGCCTGCGACTTTCCCGCGTGGAGTTAAAAAAAATAATGAGTAGACTATGTGTTCTTCCAGACTATGTTTTACATCTGTTCAGATATCCTTTGGGTCCGAAGATACCTTCAAACAAACATACATCCATACATCTAAACGCATTTATAATAGTGAGTTTAAAAATATATATAAAAATCGATAGTAAACATTACAACGATGTTGTTTTTAGATTATTTTTCTTAGTATTTCGTTTTAAATAGCTTTTGGATTAGTCTTCCTGTAATAATGCTGTCTCAATCCGTGACGTCATATGGAACGGGGTCATAACGATTGATCATAAATGACGTCATAACCTCACGACCTCACGTCTTTCTTTGATAAAATAACCACTTATTATTATATTTTAGCTGTTTTAAATTAAATTTGACTAAATAAAATAATCGAAACGAAATCAATAGTATTTTTTTTAATTACAATTCTGACATTTTCTGATTGTAAAAAAAGATAAAGTCGATTATTTCCTGTCTAACATTGGACTATAATTTGAAAATAAAAATAAAACCAAAATTTTAATTTAATTTGCCTTGTACTAAAATTACCAATAATCATAGAAGATCTACACCAATACTCAATACACCTTTTTAAGTTACTTAATATCTATATGTTTTTCTCGTTAAAAAAAAACCTTTTTAGCAAAGCACTTCTAGGCAATTAAAGTTGAGTTCACTAATCAAAAGGAATCGGACTTTAATAAAATACATATAAATATATGTCGAGTCTCTAGACTATGCCTATCGCTTGTCAAACAATCACGCGTACTACTGACAGATACAGTGACACTGACAGACGTCAATCACACACCATACAAGCGATGTTGCCATTCGAATGAAATAATTAACGACATAAATTGATATTCTCCGACATATACATCGTTCGCAATCGTTAAAATGTCATCATCAGCTCACTATACGTCCCCACCGAGGGGCTCGGAGCCTACCCTAAGTTAAGGGTGATTAGGCCATAGTCAACCACGCTGGCCAAGTGCGGGTTGGTTGACTTCACACATATCTTTGAATTACTTCTCAGATATGTGCAGGTTGCATCACGATGTTTTCCTTCACCGTAAGAACGTCGGATAAATGTACATATGTATTATAAATCGGAAATGGAAAAAGACATTGGTACATGGCGGGGATTCGAACCCAGGACCTGCAGATTGCAAGTCAAGTGCTTGACCACTGAGCCACCGACGCTCGCAATCGTTAAAATGTACATCAAATTAAAAAATAATTGTTTAAAAGGTTACATTGTCGACATCTTTAATTCATCGTCTAAATGACATTGTCAGGTCTAATTTGGTCGCGACCAGACGGGCAACCGGCTGACCTTTTAAAATATTCGCGACTACAGCAGGAATAAGTTTGGAATAAGATGAAATATTTATAATGGTCGTATTCAAGCTGGTGCTGACCTTTTGAAACTAGGTCTTGTGTATTCCTGCTCGACGTCGAGACGACTTGCTTTTTACTCATTGGCTGTCGAACACTATAAATAATACTATTGTTATTTAGATATTTTTAAATATCAGATTTTAGAATGGAAATTTTAATATTTCATAACTTTTTATATCATTATTTTTTTTTAATATTCGTAAATTTTAAATGTCAAAAGTAGATTATAGACGTTCGACTATTTTTTATTAGACATAAATTACTAGCCGCGACTCCGCGGGGTTTTAAAAAAACTTAATTAGTAGCCTATGTGTTCTTGCAGACTAAGTTTTAAATTCATACCAAAACTCAGCGAGATATACCTCATACAAACATCGATCTATCCAGACATTCGCATTTATAATATTAGTAAGATTTTATAAAAAAAATTACACATATATGAAAAATATCATGTACGTAGTTTACATATATATTACTGGAAGGTTGTAGTAGCTTTTAGTACAGTTTTTATGTAACCAGTATCGTAAATGTTTTTGTCGTATTTGTAGATCCTTTATAGAGGGTAGGGGAAGAGGGCGGGGCGTTTTGCCGCATTGTTCGGCTACGTAAATGATAAGAGGGATTCGGACTGCGACACACTGCAACTAACGCAGTGGAATACACTATACTATATCTCTCGTATTCTATCATCTCTAGTTATTCGTTTCAATGCTGAAATTAGGTAAAAAGAGAGACTTTTAATTACATATGTAACGTCCATTAAGTTTTTACGAGATAATTGTGAGATAAATTGTAATCTATATATATATAAAATAAAGTCGTGTTAGTTACACTATTTATAACTCAATATATAACTCGGCTTTACCGATATGTGTGAAAACTGGTGAGGAGGTAACTTAGAGCCAGGAGACGGACATAGGATACTATTTATTATTATTTTTTTTCGAATTTATGCCTTGAAGAGTTGCTTTTTATTTAACTTACTAATTTAATAAATGCGAATGTTTAGATAGATGTGAAGTGGATGGATGGATGGGTGTTTGAAGATATCTCTGGAACGGCTGAATGGATCTCGATTAAATTTGGCATACGTATAGAACATAGTCTGAAAGAACACATAGGCTACACTAACTAAGTTTTTTTTTGATATATCCACGTGGACGGAGTCGCGGGTGAAAGGTAGTCATATTGTAAAATAAGGTTAGCTAGTATTTTATCAATGAAATAAATGTTTTTATTAGAAAGTTTTTGAAATATACGAGTTTAAGAATAATTTTTAGTTAGTCTATTGTGAAAATATTTAGGCTTTGAATTGTAATAGAAGTTTTAAATAAGTATAATTACAGCGCTCATAAAATCATACGTGTCGTTTTGGCTGAAAATTTTAATTCATTTGCCTTTTTCTTGAAAAAAAAAACTCCACTAACGTGTCACGCGTTCCTTAAGTCACAGCCGAGAATGGGGTCAGTCGGGTACACTCTACTTACATTAACACACATTCAATACAAGCTTAATGTGGGCGTTCCTTGCTATGACATCTGTACAAAAATATGTTATCTCGATTTTATTAAAGAGAAAGAAAGGGATGACAATAGGTTTTCAAATAGTGGAAAACATAAGCGCCACTGACTGGTACGTTTTGTTTTGTATCCTTTAAAATACACTCTTTCATATAGGTTAAAATGTCAATAGTATATTTAAAAATTTGGCAAAAGTCCATACGTTGGTAGTAAGACTGTAAAGTGTACTCCTACTAAGTTTGATAACAGAAACTATGCCAAATACTATTTAGTTATTCTATCAACATGTTTCAATGTAAGTGAAACTTTTAACTTACTTTAGTTTACTTTTTATTGAAGTTAAAGCTAGGTCACAAACTTTTCTTCACTACGTCTGTTCATGACATGAAATTCTTTTGTTTTGATCTTAACTTAAAACGTTTAGAAGTTTCTTTTACTTATTCTTGGGTTTAAGATCGCGATTCCTTTGTTTAATTAAATTATGCGAATGCAAAATAAACTGTTAAAAAATTTAGCGCAGGGATGAATCAGTCTGTTTCAAGTCTCAACCAAGATGGCTACGTTTAACCATATTCTCATTATTTTGTTCTTTGGATTAGTAGTCGGGTCCCCACTAAGGCGATCTTCACTACCATAGCCCAAGTCAGGGGTGACTATAGTCAACCGTAAGTAAGGCCATCGTCAACTATTATCCCAGAACAGTTCGGTTGACTAACAACTAACTAAACTGACAAATTTGAATTGCGGCAACAAACTTTCTTTCTTCTTTTGGTTACGAAAGATTAATCAGATGGTTACATAAGATGCTTAATAATTTACTATAACGTATCGGTGTGAACGAACGCCATCTAAGTCAAGTTCACACGGAGTAACGGTCGAGGGCCACTTAAAATTTATACTTTTATAAAACACTAGTTCTATGCCCTTGTACACTTATTTACTAGCAATCAGCCCAAGCTTCACTCGGCTCCATAATTATTTTACGAAAAACTTATTATAGCTTAAGTTACCTACACTTTGGTAGAGCTTGCAAGGATTTATAAATTATTTTTTTTAAATACGGTTCAGTCATTTAAAGTAATTTTTTTTATTAATATTATTAACTCGTTAGCAAAGTTTTTTACAAATAATTTCATTGATTAATTACTAAAATGTAAATCTAATCGTATTTATCGTAATTTCTAATCTATCAACCAAAGTCTAATCGAAAGTCTAAAAAAGCAAAAGAAAAAAGTAATTAATGTCGATTTTTTTTTGGTAAACCATTTCAATTCCTTTATCATCATCACTAAAATAAAAAATCCATTAATTTCTATACAATCTTCACATTTAAAGACTGCACTATTTTAATTTATATTAGAAATATTCTCCATTAATAAAGTATTAAAAAAGAAATACGATAATGTATGCGACACTACACCCACTAAAACGTGAGTATCGACCTATCTACATATTATAAGCTCGTCAATGAAATAAGGTGGAGGTCATAAGGTTAAATTAAATTATCTTTTTTAGTACTTTTAAATCACACGATAATTTAACTTATGATTTTAATTGACAAAATACAGTATAGAAATATTTGGGTGTGTCGGAGGCCTAATTCTTGTCCTGTTACCCTATTACGAAATTAATTGGAAAAATTAATATTTCTTCTATCCATGCTCTCCTCTTTTAATGCATCTGTTACTTTTGATGTTATTTTAGATCTTTAGTTATTGAATTTTTTAATTATTTTTTTTTATTATAATGTGTCAAATGACTTCTTTCCATAGACATGCGAAATTGCAGATGCGTTTCCTACCTTTAATCGACGGAGGAGGGGACACCGTGAAAGATAATATTTCCCTTCCCTTGCGTAATTTACGTGATTGGTTATAAAAAATCTCTGTCATTCCTTTTAAAAAATCTTTTACGTAATGCGTTTTTGTATCTTATTTCTATATATAAGACTACAGTATACGTTGTGCGCTTGTGATTATAAATTCTGAAGGTTAACTAACCAGTCTGTTCAACTTATCGATCAAAGACCGCTGTTCAAATTCACATATGTTTTTTTTTATAGAACAGGATTGGAATAGATTTTAGACCGCCAGTATAACAAGTTTATAAATTTGTAAATTAATTTATTAACAAATAGTAATTGCAAGACGTAATATTTTTTTATTTGTGTACTTCAACCATACTTGTTGAAGTTCTGTTTTAAAAAATAATGAAATACCAAAGAAAAGACAAAAGACGAAAGGAAAAACAAATGAGAAATTCATTTCTAATTAGATTTAACTTGTTTCTGGCAAAAAACAATCTTGCCTATAGAATTTTCATTAAAAAAAAACTCCACATAAATTGTCGTCAGTCTCTGTAGAGTAGAACAATCCTTGTTATATTTGAAATGCGGTAGAGGTTTTATTGTGTTCCGGAACGTTGGTAAACGTCTACGTGTGAAAGAACTTGCTTCGTATACGGGATATAAAAGCGAGCTTTTACTGTGGGATTGCAGTTTACCTACATAGCTTCCGCGCTTTCAATTCCAGAGGGAAAAAAACATCCAGTAAGCGCTTTATGTAGTTTACTTCATTCAATTTTAAGTTACTTTAAATGCTTTAAATAAAAGTCACTTAAAGATTAAGTAACATGTTATTTATCAACCTCCTATTACTATTTTAAAGTATACAAAATAAAACTGAAACTAAATAAATAGTTGTTCCATTATATTGTTTATAGTATTCTAGTTTTAACGTGTAATTTGAATCTTATTGTTATATTAAAAACACAATTAATGAGAAAACAACATGTTTTATACAAGTTACGACAACGACATACGCAATTGCGTATGCGTTGCCTACCTTTAATCGATGGAGGAGAGGATGTACCGAAAGAAAATATTTTCCCTTTCCATGCATCCTCTCATCCAGAAAGTCCACTTCCACTTCCGATCCTTTCCTCGTAAGAAAAAGGGTGGGAAGGGAAAGAGGACTAAATTAGGCCTCCGGGACGCACACTCATCAGACCATTCATTCCACTTCACGCCTGTCTTCTGGGTGGTCGTGGTATTTCACCGGGCGAGCCGGGCCAATTCGTGCGAAGATGTTAAAGCCGGCCCAACCACTGTTAACTTTGTCAAATTAAGTAAATAAAATTTATCTTCCATTCTGATAGAACATAGTTTGCTTAGTGTAGTATTAATTAATCCTTATCTTAAAGGTCAAAGGCCTGTATCCATTGCGCAACAATCCATACGACGCCGACCTGCCAAACCCAACTGGGTTGGAAATGATTACATGCTGTATTAGCAAATAGGACACTCTTATGATAACTGGTAGTATATATAGGATGTTACATCGCAACATAGATGTATTTATTATCTACATAAAAAAATATTTTTTTTTATTTTTTTTGCTGTCGATGCTTTTTTAAACTTTGCTGGAATATTCTATGGAAGTAAAGAAAGGTTAAAGCCGTAACAAATGTGAAAAATAAAACAAAATATTATAAAGTAGTATATTGAAACTTTTTGCTTGAACTATAACATATGATATTATTTTTATTACTCAACATATCGTCATCCTTATATTATCTTTGACAAAACAAAGATAACAGTATGTTTTATATATAATACATAGAGATTTCGGTCTCAGAAACCAACGATATATATATATATATATATATATATATTAAAGAAAGTCATGTTAATTACACTATTTATAGGTCAAGAACGGCTTTACCGAAGAGCTGCTTTTTATTTAACTTACTTTATTATAAATGCGAATGTTTAGATGGATGTGATGTGGATGGATGGATGGGTGGGCTACACTAATTAAGTTTTTTTTTATATATCCACGCGGACGGAGTCGCGGGCGACAGCGAGTTAAATAAAAAAGATGGAAAGTTTTTTTTAACAGCAGCTATTAATCCAAATTCTTTACTTTTCTCTTACTCTGTAAGTGGAACACGTCGCAGTAAGATGACGCGACGTGACGTCATAGCCATGACGTCACAGGCTAGGCGTTCAACAATTTATACGCTTTACAGAAAGTCTATTTTACTCCCTTAGTCATCCATTTTTAAATCGCACGTCGGCTAAACATCACTATTGAAATAAGCGTATATACAAAAAAGTCGTATTACTTTTTTTTCGACGTGCAAATTTGCATAGCAGTGAATCAGCCTGCGTTTTATGTGTGCGCTATTCATGTTATCTCCACAGACTATAAAAATTTTAAAGAGGGAAATTAAAACAAAAAATTCAAACGTTCGCCTAAGTTAACGATTATTATTTTATATTTAAAAGGTAAATAAATTTCAGCTTAATACCTTCACGCGTCTTTGAGAAAAAGGGTCTTGACAGACAGACGGACGCACAACAAAGTGATCCAATAAGGGTTCCGTTTTTTCCTATGAGGTACGGAACCCTAAAAAATTACGTCTCTTAATTAAGTATAAAAATAATTGAGCCTTTTTAACACAAATTAAAACAAAACACTAACATTTTCCGAGACCAAAATGCCAGTTTTAAATATATTATTATCTCTTTTTTTTCCAAAGATAATGACAGGGATGACGATATGTTTTATACAGAGATTTGGTCTCATAAACTTACGATGCAAAAATAGTGAGAATATTTGCCATTATATTATATTTTCTTTTGGACAAACGCCATGTATTTTATTGGCATAAATATACTATTTTGAATTAGGCTAAGTACCATATAATGGAGCCAATAAACTATTGTATTTCTTCACAATCACTGTTGCGGACATAACTTAAATAATTTTCTAACGTGCCAGAAGCATACTTTAATATTATTTGTTGTTATCAAAAACACAACTTGTATATAGAAGTAGCTGTCGCCCACGGCTCTGTCCGCGCAGAATTAAAAAAATACTTAACACGTTAGCTGCCATGTCGGAATATGTGTCCGACAAGCCATACTTCAATTCAACACCTCGCTGTGGCTTGTCGGACGCTTTTTAATCGAATTGTGGTATACAGCGTGACCCGCAAGGACCCATTCAAATGGATTTGGCAAAAAAAAAAAAATCGTTTTTCTAAAAATCATTCTGGCAGCTAACGTGTTAATAAGTAGCCTACGTTTTCTTCTATATTATGTACTATATGTGTGCGAAATTTCATCGAGATCCGTTCAGCCGTTCTGGAGATACCTTTAAACAAACATCCATCTATCCATTTAAACATTCGTATTTATAATACATATACATTTATTTATCACATTTCTAATATAATACATTTCATATAAAAAAAATATATATATACAAAACATATTATATTAAAAAGAGAACACCACCGGCTGCGGAATCCCATGACTCAAACAACCAGTGGTCAGGGCTGCAGAGACAGGAACCTTCTCACGATGCGCGCGGTTTCTAGGATAACTGCCTTTTGTATCGGGCCCTTAATCCAACTGTTTAGCGAGAGCTTCTTGAGATGTTGGTCGAAGCTCTTCGTATTTATAATATTATTAAGATATTTTTTCAATATACATATATGATCTATTCAAGTATCACGAATAATTTTCCTCCTGGGATCATTAAAAATTCAATGCGTCATCTCCAAAATCCTACAAAACACAAGACAGAAGGTACTTTTTGTAGAAGCCATCAGCAGTAGGTTCCGGCTTAACATAACGAACCCTTTACTGTCACTCGTGAGTCAGTCGAGCGGTAGACCAAAACTGGCGTTTCTCCGCCCCCTAATCTCTGTAAATAGGTCAACGGGTACGCCGCTATCGATTGCCTAACCGGGCCAAAGGATCTCGCTACATACTAAACTTAATCTAATCCTTACTATGAAACATAGAAAATAAAAAATATATAAATTTTATTATTTATTAATTTATAAGTTTCTGTTATTTACCACCGATAAATAATATCGAATATATCACAATAGGATAAATTATTTACATTAATCTAATATTATAAATGCGAATATTTAGATGGATGGATGTTTGTCAGAAGGTATCTCCAGAACAACTCAACGGATCTCAATGAAATTTGGCATAGATATAAAACATAGTCTGGTAGAACACATAGGCTACTAAGTTCTTTTTATTTCGCGCGGACGGAGACGCGGGCGACTGCTAGTTTATATGGATAAAACGATTGACATATATTGTAGTATGAAATAAAAGCTTTTACTTTATCTTTTATCTTATAACTTCAATAAATAAAAAAATAACAAAAAAGGGGATCCACCTGCAAGCAAAACTATTCGATCAAAAAAAAAAATATCAAAATCGGAACACCATGGGGCGGAGATACGCGGTAACATACATAAAAAAACGAACATACAGACGAATTGATAACCTCCTCCTTTTTGAAGTCGGCTAAAAAGAGAATTAAACGGCTCAAATTTTAACTTAAAGATCAATTTAAAGTGCCATTCAATAACAGTAACCAACAGGTAAGATAAATTTCTTGTGTGAAATAACAAAGCTTTTCGTCTTAGTTTTCAATAAGAACGTTAATATAACAAATTTAAATCAATAAATAAATCTTGAACTGTTTTTCTATCAATCTTTCTACGTCTGTATGCGCCTACGCATTCACTACTATCTAGGAATAAAGTAACTAATCGTTAACATCCGGTTTACCCAATGATATAGTGCGAACATATTAAAAATATTATTTGAATATGACTTTAAATAAAACTATCACTCATAATCATTTGAAGATATTAAAATTAATTACGATATGGTTTAGTAATCTAAAAAATCTAAAGACTAGCTGTCGCACGTGACTCCGACCGTGCGGAATTAAAATTAGTACCACATGTGTTCTTCTAGACTATGTTTCATATCTATGCCAAATTTCAGCGAGATCCATACATACATCCGTTCTGGAGATACCTTCAAACAAAAATCCATTCATCCAAACATTCGCATTTATTTAGTAATATTGGTAATTGCTTCACTTAGTAAAATTTTATCAAACTTCTTTCAAAAGAAAGAATTCTATTATTACGTACGTGATTCCATTGCCAATACACTTGGAAAATAAATAACGAATATGGTTCCTACAAGTATTTCTTTAAAAAAACATGCGGTCAATTTCATATAAATAATTTTATTTATTTGTCTTGAAGTCAACATTTGAAGTTTTCAAATCTTCAGTAATCTAATGCATTATACTAGGAGTTCATATTATCGTATATCTAACCGAGTTCGATATGGTAAAGTCCAAATGATATTTCCGACCTATAAAGGAAGTATTTGCAGCTATAATATCAGAGCATTTCGTATGGAAATTGCAAAGCCACTATCGTCTGCACTCGCATAGATTATGACGTACTTCATTTTTAGTGCCGGAAAGTTGTCGCATTTATTTAAAAGTTTTCAAGCACTTTTTAATTTATCGTCAGCGAACAAATTCAAGCGAATTAGCTGAGAATGCATAAAGTAAAATATTTTTCTTCTTTTACGTTATAAATTTGTTAGATTTAAAGTTTAAATTGCTTGATAAGATTGTGTTTTATTGTTTAGTGTCGTTTTATGTTCATTTTACACACTAATACACATACAAAAAGTTTTCTAGTTGTTAGTTATAGTTAGCTTAGTGCAGACTTTATTGACGTCATAGTCAACTGCTGGCGGGCGCAGCCTCCGTTCCCTTACATGCATAGATTATGCGCATACATATTCAATATTACTAATTTATATTTGACAAGGTATCCACTAAACCTAGTGAAGATTACGAGACTGTGTTAAAAAAATACTAGTTTTTGACATTATTAGTTACAATCCTTTGGCGCGAATGGGGCGCTTTGTTACTAAGTCAAGTGTCAGATTGATTAGTGAGGGGACATAAACGTTGATATTTTAATAAGGCTAGTGTTGCGCCGAATCATCGACACAGTGTCGGATTATTTTCCGAACACTAGTAACTTGTAAAAAGTTACTAGAAAATAAAAACTAGAGCCTAACAATAATTGTGTTATTTCGACTCTAAACTAGTCAATATTATTAGATTAAACCAAAAATCTAGGTATATTTACTACAATATTATGAGGTTTTCGTCGAAATTGATATACGTAACGATGTGGAAACTTTAAATGGCTGGCCATTATACATCGAGGTATTATCTGTGCGGTTGACATATTTGTGTGTGTCTAATATTTTCCGATATGATTGCCAAATCACACACAATGCGACAAACTTTAACGACCCGGTAAGGTAATAAAAAGTACAGTACGAAAAACATATTTTGCCCGGATGGGAAGACGCTGTTATGGGCGTTACTTCAAACCTTAAGCATTGGAAATGAGATGGAAGCAAAACTTTTGATATTGAATAATCATAGATGCTTGTTTCGGACTATAATTTGGTCGATGGTGTGTTATAAGCGTTCATTACCCTTAGAAAAAAACTCAACATCCATTGCGTAGTTAGTAAATTGGCATATTCCAGCACTTCATTGGCGCGCCGCCATCTCAGCTGTCCACATGCCCCCACTCACGATTATGAAAATTATTTATAAAATAGTGTTTTGTTTTATACCCAACTTTGACGTGTCCAATGTTCATTTCTGTGTGTTTGGATATGTTTATATAATTACATTAAATAACATTACTACCGAATCTTATCTTACATCTTACTAATATTATAAATGCCAATGTTTAGAAGGATGGATGTTTGTTTGAAGGTATCTTCAGAACGGCTAAACGGATCTCGATGAAATTGGGCATACATATAGAACATATAGTCTGGAAGAACACATACCTATTATGTTTTTTTTTGTTTGCGTTCGGACAAAGTCGCGGGCGATCGCTAGTTAATATACAAAATTGATGATTAGAAAACCTGCATATGTAATATGATGTTACATAACTTGATGTAAAATTAATCAACCATTAAATCGATTCCGACGATCAGGTGTTAATTATACGCTTCGCATGCGATTACTTACTAACCGAAGCATACGAGGTGAGAAGTATCTAAATACTGCGTCCAGGAGGCGTAATTTAGTCCTCTTTCCCTTCCCACCCTTTTTCTTATAAGGAAAGGATGGGAAGTGGAAGTGGACTTTCCGGATGAGAGGATACACGGGAAGGGAAGAACTTTTCTTTCTGTGCATCCTCTCCTTCGTCGATTAAAGGTAGGCAACGCATATGCAATTGCGTATGTCTATGGGCAACGGTCACTTCGCTATTTCAGCGATTTCAGGTGGCCGCTCGCTCGTTTGCCACCTTATGATATGAAAAAAATACTTATGTTCATTCTTATGGTGATTTCATCGACGTAGATTAAACTTTTGTACTCCAAAAACCTAAGTCTTTAATATAGATTTAGCTTAAGCGATTGTCGTGGGTTTCTCCGTTTAAAACATATCGTTGTCTCTATTTTGTCAAAGATATTGACAGAGATGAGGTACGTTTTATAGAGAGATTTCTATCTCAGAAACCTACCAATTTAAAAAGCAACAGCAAACTTATAGTAATGTAAAATCAACTATGTTATCATTTAAATGAAATCTATCATATCGTAGTAAAACGATAAATGAACCTTTACGGATATCCGTTCGACTTCATTTAATCCATTTCCCCATTTTCCAGAACGCAGTCAGAGAGAGAGGTATAAACGAGGTCATTATTGATATTTCAAAGCGCTCGGAATGCATCTACGTTCCCCGGAGTGAGCGCTTACATAAACCCTTTTTGTAATAACTTTATATCTATATTTATTCATATTTCAATATGAATTATAGATATAAATTTAACATAAAGATATCATTTAATTGTTTTATTTTATCTGACTGAAATTTTATACGTTTTTAAGGTGAAGGAATATAAGATATGGTGATGCAAACATCTGCGATGAAAGATTTATGTAAAGTCCACCGACCCGTACTTTATTGACGGTGTTGACTAAGGCTTTGTCACCCCTGACTTAGCGTCGGTAACGAGGGGCCGCGGACGAGAGCGAAAGCGTGCCCGTGGTCCGGTCCCGATGCGTTGGAGGAACAGAGGGGTTTAGTGGGTATGCTTCCCATCCGGAAGAGAGGGTCGGTAACGAGACTATCAGTAGGAGCCAGTGAGCTAAGAAGGAACTTAACTTTAATAATGGTAATTACTGTCTTTGAGGTAAATAAAAGTTGCAATTTGGTTAAAAACTAATTTAAATATATCCAACTATAATGTTGCTATTATTTCTAATCTAAGTTATGTCACAGTATTAAAAATTATAAGCCCTCAATCAACGCACGCACGCAACGCACGTTAAAAAGCGTTCAAACAAAACAAAATGCTGGATGAATAAACAAGCGTGATTTTAAAGCGTTCCTCGCTCGACATTATCAACGCGGAGTATTAACGCGACGTTAAAAAACCGTCCGTGTGAATGAGGTGTAAAAATGCATGTTACTAATTTACGTTTCAAATTCTACGTACTAAAACGGCATCGCACGAGTTCATTGCCACAATCCAGAATTGGCAAACGTTCCCGGCAGTGTTGTGATTGACCATACAGGAAATTTTTCCACGCAATGTTTTGGCAAGATACATTGAAACCGTTGCAAACATACATACAAACATAAATAAATGTATGCGACCTCTCTTCTACTCGATGTATAAATGTATAAGATTTTTCTATACGTGTGTAGGCATGTTAAGTTGTAAGATAACTTTGTGCTACGCTTACGTTTTGTATTTTAGATGCAACTGATAATAATAAGCTTATAGTAAACTAGCTGTTGCCCGCGACTCCGTCCGCGCGGTTTTAAAAAAACTTAATTAGTAGCCTATGTGTCTATGCCAAATTTCATCGAGATCCGTTAATCCGTTCCGGGGATATTAAACAAACATCCATCTAAACATTCGCATTTACAATATTAGTAAGATATAACGCATTATTTAACATGTAACAGTTAATAACTCTTTGTGCCCCCGACCTGTCTATTCAGTAGTCCCAAAAGACCGGAGCGGTCTATTCATACAGAAGACCCTCCACTTTATTTATTTACGAGTCAACGTTAAACGGGTCACGAACTGGACGCTGGCCTCGCTTATGCATTATAAATTGACTCGTTTTTTTTATTATTTAATACTTTTTTCCAGGTCCTATATATACATATATTCCATGTATCTACACGTATATTCTAATTTTAAGGTTCTGGTTTTAGTGTCTATAAAATTAATTTTTAAATTGAAAATTTAATAACTCAACATAACGTGTATGTTCATACTTAAATATAAGGCCACGATATTGAATACTAACCGGGGATTACGTGCACGCGGAATTTAAAGAAAAACTTTATAAGTAACCTATGTATTCATCTAGACTACGATATACGTCTGTAGTAAATCCGTTGAGACGTTCTTAACATACTTTTAACAAATATCTGTCAATCTAAACATTCGCATTTATAATATTATAATAGTAAAAATTTAATGTAATTCGATGTGATTTGCATTAATTAATGCATAAAATCTTAGTACCTTTATCTTACTAATATTATAAATGCGAATGTTTGAATGTATAGATGTGTGTTAAAAGGTGCAGAACGGATAAACAGATCGTGATGAAATTTAGCACAGATGTAGAACACATTCCGGAAGAACGCTACTAATTAATTTTTTTATTAAACCCACGCGAACAACAGCGAATTTTTGAATAAAAATATCTGAACCTTTTCCTTTAAAGGTATTTTCATCGTAAAGATTTAACTGTATATTTCGGGAGGAGCTCGCTTCTTCGAGAATTCGGTATCGATCGCGCAGTGAAAGGTCCTTGACATCCGCTGACCTAATACGCTCTTACAGATCCCTTACATTCAAAATGAGCTCTGTAGCGTATCAAATACAGAAAGAGTTGCACAAATATGTACTTATATTACTATTCCACACTTTCTCTTATTCTTTTACACATTTAAAAAATACCTTACAAGTTTAAATTATCACTAGACCCTTCTGTACAACTCAAATCCGATTTAACAGACTATTTAAGAGAAGGGGGCAAACGAACAGCGGGAACAATGAGGTGATTTGACGCCCATAGACATCTGCAATACCAGAGGAACCGCTTGCCGGCCTTTGAGATGATGCAACGCCCGCTTCTTGAAGGACCCTAAGTCATATCGGTTTAGACATACGGCAGAGGACAGACCATTCCGCAATCGCTGTGCGAGGTAGAAAATTTCGCGAAAATCGGACGGTTTTAAATTGTCATCCATCGAGATATTATGGATGATATCTAACGATCGTGTTGTCCAATGACGGAACTCGGCGTTAGGACTTGTTCTAATCAATTCTTTAGAGCACTCACCGTGGTTATTGCGGTAGACAATGCATAGGGAACTAATGTACCCGAACGCTAGTGTCGAGCCGATCAGTAAGAGTTCAGTAGTTGATTCGAATCATTGTAAACGGTCAAATAGTCTTAAATACAAGGTCATTTTACAAATTTGTATCAATTCCATTTTGACCTCCTATAACCCAAAAAATTGTACCAATTTTGACGAGCGAGGTGTCTATCGATTCGTCCGCTGAGTGTCATACATTTAACTAATTAGTCGGGCTAATATAAACGATTCTTCTATACTATTCTTTATTCTTTTTAAGTTCATTATAATAAATCTTTATGGTTTTTAGGGTTCCGTACCTCATAGGGAAAAAACGGAACCCTTATAGGATCTCTTTGTTGTCCGTCCGTCCGTCTGTCAAGACCCTTTATCTCAAAAACGCGTGAAGGTATCAACCTGGATTTTATTTCTTTTAAAACTTGTCCATCTCTTTCATACTATTAATAAAACGAATCATTAATTAATAATGTACAATTAAAGGGCTTCATAATTATCATTAGGGTGTTCTCGAAGCTATAAATGCTTAAGATGTGAGAGGGAAGGTGGGAGGTAGGAGGTACATACTGACGTATGATTCGCGAACCTGCCCTGGAGAGACTCATTAGTGAACGTCTGCCGCGGAGTGGCACTCTCACACAAATTATTAAGTTTCATGTCGTTGTAATTATATTCGTAAGTACAGGGTGTGCTGAAGCGTATCATTATTTAATTTTTATAATTTTTGTAGGAATAGTTTTCAAATGTTGATATACAATTATTTTTTTATATCACAAAGTGGCAAACGAGCGAGCGGCCACCTGAAATCGCTGTTATAGCGAAGTGACCGTTGCCCATAGACATACGCAATTGCATATGCGTTGCCTACCTTTATTCGACGGAGAAGAGGATGCACAGAAAGAAAAAATTGTCCCTTTCCATGCATCCTCTCATCCGGAAAGTCCACTTCCACTTCCCATCCTTTCCGTATAAGAAAAAGGGTGGGAAGGGAAAGAGGACTAAATTAGACCTACGGGACGCACACTCATCAAACGAAACGCGGAATAGCTTCCACTTGACGCCCGTCTTCTGTGTGGTCGTGGTATTTCACCGGGCGAGCCGGGCCAATTCGTGCGAAGATGTTAAAGCGGGCTCTACCACTGTATGAGGTGTCATACAATTAGAAGTCATCCTTAGAGTTATGACATTGTCAGAATTTTTACTTCATTAGTCAATACTGGGATTAGTCGTTACAACATCAAATGGAGACCCTTGATCTCTTCCTACTCTTGTGAGTTACGAGCGTGAGTGATATTATTGTCAATGCTCTATTTCTTTACTATTAAACTTGATCGAAGATAGATCGCAAGATCAAAGAGAGGTTGTTATAAAAATCTGATTTTACCAAAATTATTTTATAGCGCTTAGAAACTATTACATAATTCACAATTGCATAATAAAAAATCATACCTATTTACGACTCAACTAAACGTACAAATTCACTTTGGTGATGTAAGCCCATTACTGAATCAGAATAAATAGATCGATAAGTTCCAGACTTGCCGGCGCCACGATACGATGATTATATTATATTTGTCTAAGAAATCCTCTATAAGACTATTGGTAGTTGTTTAGTGGCAATAAATATAGTTTACTAGCTGTCGCCCGCAACTCCGTCCGCGTGGTATTAAAAACTTAATGAGTAGCCTATGTGTTCTTCCAGACTGTGTTCTACATCTAAGCCAAATTGCAATAAGATCCGTGCAGATATCTTCAAACAAACATCCATCCATCCCGACATTCGCATTTACGAGTATAATATTAGTAAGATAGTTTTGTAAGTTACTAACAAAATATGGATTTCTGTTGTCTTTTACAAATAGTTCAATCTTGGAACACAGATTGGAAACGTTAATAGACACACTATATCGATCTAATATTACTGTCAGTCTGTCTGCTTCGTTTCTTCCCCGCAGTCGTATTCGTGACATTGTATACTAAACATTGGAAATTGCTTATATCGATTGTTTTGATGACCCACGGTTGATTTCTTAGTATAACCTCTTTATAAAGTTGATGAATCTATTTTAAATAAAGATTTATACTAACCCTGATATTAGTGCTTTCTATGTATATTTTCATGGTAATCATTGCATTTTTTAAATAATTAGATTTTTTTTCAGAAAAATATTTAATAATTGCGTTTTTATTTAGAGTTGCCTCTTTCATTTTAACTGAAAGTAAAAATGCTTTTGATTTATGTAAGAAACAAAAACATATTAATATTCTATTTAAATGTTCTTAACGTTAAAGAAAAAACAACTTACGAGTAGAATATCGATCTACATAATTCCCAAACTATGTATGTATAGTTTACGAGATACGAGTATTTAGTATTGTCACGCAATTTCACCGTATCGGTGGCTTCCCTTCAGTGCGGCCAAGCGGCGAACCCATGTGAGTGCGTTATATTTACTCGTTTAAATATAGCCGCGGCCGTGTCACAGCGCGACAACGCGACGCAAATACTCAAATATACATCGATAATAAGAGACACGAAAAACGTTTTTATAAACGCAAATAGACTTAGTTACAAGCAACCCCCCAACAAGTGAAAGACAATATACTAAGTGTTCCAAATATGCAGATAATCTCTAAATTATCATTAATCAAACATTGAAAGAAATTCAAAGATATGTGAAGTCAACCCGCACTGTGCCAGCGTGGTTGACTATAGCCTAGTTACCCCACCAACCACACTTGGGTAGGCTCCGAGCTCCTCAATGGGGACGTATAGTGAGCTGATGATAAAATGATTTTAATGATATAACCAACAGGCGATAGTCAATAAACTAGAGTCTGTATTTCTGGCACTCGGGAGAGGAATACCAAATCAAACACAATTTTAATTTACAAAACCAATCTGTTTAAAGTACGCGTCCATTGGCCCGCGCCGGACGCACCGTACTCACGGAATAAACGGATTTTCTTTGTATTGATGCGATGCGGGTTATGATGGACGCAGCGCCGTTATCCGGTTTGTCCGGCACGGTCCAATGGACGCATACCTTTAGACTACAAACGGTAACAATGACGTCATACCGAAATCAGTCACAAATGCAGTTCACCAATGAAATTAAAGTTTCTCTCTGTCTCTGGCAGTGTCATTTATTTTTGACATTATTAATATTGCAAATCTTACTAATATTATAAATGCGAATGTTTTGATGAACGGTTGAACAGATCTCGATGAAATTTGGTATACATAGAACAACGATGTAACAATGAACTAATTATGTTTTTTTTTCGGAGTCGCGGGAGATCGCTAGTAGTTTATAATATACAAAGAGCGCATATTTATTGGCACTTGACCGAATCGTCGAGTTTTGCGCGCAATCATTCGCTACATCAAACGCGCCGCTCTATCAATCGACGCTTCGACAACCGAATCATTCCAATTGACCAGTTAACCTGTTTCGTTTGATCTTTTATTATTTTTCTATACCAATGCAAATGAACTCATTTCCTAGTTATTTTCATTTAGTTTGATATTCCAAATTAAGTGATAGTGTTTTGACATTTTGATGGACCACTTTAATAGAAACTTCTTTATGGATTTTAACAAAAAAATACCGGCACTTTACATAAGCCATCATTCCTTGATTACAAAAAAAAATAACGCAAATGTGCGTAATGGTACTAGAATAAATAATTTCAATAGAATGTTTTGTCGGCAAACACATTTAGTGGAATGAAAAAAGGTTGAATAACATTTGCTTTGCGCTCATTACATGCGATCCCAACAGTGAAATATTTTAAATATATTTTCGTGTGTTATTGACCTTATTTTATAATCAAAGTATACTAGAGGCCCTTAATAATGAACATTTAAATGCGTAGAGTAATTTAGTTGTCGGATAGAGAGGGCCTTTAGTATTTTAGTATTGATATCTTAACTAACCAACCTCTTAAGTAACGATAAAACGACACAATTAAGTAACTTCAAAATGCATATCTCGTGTTAATAGGGAATAAGTAACGTCTCATACATATTTATGACATCTCAGTCTGTATTGAAATATTTGGATAAGGTAAACATGTTTACGATATAAATAGTGGCTTTCTAAAACTAAAATCTATGTGTAAAACATATAGTCATCCCTCTCATTATCTTTGACAAAAAAGAGATAACAATATGATAAATACAGGGAGAGCGTCGGTGGCTCAGTGGTTTCAACACTTGACTTGTAATCTCCAGGTCCTTGGTTCGAATCCCGCTATGTACCAATGTGTTTTTCGATTTCCGTTTTACATATGTACATTTATCCGGCGTTCATACGGTGAAGGAAAACATCGTGATGCAACCTGAACATGTCTGAGAAGAAATTCAAATGTGAAGTCAACCAACCCGAACTGGGCCAGCGTGGTTGACTATGGCCTAGTTATCTTAATCTTAGGGTAGGATCCGAGCCCCTTAGTGGGCACGTATAATGAGCTGATGATGATGATGAATACAGGGATTTCGGTCTCAGAAACCAACGATAATTTGACTAAAAAGTCATATCAAATAACTTCGTATTCGGTGATGTGTATACTTTTCAATATTGAAGTTATTTTCTTTTTCAATTTGAATTTTGTTTCTTTTATGTCCTATTTCTTCTTTTTTTGTTAATGTGAAATATTTAACACTGAGTAAATTGTCTATGTGCTCGTTTAATAAATACCAATCTACTAATTAATTACGGAAACCTTCTTTCGACCAATTAAAAATTTATTTTAAACTTTAATTCTGATGGATTTATGGTTCATTATTGGATTCCAATTTATTTTAAATAAATTGTCTATTGTTCACGTGATATGTGAATAAACACAATGAATAGGATTATTTTAATGAAATGTCACAAGTGTTTTTGTAAACTCGCGTTTCCATTGCCGTATCACAGAAACTAGTCGGAGTTAAGACGTGAGTCTTTAGCCTGTAGGTTTGATGGTTTGTTTGTATGCATTAGGGTAAAAATCTGCTCTACGTTCCGTCGCGATCTCTGTATACGGTGTTAAATTGACTCCGAAACTACTGCACAGATTGGGATGCTACATAATCTATAATAAGCGATATTTATTACTAGACTGTTGCCCGTGCCCGTTCGCGCGGAATTAAAAAAAATGTATAAGTAACATATATATTCTTCCAGTCTAAGTTCTACATCTGTGAAAAATTTCATAAATACCCGTTGATCTGTTCTGGAGATACCTTTAAACATCCATACATCTAAACTTTCGCATTTATAATGTTAGTAAGATTTTCTTTTTAATAAACTATTAGTTATACTATAAACTCTTAATCATAACTTTCGAATTCTTAACTATAAAATTCAAAATTCCTGCATATTTCTTGTGAATTTTCTTAATATATGCCGTGTAAATATGGAGTCGAGCGTTTTGTGACCATTTCACGTGTTATTAAACAAATAAGCGTACTTCTGCTTAACGATGCTTATATTTTATAGCTTTGAAACGCGCCACTTCTGTATTAATAAAATGTAGGAAAATTCTTCATTAACGGCTTAACATTCTTGAAATTTTTCCGGACTTACGTTAACTTTTTTTAAAATCCTATAACAGCGTTAATTAAACTATTCATAATCAAATTTGATTAATCTTAATGTTAGTCTTACTAATATTATAAATACGAAAGTTTTTATTTTAAGCGAATCGTGGCTCGTTTGTCCCCTTCTAATATAAAAAAAAGTTTAGATAGATGGATGTTTGAATGAAGATATCTCCGGAACGGCTTAACAGATCTTTATTAAATTCGACACAGATATAAAACATGTTCTTCCAAATGCATAGACTACTAAGTGTTTTTATTTTTATTTTGCGTGGATGAAGTCAGCTATTATTCAAATAAAGCCTAACGAAAGTGAATTTCGCTTTAGTGATGACAAAACGTTCTTACGTGAAAGTATTTAATTTGATACTTTTATATCATTCAATTAGGGCGTTAGTATGCAGACTATTTTAAGTCGGCTACAATTGACCTTCGCTGTACACCAGTCTTTCGTCTTGTGGGCGCTGCAGGTTTCAAGTTGCGGGTTATAGTAAAAGTTTCTTTTAGAATTCTCCGTTAATTTACATATATAGGTCACAATAATTAATTAATTTAATTTGAAGTTATAGTGTTTTTTAAATATGTGAAAATATTGGCGCGCTGAAAAAATATTTATTCTCAAAGTTGGCAGTAGACAAAATAAGTTTGGGAACCACTGCTGTACACGAACTTTGTTGTTAATAAAAGATTCTGGTGTACTGCCTGTTTAAAGCTGTTCGTGTACTGTTATCCTTATACTTCTGTAGAAAACTGAACAAAGTCGCTTCTCAGTAAAGAAAAACAACTCATCCGACTAAAAGAGTCGTATGTCCTCTTTGAATAGACTTTAATAACTCTTTTCGTATAGTAATGCGTATTTTTGACAAGTCCCGGATACAAAATACAGATACAGTGCGATTTATTTATAAACTATAATAATTTTTCATACTCTCGGGTAAACGAAGATTTGTGTCACTATCGAAATAGACTTTCCGTTCGACGCGTCAACATCTTTGTATTATTTTAATACGTATTTAAACGTTTCGACTGCAAATCATGACGCGCTTTTTATATTTATTTAATTCATTATATTATATATGCTTATTATTATTATTTACTAGTGTTTATTACATTTAATACAAGCATAATATTTGAATTTTGTTATATTATTGAATTATGCGCAATTAAATTAGTTGACGTGTGTTCAAGGAGGTTTTACACTTCAGCTGCCATTAAATCAAAGAAAAAAAAATTTAAACTTTTGAATTTAGTAATGTCAGATCAGTTTTCTACGTCTTTTTGTTTTTCATGTTCTACAATATTAACACATTTTTCTTCAAATAATGGTTTTTCATTTAAATCACTGTACAACATGGTTATTAAACTTTGAAGAAAATCCCTTAAATATAACAATAAAAAGTAAAAAGATTAAGAAGTATGGAAGTATAAAATACTTCTTTTGTGCTTCTATTAATAAAGACATATTGTTGGTTAAAAAATATATTTTTTACCCACAAATAAGTACCTAAAAATAGAACATTTTGTACTTGATTTGAGTGTGTTAATTTATGTACTTCAATTTCAATTACGTAACTAAATACAGAGTATTTATTTATCATTTTATAAGCGTAAATTAACTGACGATAAATGTGTCACCAACACAATTGAAATCCCAGCTAACACGCTGCGTCTGACAACATGGATTTATCAGAGCGTTGTTCGCAAATTATTCATTTTTATATTTTGTTTTATTTATATTGAAAGTTCCCTACAATTTATCATATATGCATTTATACAGTTTATCATTTGTCATCTTCAAATGACATTTTTTTATTTAAATTATGTTTAATTTTTTTTTTTGGAATCTGTACTTTCTAGCAATTTATGACAGACCAATATCAGGCCATTGGTCACTTTATTAATCGTAACGCACTATATATTATATAATAGTTTTTTTTTACTTTTCCGAAACTCATAAAAGTATTGTTGTTTCATTTTTTTCTTAAAGAACGTGAGTGATAAAATATCTTTAAATACCAACAACTTTCTTAATTCGTAAAGAGAACTATTTTTCCAATTTTTTCCAAACAAAAATAGACTAATAGACATGTATTTAATTAAGTAAATAAGAGACTTAACATATGTAAATAAAATTAGTAATCCTATCATAATAATAAGTAAGCCATGAAGATAGTCATAGCCCGGCGCCGGCCTGTCCTGGCTACCGAAGGTCATTCAAGGTCAATACAAATATTTTCCTATCTCTACTACTACATTTATGGCTACTATAAATTCATAATAAAAGACTAAGAACTCATTCAGTTTGATTATAAAGTTGTTCTCTTTTTTCCCCAGTTATTATTTTTTTATACTCGTTTCTAGTTTTTTTTTGTTTTAGTAGTTTGTTTTTGGTCAAATATATGTGAATAAAATACGTATTTTTCGCTTAATATTTTGTGAATTTTGTAGTCCATAAAAATTGTCATAATTAACATATCTTAAACGTAAATGTTTTAGAAATGTTAAAGTTAAGCGTTTAATTACAAAATTTTCAATGTATAATACAAAAAAACAAACTGCGAATTACGAATAGTAAATAAAAGACGTATATAATTGATTTATGTGATTGTAAGATAAAACGCAGTAAGATATATTTAGATCCTATGTCATTTATACAAATGCGCAATTCTATCCAATGTAATAATTAACATCGATTAAAGTATGTTAGTTGCATCATGTGAATTGTTTTGCGTGTTGAATTAATTTTAATTTTATGTTTAGATCGATTGTTTGCTATTAAATATTTACATAGAACATACATAAATCTAACTACATTATGTTAGCACACTAGCGCCCTCCTGTCGATGTTAAAAAGGCTCACAATGTCCTTTTTGCACTTGCCTTTCATGTACTGTTTTTTTCTTTTACGTTCTATGCCCATGAAGGTTTTATATATTTCTTGAATTAACAGTGATGGTAGAGTCTCTTTCATTGGGGCATCCTTGTTTGTTTATATTTGGAATCCTGAAGTTTCGTTGATGTCTTTTTTACGTAACCAAACCTTTTTTTGTATTAGATCTGATAATGTATGAAAATTAAACAAATAAAGATTAAAACTCCTATATAATATTAATTTCAAAGCTAATATAGAAATTAATTATGTAAAGAAAAATAATCTTGAACTAAGAAAATAACCTTGTCTAACGTAAAACGGATTCCGTAGCTCTTAAGTCAAGGCGATGCCACTAGATGGCGCTCATCAACGTAGTAATTGGATGTAGCATAACAGGATTAGACT
Source organism: Papilio xuthus (assembly GCF_000836235.2). Lineage (NCBI taxonomy): Eukaryota > Metazoa > Arthropoda > Insecta > Lepidoptera > Papilionidae > Papilio > Papilio xuthus. Next base: position 1,389,923 of record NW_013530872.1, read on the forward strand.
TCAGTGTTCCCGTTACCGGTAATCCAATAGAGATCGCGGTTAAACATCTAACTGACAAAGCAGATTGCATTGCTTTTTAACTGGAATTATTTAGGTTGTTGCGCTTTAAAATTTTATTGATTTAAACAGTTTTTTGCAACATGACCATATTTTTATTTCCCTCGTATTTGCGCGTTGGATAATAATTTATGGACAAATTCATACGTTTACGCTTACATCCTTAAATATCAATAATAGATGGAATTAGAATATTAAGGTTTAAGGTTGATAGTAATTCTTTTTTATTGATAACCTCACTTTTTCCAACGTAAGCTATTCAAAAACTATCGAATTAAAGGAGGGAATCAAGAGTTACTTCAAAATTAACTCTGTCTTGTAGCATTGGTAACATTTCATGATAAACTCAATTAAAAAATTACTTATTTTCTACTTTACTCTTTAGGCGTGGCAAAGACGTCAGTATGAAACTTGGCCCATCTAAACTTTGTCCCTCGCGAGTGCACGTCGGCCTCGTTACATATTTAAACAGAGTTTTTAACAACGAAAATGTTAGCTTGAAAGAAAGGAGGAAATTTCCAGTATTTTTGTAGAAGATGACTTTGGAGTGGAAAAAAGTGTAATGTTATATGGTTGATAACAAATTTAGTTTAATTAAGATGCTAGTTCTAGAGATCAATTACTTAACTAAGCTGAAGTTAATAAAGTTCTAGTTAGATTTAGAATCTCTTTTTCGCTATCAAGCGAAACCCTATTGATTACGTATACATGAAATTTCGAGAACTGTACTTCTTAGATTGAGAGCGTCGGTGGGTCAGGGGTCAAGCACTTGACTTGCAATCTATAGGTCCTGGGTTCGAAATCCCGCCATGTACCAATGTGTTTTTCAATTTCCGAATTACATATGTACATTTATCCGACGTTCTTAGGGTGAAGGAAAATATCATGATGCAACCTGCACATATCTGTGAATAAATTCAAAGATATGTGTGAAGTCAACCAACCCGCATTGCTCCAGCGTGGTTGACTATGGCCTAATCACCCTTAACTTAGGGTAGGCTCCGTACCCCTCGGTGGGGACTTATAGTGAGATGATGATGATGATGATACGAACAATAAATATAAAATTAAGAACATTTTTGGTGCGGGATCGGACAGCGGATTGTGAACGTAATATAAATCTGTTATCGTATATCAAATTCCGGTCACAAAAGCAATATTTCTATTCACGTCGTCGGAAGTTGCCGCGTCACTCGCCCGACGCAATATAAAAAGAAAAACAAATTCACAACGGATGCATCTGCCCTATCTATACGTCCAGTAAACGTCCATCAAAGTCAATGAGTTTTAAATTGTGGAATGAAAGAAAATCTGTCATAGATATTCCAAATTTTTGCCAATAATATTAATCAAAGAGATCGCGGGCACATAAACAAGATAGTAATGAGATTGGCTGTCTACAAAGGTAGGCGTAGACGGAAAAAAGTTTGGATGAATTGTGTGAAAGAAGATATGTTTAAAAAGGGTGTGCATACAGATATGAAGGCTGATTTATAGAAGAACTAGTAGCCTATGTTTTCTTCCAGACTATGTTCCTCACCTATACCAACTTTCAGCGAGATCCATACATCGTTTCTGGAGATACCTTCAAACAATCATCAATCCGTCCATCTATTCAAACATTCGCATTTATATTATTTGTAAGATAGTACATACTGTTCCGACTTTACATAGGAATGAGTCGGTTCATGTATTATATTCATCAGTAACTTCAGAATACAAATAATAACAATAGACATTAATATTAGGTTCACAATGACTAAAATAAACAGAGGTATGCAACGACATTTAGAGCGTGCCTCTCCACGTCCAGCAAAAAAAGACCCCTATAACTTAATTGTTGATAAAATTTTAGTTTTCTAATATGTATTTAAAAAAAAAACATAAATATTTTTCCCTTATTGAGTCATAGTTTAATTTTTAATTGCTCGTGAAAAAAAATTAGATTTGTAGCAAACGTAACGATCAGTGTAGAATCTCTGCGATTTAAAATTGAATCACGATCGAGTTTCCGTCGGATATGTGCAAAGTTGAAGATGATTTAAACATACATCCACTTCCATTCAATAAAATGTTCTAAAGTGATAGAAAGTTTAGTGGTTCACAAATTTTGAAAGAATTTTACAAGTTAGAAAAGTGAGAGCTGGATTTATTCATTCAAGTTGACTACATTCTTATAAAGATGCTAAAAGTAGCTTTCAACCGATAAGTTTTAAATAAAAAAAACTAGTCAAGTACGAGTCAGACTCGCGCCCCGAGGGTTCCGAATAAACGGTTATATCTTTTGATTGCGTTGGCTTAGAATAATATAAATTTGATATAAATTCTAGCTTGATACCTTCACGCGTTTTTGAGAAAAAGAGTCTTGACAGACAGACGGACAGACAACAAAGTGATCCTATAAGGGTTCTTTTTTCCTATGAGGTACGGAACCCTAAAAAGTACGGGTAAAGTAAAAATTGTCTTTATTTTTGTCTTGACGATTACTAAACGACACCACAGAAATACTCAAAAACATTGTCATCCTATTTTATCTTTTTAAAAAAAGAACCAAAGGAAACTAATATTCAACAGACTTTAATGCGCCTAAAAATTACACAAAAGATAAATGGATTCATATTATCACATACTAAGTGCAAAGTTCAATTCAAAGTGTTAATAAAGTCACAGACAAAACATTCATTGCTGAATCAAAGATCTGGAACATTACATCACCTCCCACCTTCGGGATGACATCACATAGACATCGCGCACTGACTCATCATGATTCCTAATGCATATTAAGTGTCATGATGTGACTACATTTTAAATTAATCGAATGTATTAATATTTATGATGTGGGTTTAATTGCATTGAATCATTATTGTGATTGAATGATCTTGATCGCTTTGTCTTCCACACACTTATAATTAAAAATAATCCTCGAATCCTTCAGATTGAAAGTTAGTAACGTTAGATTTTAATTCCGTCTTATAGTACACTAGCGAATGCATCATAAATTTTCAGTTAGCCGGTCGTAAAGTGGCCACGAATACGTAGGTGGTGATATTTAAACAAATTGAAGACACTCGAACATTTAATATTTAAAAGGCCATTGACCCGTGAGGTCAACGATCTTACGAAATGTTTTCAATTAACATTAATATTTGAATTTTATTAAACGAATATCATTTTAGTGAAGACAGGGCCGGCGTTAGGGTAAGGCGCATTCGGGCGACCAGGGTGCCGGACAGAAAGGGGCGCCACTAGACTGCGAATCACAGTGTCAGATAATTCTGTAAACACCCAAAATGTAAAAAAGAGGACCCTTAAATATCTAAAGCTACGAAAAGCTACCGAAATATGCTAAAATATATGACCAATAATATACTAAGAATCTAAACACAATTCGTTGGATATTTCAACTGCGTTACATAAAATGTGTTCTTTGTGTCTGGTGCGCTACTTAGATAGACCCATTTTGTATAGCATTCGCTAAGCTTTGAGACAAGTTTTGCGAACACAAAGCGACGCTTAAAGGAGAATATTCTGAACACAGTGAGTGCTCGCAACATCCTACTGAGGCACTTTTAGCTTGTTTTTCTAAATAGCTGACACAAATTGCTTTATAACTTAGTTGACGTTGGAATAGAGGAATAAAAGCTTGTTTACTTTTAACGCAATATAAAATATAAACATCCATAATAGTTCTAATATTAATATTACTCGTTATCCTAACTGATTATATGACCTATCGCATACGTTTCTTTGCATTGCATACCTAAAACAATTAATTTGACCAAGCATGGAAATGTTGGATGAGGGTCTAGATGGCTCCGCTCTCCCACAACCAAATTATCAAGATTATTCCGTGATAAATTGGAAATTGACCTTTATTCAATTATAGAGAGAAAGGAGAGAATAACTAATATTTTATAACCAGACTTTTATTGTAGTGTTTCAATTAAATCTAAGACTTTTTAATCTCACAATGTTCAAAGCTTTTCCATAAATCATTTAATCACATTTTGCTACAGGCCTTAAGGCATCGACATCCTAAATCAAGATCCTGGATCCGTAACCCATTGGTCTTATGCGTTCTGTTTTTTTTTTAATTCCAGGTAGTGTTGGTGTTCATCCTGAGTATCGCATCGCTGATCATCTACTTCATTGATGCGTCCAGGTAAATATAATTCCCCTTAAAAAATCCTAAATACGCACTGATTTTATATAAGCGTAATTAACAATGAATTGGAATAAATAATATGAGTATGGTTACGATACAATTCAAAGTTCATTGTGATAAAAGTCGTGTTAGTTACACTATTTATAACTCAAGAACGGCTTTACCGATATGGCTAAAAATTGGTGAGGAGGTAGCTTAGAGCCAGGAGACGGACATAGGATACTATTTATTCATTTTCTTTTCGAATTTATGCCTTGAAGAGCTGCTTTTTATTTAACTTACTAATATAATAAATGCGAATGTTTAGATTGATGTGATGTGGATGGATAGATGGGTGTTTGAAGATATCTCTAGAACGGACGAACGGATCTCGATTAAATTTGGCATACATATAGAACATAGTCTGAAAGAACACATAGGCTACACTAATTAAGTTTTTTTATATATCCACGCGGACTGTGTCGTTGCTACAGCTAGTTTATCTATAGATGTTTCTTTAACTAAAGATTTCTACTACCAACTCATATTGTAAATTGTTATATTTGTCTTTTCTAAGAAAATAAACAGGACAATATATTCAAGCGTAGCGAATACCACTAAATAAAATAGTGAAAGTTAATAACAGAGTAACTATAAATCTCTGTCCTCTACAATTTCGCTGTATTAAGTCAATGCGTATTTATGTGTTTACATTTTGATCTTAAGCGCTAATATTAATGCAAATCTTGTGAATGCCGATGCTGAATAAAGGAATACGTGAGTTTAATTGATATAAATGTGTACAAACACATTTGCTGGACATAGTCATTATGTGTTTAGCTTGTATATTTGTCAGCTGAAATGTAACGTAGACTGTGGCTTCGTGATTACGTCACCGTTATGACTGAATTAACCAATGATACATAACTTATGTACATGATGTTATGTGAGCTGATAAACGCTTGTATATAAGCTTTTATAACAATGGCTGTTAACACTGTTGCTTTTAATTTTGCTATATGTTGTACGATGTCTTCAAATAATATAATGCACTATGCACTGTTGTCCGGAATACTTATCCGTGACCGTTTATGTAGAGTTATAACTGTTAACTGTTATTGCAGATATAACTCTTAACGACTTCTTGATGAAAAGAGTTACATCTCTTACCATGGGTATCTGAAAACGAATTCTCTGTTTAGAACATTATCTCTGTTTTGTCAGAGATATTGATAGGGATGACGATATGTTTTATACAGAGATTTAAGTCTCAGAAAGCCACGGTTAAGGAATTGAGAGATATAACCCTTTTCATGTCATGGGTTGTACCGGACAATATAATTTGGTCAGAACGAGGGCGTATGTATGTTATGCTGTCGACACTTCGACTATGTGATGGCTATCATTTCTATTTGCAGTGAGGAAGTGGAACGTTGCCAGAAATGGAGTGACAATATGACTCAGCAGATCGACCTTGCCTTTAACATATTTTTTATGGTCTACTTTTTTATACGAGTAAGTAATTAATTTTTATAATTTAATTAAACAAATCAGTATAACAATGATTATAAAACTATGTGTCGCTATCAGTGGAAAAGTTATAATATTAAAAACAATCGAATTTCATAAAAACAGAGTCGAATTAAAATGACAAAAGATTTGGTTTTGAAATAAGACAAATTAAAAAACTCTAACCAAATGTAAGAGATTTAAAAATGCTGTTTAAAAACATGATTTTATATATATTTATATTTTTAAGGTTTTTATATTTTTTTTATTTCATATAACTAATTAAACGGCTACACTTACGTAGACCTTTCTTTCTTCAGAGTGAGTGATTAGTCCAGGGCCGTACTCGGACTCAGTAAACGTGAGCTTAGCCGTTTTTAATTAGTTGATAGCCTTATGAAAGTTTAAAATTCTTTTTTTTCTTTTTCAGTTTATAGCAGCTAGTGACAAACTATGGTTCATGCTCGAGATGTATTCATTTGTAGATTATTTCACAATACCCCCCTCCTTTGTATCGATATATCTGGATAGAACGTGGATAGGTAAGTTATATAATTTTATATTTTATTGCCATTAATTAAGAGTTCTTTATTATTCTGAATATATTTAATTGTAATCACAATCAGTATTCAATTGAAAATTAGATTATATTTCCGAGGACATCGGATCGGGTGCATATTTTAGCGATCTGGACGTAGGGTGCTTTCTGACAATAACATCACTTAAATCTTATATCTTTAAATGAGCAATTCTTATATATATATATATATATATATAATTGGAATCTCGGAATCGGAATCGGTTATCCAGATTTTTTATAATTAAACCAAGAACCGTACTGGAACCAACATAGATGAAGAATGTGTATACATCTTTATCTATGATGTGTATCTTTGTGTTAGTTACAGAAATTTTAACTTCATTAACCAATTTCAACATGATATAGAAATAAGCAAGTAAATTTTATAGTATTTTGTTTGTTTCCAGGGCTGAGGTTCCTCCGAGCTCTACGTTTAATGACCGTGCCTGATATTTTGCAGTACCTCAATATATTAAAGACATCGAGTTCGATACGGCTGGCTCAATTAGTTTCTATATTTATATCGGTATGGTTGACCGCAGCCGGTATCATACATTTGGTAAGTTCTGTAAATTTAATCTGTAATTAGAAATGTGCACTACATTCATCATCAGCTCATTGTACGCTCCCACTGAGGGTCTCGGAGCCTACCCTGAGTTAAGGGTGATTAGGCCATAGTTAACCACGCTGGCCAAGTGCGGGTTGGTTGACTTCACACATATCTTTGAATTTCTTCTCAGATATAATATGTGCAGGTTGCATCACGATGTTTTCCTTCACCGTAAGAACGTCGGATAAATGTACATATGTAAATCGGAAATCGAAAAACACATTGGTACATGGCGGGATTCGAACCCAGGATGCAAGTCTTGACCCCTGAGCCACCGACGCTCTTACTTCACTCAGAACAGAAAAAGTATGTCGTTACCGTGATCTAAGAAGACTCTCGCGCCATCTATTGAGGCGTGTAAAAAACACATCTACTGACTATATATTGGTTTCTCACACCAAAATATCTGTATAAAACTTATTTTCATCCCTGTCATTAGCTTTGACAAAACAGAGACAACAACAATTCTTCTTCTGTGTTTTGTAATAAGTAATTTTAAAGGGATCATGTAATTCTGTTCCCAGCTGGAGAACTCTGGCGACCCCCTAGAGTTCGACAACGCGCAGTCGCTCTCATACTGGACGTGCGTGTACTTTCTCATAGTGACCATGTCCACAGTAGGTTACGGTGACGTCTTCTGTCACACAGTACTTGGCAGAACATTTTTGGTTTTTTTTCTGCTCGTCGGCTTGGTAAGTCTCACTTTCTTTTTTCTTCTATATATGTATAACTAATTAAATAAAAATTGTTAAATTCATATTGATTCTATTACTGAATATTTTTGCAAGGAGAAGCAAGATTTAATTTTAAAAACAATAAAAGGTGACTTGTCTGTCCGTGAGGATGTAGCTTACGTTGCATTTGCGTCATCGAACTCCAAGCTTGCAGTTCCTTGCATAATGATGCTGATTGATAACAAAGCAAAAGGAAATTAAATGGACGCTCGATATGAGCCATTTCTATAGCTGACGATGGGACTTAGGATATGTGTTACTGAACGCACAGCTCGTTGAATGATTGTCGCCTGGCTAGCGCACTTAGACGCATGCGAACAACGGCGCCGACGCCGAGTTGTGTGTCGCGACTCTCTCGCTAACTCCGTCGCTACCGAAGGAGCGCCTTTCGTAACACGAAACCTCACAAGGAGCGATTTCTATTGCATGGGTGTATTTTGTTTTTCTTTTGCTTTGTTATGTGATACTTACCACGAATATGCTGCCGAAGGATCTCTGGCCGTGCTTATATCGGGTATCGGGATGTGTATCGGGGACTGTGGTACGAGTGGTACGCGACAGTACGAGACAGTAGTTGTCGCGGAGGCGCCCGCCGCGCGCCGGTCCCGCGCCGCCTCTCCCCTCCCACCTCGCGATCTCTGCATGCGCACCTGTGCCTGGCTGTGTTCAGTTGCTCACATCACTGGTAGACACACACTCGTTCCTTTTATTTTTATTTCGCTCCGCTATCGGCTACACTCTACTGTATGTCACCTAGTATACCGAGACTCCAAGTGGACATTGTCGTGCACCACGCGATGGTGTCTGCGACACGCCCGATTCCCTATCGACACCATGGTCTGTTGCAGGCAATGTTCGCTAGTAGCATTCCCGAAATTATAGAGCTGGTAGGAAGTAGGTCCAAGTACAGTGGCGAGCTGAAGCGTGAACATGGAAAAAGGTATCAATTTGATATATAAGTTGAAAGAGGCGAGAGAAAGCGATTCATTCCGCGACGCGCGCGACGCTAGCTGCGGCCGCGTTACCGTGCCCGGTCTGGGTCGCTCGATCTCCCGAGACGATGTGAACTCATCACCTATACGAAAGCTTGCTCAGTGCCGTCAGATGTATTATGTTATCTACTCGCGCACACCCGCGGGTCTAGAGGGCGCAAGCGTGCCGGCCCTCGCCCCGTGCTACTGGTCCGGCCCGACCGCGCCCGTAGCACGTGGGCGAGCCCGGCTCAGCAGGCGCCCTCGACGGTCCGCCCGTGTGCGTGTCTACCATGCGTCTATACCGAATGCCCATCGTCTTAGTTTAGGAACCGGTGAAACCGATTTCTTTTTAAGTTCTGTTCATCGATTAGTTAGCGTATGAATCCAGGCTTTGCATGCTCCCGGTCACGAGTCCCATCACGGCTTGCCGTCACGTAGCCCCGCTAGCGTAGCTCGGCACGGCACCCAAGTCCCGCACCCGTCCACACGCCACAGCCACACGCAGCCACACGCAGACAGACGACACTCAAGCCACACAGCCTTGTGCGAGCGCGAGGGTTCGCGGCGGGCCGGCGGGCCGGGGGGCGGGCGCGCGGGGGGCCGTTGCTCACCGCGGGGTCTTTGCTGTGTATCGTAGGCTGTGTTCGCCAGCTGGATCCCCGAGATCACGGAGCTGGCGGCGCAGCGGAACAAATACGGCGGCCGGTACAACAAGGACGTCCGCCGCAGGTACCCTGCTCTCACGCCCCCGCTCCACACGGCTTCCTGCCTTCCCACCTCTCACGGTTTCAATCTGACTTGGTTGATTGAATGCGGAGTTTGCTAATGAAGTTTATTAATCCTTCACTAGAATCGGTCTCTCGGTGCCGTGGCGCATGCTCGAAGAGTTAGCTCCCGGCGGCCGCGCCCCTCTCCCCGAACCCTGAGACAGGCGCGCGGTCGACCGACGCACTACTACATGCCTTTTTTCGTAAAATTACTCGAGATACCGTTGAGCTTTTTTAATCCTTCTAACGAGACTAGATCTGGAGAGAGCCGATGTAAAGTTTTGTAATGCTGTCGATGAAGTAGTGTTTGGTTTGTTCGCTTGCACACGATGCCTGTCGCCACGCTGTAGCGCTAGCTCCGGCACCCCGCGAGTCCCGAGTCACACACAGCCAGTGCCGCGCCCCCCGCGCCCCGCGCCGCTCGCCAGTGCGCCCTCGCGCCGCCGCGCGCTCACGCCCACGCCACGCCGGCGCGCCGAGCCGCCCGCCGCGCCAGGCGGCTCGTCGCGCCGCCAGGACCGCTGGTCCGCCTAAATGTCAACCTCAATGTTTTGTCTGTCGGCGTTTAGGCGATATTTGCCAGTTGTATCCCAGAGATAATTGACTTAATCGGCACTAGACCCAAGTATGGCGGCACCCTCAAGAATGAGCGGGGACGCAGGTGAGCCGCTGTCTTCACTCAGTCCATTGAATGTGTTCCGTGTTGTGAAATCTATATCTTCCTTTTCCTCTCTTAGCACGCTTCTGTGTTCTCACTTTATCTTTGGCGGGATGCGAGTCCCGCGCGTTGTCTTTGTTTTTGAGTCGGTATTGATTGTAAATTATCTTTGAATTAATTTGAGTTCAGTTGAATATAGACCAGCAGATAGTGGCTAGTATTATCGCTCGTCATATAGGTATCATGATTATGTTCTGTTAGTGTACTGTACTGTACTGTACCTATACGTATTAATATGGAATGTTAAACGTACAACGCTTAGATCCGAAGAATTAAATGTTGAGTGGTACCGTAGTAGTGAGTTGTTGTTGGCGTTGTCATGTGTCGACACGTCGACAGCTCCGGCGCGGGCGCGGCCCGGCCCGATCCGGCCGGTCGACGTACGCACGGTCCGGACGGCGCAGCGAGCGAGGTCCGGACCGTGCCGCCGGCCGGCAGGTGCGCCCGCGTGGCGCTGCCGATGCGGCCGCGACTAGTGAGTGCCACGAAGCCACCCGCTCCGCCCGCCTCCCTCTACCTCCCTGCCTGCACGACTTTGTAAATGTACTTGTTCTCTTATTCTTGATGTTGCCCCACTTAATGTATTGTTATTTGTATTGTAATATTGAGTCGATCCCCTCGGTAAACTTAGTGTATGTATTTGCGTAAAAAATTCATAGAGCGTGGCAAGGCTGTGTGCATTGAGGACATTTTAACGCAGAAATAGATTTAGTTTTGGACATACCATCCGACATTATCAACATCATCTTAGCGGCGAGTTGACACAGTTCATACATTTAAAGATTTGCAATTTAATGATATAATAAAAGTTTTTGCAATTTTATGCGACATTTGATTAACAAGGTAGATTAACTGTTGATTTTGAAAGAAATGAATTCAGTACCTTTGCCACACCTTAGATGAATTATAGTTTGCATGTTTGTTATGTTATTGTAGCCACGTGCATAACGCATCCCCACTTTATTTCTGTCCATATAATTTTCCACAATGTTTGATTTGACGTTTACTATGTCTAACGTTATTCAACTCACAAACCTCATTAATGTTTCGAACACTATCTAATGTATGTATGTATGTCACACGTTGCATTTGAACGCCGCCTTACCCTAACTTAATTTTGAACTTATAAAGAATTGAGGCTCCATCCCAGATATTAAGATAATCAAAAGTAAACATTAACTTTCAAACTCGAGTATTTCGAAAAGTGTACTGAGACGCAAGCTTTTAATACCTTCTTTTATAAGTATAACATACATTTAAATTCTCTTGAAACATTAAGGAACTATTTATATATTTATATATATAAAAATATAATCAAATTAATCCTTAATGTTAAAAGATCATTATCTCTTTACATACAAACATCATTACATTTCCATTAGCGAGTTAGAATCTGTCAGATTGATTTTTGTTTGAGTGTGATAGCTTGCTAGTATCTTTTTAAAAGATCTTGCATCTTGCAAGTATCTCACCAAAGTACCCTATGTACTCTTTGGTGACAAGATTTTCGTCATTAGTGTGGTAGAGACATAGTTACACAAGACGCTACTGAGAATGTTCATTCATATTTGATGATATTTAAAACCAATTCAACTTACGAAACTTATTTCTTACGATCACTGTACTTAATTTATAAAAAATCTATATTAAATTGATTCAAAAATGAAGGAATATAAATATTTTGTACAACAAAGTCGACATTGTTTAAAACAAAATTTTATATAACGACTCTTCTTTATCTTTATTTTTTCAAATTATGAATTTTTCTTTTTATTTTATTATTATTTTTAATTATAATTTTGTTGACAATGTTGACTACATCATGCTTACTTCACTTTTTGTTTTGTTTAACCCTGACGTGACCTTTGCTTTGTTTTCTATGTTAGTATGTCTTGGTCCCAGGTGTTAAATAAAACTTCAAATTGCTGTACTTCCTTCTATCTATCTTCTGTATGTATTTGTGATGCTTTTTTTTAATAATTGCTTTTGTTATTTTTAAGCTAAATTATATTGAAACAGCTTTTTCGTAAGTCCAATTAAAAAATGATAAATAATTTGCAATTGCAATGCCTCAATGCGATATATGATTCGCTTAACAGCTTTTTTTAATTTAATTTAAAGCAATATCTTTTTAGAAGACTTTGCTAAGATTAATACAAATGTTATAATATATTTATAAATTTTCAGGCATATAGTTGTATGTGGACATATAACGTACGAATCAGTAAGCCATTTTTTAAAAGACTTCCTACATGAAGACAGAGAGGATGTCGACGTTGAGGTTGTTTTTTTACATAGGTGAGTGGTCTTAATTAATTTTTTTTCTATTATTATTGTAAACTAAAATGTGTATTACAGTATAATATGTAATAAGTACTGCTACAATGAAACTAGAGTTAAAAGTGTTTAATGCTCTCTCGAAGCACCAAGAAATATTCAAAAAGTGATAAAAAAATCAATTTGAAATAGGAATTGAATTAGGATATTTACTTTACGATGAGTTCGCATGGAAATGTTCAAAGTTTACAAAATGTTGAAATCATTTAATACAAAATATTAAGATAAAACCTATTAAAGAATATCTTGCATAAATCTACACGAAAGTTGTAATGGTGAATCATACATGAAATAGACAAATAACATTTTTCTTCACCAAAAAAATATATATACAAAATTACTAGCCATAAAGGTTCTTAAGGCGTCTACAGAATATACTATTTGCGTTTGTGATGAAGTAATTGAAGGTGCTAAGTTATAATAGCCAGTGTGAGGGTAAAGAATTATTGGGGCGGCGAGTGATGTGTGATGCAACGACGCTTTCAGGAAAGAGCCCGACCTAGAGCTGGAGGGTCTCCTGAAGCGTCACTACACCACCGTCGAGTTTTTTCAGGGTACAATGATGAATGCCGTCGACCTTGAACGAGTCAAGGTTAGAGTAAGATCGAATAGCGCAGGCATTAGTAGCACGGCCCTGTTTATTATCGATACGCGTCGACGTCAACCAGTATTTTTTATTTATATGCATAATGAAAACTTTTTTTATTCCGTAAAGATACCATAGTCACAGTAGGAGTTTTAAACACTCGAGTAAATTTATCTTGGTTCTTTGCAATCATCGCTTGAGAGGCGGGAAGTCGACGTGGCGGCGCGAGCCGCGGCGCCGCCTGACCGCCGCACCGCCGCGTATTTTGTTACCTAGCGTGCATGGTACAGTCGGCCGCTCGGCCGGCCGGCGGCGACCGGCCTCCGACGCCGACGCTCCTAGCTAACTAACAGTTGATGGCAGGAAACCGCCTGACCTGGAGCTCGAAGGCCTGTTCAAGAGACACTTTACTACCGTGGAATTCTTTCAAGGCACCATTATGAATCCAATCGACCTACAGAGGGTGAAAGTAAGTAGCGCCACACTGTGGTTATGCGATTGATCGTTTTTGGGCGTGGTGTCGGTTTGAAGCTGTGCAGACTATCCTTCCTATAGACTAGAGCGATGCTCGTTCGTTGACCTCGCTGAGAGGGCGTTCCTTGCGAGTGTACGCCTACCTTCTCCTGTCATGACGTGTTGGAGGCTGTTTGTGAGTGTCTCTGCTGCTGTCTCTCCCTGTCCCGGCACGGCACGCCCGCGCGCCCGCGCTCTCTCTGTCTGTCTCTAACTACTGGGTGTTGTTTGCGATGCTCACCTCGTGTTCATACTCTAAACAATCGATATTGACTTCACGAAATTCGAATCGGTTTGCGCGATTATTGTAATTGGCATTAATGGCAGCCGAAGAAAGGGTATCCATTTTCAAAATTCGCTTTCACGAGTAGTTCGAATTAACCGATTGTCGATATTGTCGAGTGTTTATGGTGAGTTGTCTAAATGTCGCATGGCTTGTGAGTTCCTTAGATTGTTTACTAATAATATGCATGCTTGTTTTTCCACCGCTTTCACTACCTGCCTTGAAAATGAACACTACACGTTAAAACTTTTAAACTATAAATTCATGAAGACCACATCTCCAATCCACTTTGGTAGAGATTGTGGTAAGCACTGTCTTTTAATGTAAGAAGTCAAAAAGAATGTTGAACACCTTGATGTTGTCGTAGTGGTCATTTCTCACTGGTTCTTTGATTGCTTGAGTAGCGCATGTCCCTTTGAGTAATTTTGCATGATCGAATAAGGACAACAAATGTTTAGTTTTTTATGTATTTTTGTATTCAAAAAAAAGTGTAGATGTTTAATCGTACTAATAAAGTATAATGACTAATTGGTTCCTTTGTGAAAGGAGTTAGATTAAATTGAAAACTTCTAAAAATTATTAAGCTTCAGACTTTTAAGCTCATCTTATACTTTTAATTGCCTAGGTAAGTAAAATTAAAAAACATACTTTAAAAAAACTGAAAAAATATTTCTCAAAGTCAAAAGATCTAACATAACTATGTACAAGAATTTATAACATTAGTAAGATTTTTGGATCTTCAACGGGTATGCATACTTTTGTATTGAGTCCGTTCTATGACAACTACGAAACGGCTTAACCGATTTTGATGAGTGAAGGATCATTTGATACTTTATCGTATTTTTTATTTGCTGCAAGCAATATTACTAATCATATTTTTTTACTAACTTTTTGTATGTATTTAGGTTCACGAAGCGGATGCATGTTTGGTGCTAGCGAACAAATACTGCCAGGACCCTGACGCGGAGGACGCCGCGAATATTATGAGGGTCATTTCCATTAAGAACTATTCTGATGACATCAGAGTTATTATACAGCTTATGCAATATCACAATAAGGTATGATTCCACTATAGTACCGGGTATTTGATGGGTATTTTAACAGTATAAATAAAGATTTTAAAAGTCTTTTCTTAGACAATTTTTCGTCAATTGATAGATTTTTGCATACGTAATTTGTCTTTCAGGCGTACCTACTGAACATCCCGTCATGGGACTGGAAGCAGGGTGACGACGTAATCTGCCTGGCGGAGCTCAAACTGGGCTTCATCGCGCAGAGCTGCCTTGCCCCGGGCTTCTCCACCATGATGGCTAATCTCTTCGCCATGAGGAGTTTCAAAACGGTCAGATTTATTTATATCTTCTTTACTATAGTACTGGCTGGTTGGGTTGTGTGGCCCAATTGTTATCGCCGATTTGTGTAATAAAGAAAAACATTTTTAACATATGAACTTCAGCTTAAATTCTACACTGTAATGTCATCAAAAGGGAGGTATTGCAGGATTTGCTGTATTTAGGTTTAGTTTTTTTTCAGTCCCAATATTAGTTATGCCAGGTTCTTATATCTGTTCCTTTCCTATAGTAAAGTTTAGTATATTCAAAAAGATAAATTCTGTTAGAATTATTTTTATCAAGCGAAGCAACGACCTAGTCTTTCGATTGTATGCGATCTTTTCGAATATATGAAATTGAAGGAATTGTATGCGGAATTTCCACAGTCCCAGGACATGGCTATATGGACTAATGACTACATGCGAGGCACCGGCATGGAGATGTACACCGAGACTCTCAGCAGTACCTTTGTGGGGATGCCGTTCAAACAAGCGGCAGAGTAAGTGAGGGCGCTTGTGGTACTGTGCCAGGGTGTTGCGGTACCGCGGCTGTGTTGCTGTTTGCACTCCAGTGTTACAATCCACATACATTACGCTGGTCGAACGACGTCACCGACTAACAAAGCTTTATCTCCTTTATCCCTTAACTTCTCTTTCTTTTTTAATTTGCCGGCTTCATGATTTTCTCCTCTCAAGTCCATACGATTTTAATAGGAAAACTAATCTAGGTGATGCGAGTTTGCAGAGTCAAGAAGTTAGGATCGGTTGAAACTTCCCGGTGGCTTTAACTAACTCGGCACGAGCTTTAGTGTCCCATTCGTTGATTGCAGTCCCCCGACACGCAAGCTTGGCAGAACGATTATCTCCAAGGTACGGGCTGTGAGATGTACACGGAGACTCTGTCGACCTCCTTCACGGGGATGAGCTTCCCGCAAGCAAGCGAGTAAGACAGCCCGAGTGGCCTCTCAACCTGCACCCTAGTCGATGTGTGCCCTTATCTAGGCGGTGAATGCACTAACCACATTAGAATTTGTCGACAATTCTCACAAAAGTAGCTAAATCTAGATAAAAAATTGTTAACTTACAGTGTGTTATATTAATTTTAGATATGCATGTTAGAAATGGAAATTGGATTTAGATGAATTCATTAGCACATGTAGTGTCATGTAAACTCGAAATATATGTGAAAAAATTTCAAAATTTCATTAAATTCATAAATTTTTATCATTATATTTAAATGCAAATGATAATATTTACGTTGGAAGAAATGAGGTAAGCTGGTATGGTTCTTAAATACTCATTAGTATTTGCAACCTGAGGAGTTTTAGGCGCAAATCATTACCTTATAGTCAAATATACTTGTGTTAAATTGTCCCTAAAATTTAGAATTTAGGATTTGTAATTTACGGTTTAAAATTATCCTGGTACCTTTCTAATATCGTCCTATTATATACATTTTTAATATTGACTAAACTACTAATGCTTACAACTACTAATCGTATGTAAACAGAACATTTCAATGACTACTAAAATTTTTTTTCTTTAACCATTACTTCAGTCCTGATATTTTTAATTTTTCTTGCTTGAGTTTTTGCTATTTCCTTTTTATATCTCCGCACATCATGATCATCAATTGTTACTAGATTTCCAGCTTCTTGTGCATGATTTTAATCGATGGATGTAATTGTAGCTGTGGGTTTTCACGGCGGAACGCTCATGCAGAAAAATATTGTTGACCCTTTCATTCTCTTTCAGTTGAATGAAACAGCAAGATACTTTTCTGCGAGTGTTTCGGTTGTGGACTTGCAGATATTATTGTAGTTAATTTCGCATGTTTTCATACTAATAACATTGGTAAAATACATTTTTTGTTAAAATATTTTTATCTGTTCTTAGCTTGGGATTTTACAATAATTATGAAAACATAAGTTCTTTCGTTTAATAATTAATTAAATAAAAGATATCTCCGTTGTTTCCAGAGGAAATAATATACCTATTTATTTATTTAGTTACAAAAAAATTTCAAGCTTAAGTGTAGAATAATTTTAAAATGGTTCTTCATTGTAGTTGTTGTTAAATACTTCGTATAAGCTAAAGATACAGGATGTTCAAAAAATAAGAGTACAACGGTTTCCACAGATTCCATAGCCCAAAAATGTAATAATTTAACTAAAATTTTACTCGAACCAAAGTTTGGATATCCTGTATAGAATAATGAGTTTAATGAAATAAAAGAACCACAATTCAAGTAAGGAGGTGAAGTATGAATCACAATAACAATTTAGCCAAAAGCAGTTCTTTAAAATATTAGAAAAAATGTGATAATTAAAAAGGTTAAATTTAAAAGATTTTATAATAGACACATGGAAGATTTCATACTATACTATAAGTACGTAGGGAAAATTGCAGTTAAATAAATGATTCCCAAAGTCTAAGCTCCCCTGAGGTCCTCAAGAGAACCGAAAGGGTTATTACAAAGGTGGGAAATACAATATAAGTCGTGTTACACTAATATTACTGGTTTCGGAGATCCCTGGTCTTCGCAAAGTGTCTTCTAAAGAGTCAGGCAATATCTGAATGTCATAATCTTATATATAAAATTCTCGTGTCACAATTTTCGTTCCCATACTCCTCCGAAACGGCTTGACCGATTTTCATGAAATTTTGTGAGCATATTGAGTAGGTCTGAGAATCGGCCAACATCTATTTTTAATCCCGCGTGGACGGAGTCACGGGCGACAGCTAGTAATATATAAAGATAGTAATAATGTATATTGTTCGGTGCTAGGTTATGTTTCACAAAACTAAAGTTGCTGCTGCTGGCGATTGAGATCAAAGGAGAAGAAGGTGCAGACAGCAAGATATCAATCAACCCTCGCAACGCCAAGATCCATGCTAACACACAAGGATTCTTTATTGCACAGTCCGCTGATGAGGTCAAAAGGTAACCACTATTAATCACAAATTCTTAAACTTTTATAGCTTTTTTTAACTACTATTTGAAGATCAAAACTAAATATGATTCGACGAAAATTTATATAATCTAATCATATGACAGAGGACATAAGACAAATTATAAGAAAAGTTACAAAAGTTAATGTAACATCACCAGTACCGGCTTGTCGTTGAATTTTGGAACACGCTGTAATATATACAGCGTGTTCCAGAATACTTTATGTTGTTTTACAAATTTTTAACTTTAATATTTGTATTTTTTGCAGGGCTTGGTATTATTGTAAGGCTTGTCACGAAGATATCAAGGATGAAACACTTATCAAGAAATGCAAATGCAAAAACTGTAAGATCTATTGTATTATTACGTTGTTTCTATTCTCCTTAATATTAATCTACTATAAGAAATACTTTGTAAACTAAGGTACATGATAAACGTAAAATTTTAACAATTCAATTACAAATAATTCTGTGACATACTTTCTAGGGAACATCCTCTTGAAGCCACAACTTGTATGTTTGTGCAGTCACAAAGTGTAACACATTTGTATTTAAATAACTAATTAATATATCGATTTAATCACATACACAGTAGGTTCTTTCCACAGCCAATTTATAAAAACACACTGTATTTTATATGTGAGACATTAACGTATTCGGCTAAACTTTTAGTGACCGCACACCAGCGGAAGGTCGGAGCCGACATAGGTAACTTGCACCACACCTAACCCTACAGATTGACGTTTTCCATTTTTTTCGTGTCTATAATTTTGAGTTGCTTTAGTGGTGTTGCGTCCGTACCGCACAGACTGGATCGGTTGCAAGGCGTGCTCGTTCACATTCTATATCTAGCGATCATTGTATGCCCGCTCGTGAAACGACAATGGCACGACACGATAAAGCACTCCGACACCTTACCATCTCCTCGCCTTGCCTTGTCTGACCCAGCAGCTCTGTTTTGTTCGGTATTGAGAGCGCTTAGTGCATCATACAATATTATATGAACACGAAAACATCAGGCAAATACACTAAAACTATTTTGATCACTGACGAAAAATAAAATTGGCTCTCAAATGATTAGATATAAATTGCTATGGTGCACTTCAGAGCCCGGCACAGAGAGTATTGCATGCATCTGATATAGTAGAGTTGACAATGGTAAACTGCAATTTTGCACTTCATTATTCCAAGAACACTTAGAACGAACATTTTCTGTTGCCATCCACGAAAGCATGTCTCAGAAAATTCCGAGTGAATAATCGCAATTGCTAAAGATGCCCCGATACCAACGAGCTTTGAGGAGCAAATGCTTTTAGATCGGTACCAGCTTGTCTGTGCTAATGAGAGTGACTAACTCATGAACTATCGAAAACCCTGGTCGCATCTCATACACGTATCATCGGTGAATCTGATGGGATCAATTGAATGATATATATTTATTCTATTTGATCCTATTAAATTCGTATCATTAATATTTCTTCAACTCTAACATTAGGGCAGAATCGAATAGTTTGTGTCAGTGTTTGGATTTTTGCAGATGTCGGAATGATGATGATGCAGTCCGGAATGGTGAAACAAAACCTTAATAGTTATCGAGATTGCATTGACGGTACGAACGGAACGCGCGCTCTGATTATACCGTACCCAACACGTACTAGTTTGCTAGACTAATAACAGCTCTTAATTATTGGTTTATAGTACGCTAATTCACGATAATCGGTACACGCAATTGGAATATCAGGCAGCGCTAAAATGTCACATGTGTTAACTAAACCGCTTACTCCACAATAACAACACAAATGCTCGAATTAGGATTATTTTTAAGATCGACTTTGATTACTGAAATATTAATGCTTTTATTTGCTTTTAATTATTGTAATGGTGATTCTTCAAGGCAATCAATGCGAGCTTTAGTAATCAAAGGGGCCAAATAAAATCATTTGTGACGCACTTCCAGAATGTATAAAAGATGCTCAGCTTTGCATCGCTGACTGTGTAAACGTGTATAATTTGCGTTATCTAGCGGATGTATAACTGCCAAATACCTAATATAAAATTGAATTAATTAAAAATTTAACATTAAAAAGTATTATTTCTCGGTTCAGTGGCGACATTCAGGAAAGGCGTACGAGCCGTCCAGATGGTCGGAAGGGCAAGTACGTAATACTTTGAGTAACATTCAATGTCATTGTGTTGTGACGCGCATCGCGGTGGCGCTGATTCTAGACAATAGCGAACCGTGATATTATTGTCTTGTCCACGTTATCTATGTGCATTTATAAAACGAATTAGATGTGAACTTTTTAGCAAATGTAAAAAAAAAGAATCACCCTGTGATTGTATAATTTGGATGTTGTATTTTTTTTATTTTGGTCGATTATATTTATAATAGGTGTTATTTATATATTTAAATGCATCGATAGAAATTCCGATATTGATGTTGTGAAATGTTTATTCGCTTTTAATTATTTATTTTTTTATTTTTCTAATTATCATCGCCCAATTTAGGGAGCGTTTTATGGTACTAGATGGTCCGCCGATAGAACTAAGGATTTAACAGGCTGCGAACTACGTCAGTCCACGAACTCATGGTATACCGACATCGTCAGTTTAAAATCTACCCGATGATCGTCTCCATTAAATATAGCAAATCATTTCTAAGATAGTTCACAATCATATCTGTCATTTTCTATTCATTCATTAGTATCATTTTTATGTTAATTATGTTCAAAATACATCCCCCATAGCTAAATTATAGTACACGGCTTAAGTAATGTTTATATTGAATGTTTTAATATTTGTGTGTTAGTTGCATGGGAATGTGTTGTGTAGTATGCTACTTTTAAAATACTAATTTATTTGATGTTTTTTATGATATATGTGATGGTTAATGCGGATTCACTTTAAAATCTTATCTTAATTTATTATAATTTTATTTAAAAATGTTAAAATAATTTAAAAAAAATTATCAAAAAATTATTTAAAAAATTGAAAATATTTTTTTTGAAAATACTTTTTATTGAATTTTAGAATTTTTGCACTGTATTAGTATTAAAATATATATAATAAAGTGAAACCGAACATAATACTTCATTCATACAATATATGATTTAAGGTCAGTGGTCACGAGCTGTATATTTTTGCGTTTGTATGTCAGTTGAGTGGTGTATTGGAATGCGAAATTGTGCTGATGTTTTGCAGATGACCACCATCCTCCCCCCACCTTCACGCCGCCAGAGTTGCCCAAGAAGGTTCATGTTCGAGGTACATCTCAGCCTCAAAGACTGAGTGGTTTTATTAATTTTATTTTCTTGTCATCGGCCCTCACGATACAGCCAGCGTTGTGCTTTATCTGAGTTTAAAAACGAATTGCACTTAGTTGCTTTAACACGCCTTATCACTAAGCACTTTAGGCTTTGAGAGCCTTTCTATCCAGATTTTCGCTTTCATCAAGCATGATCCCGGCTAAAAGTAGAAACCATAAGATCGCTTTAATGCGACTATTCGAACTAAAAACGTTTATTACCAAATAATCCCTAATCTACGCAAATTAAAATTAGTTCTCTCACTTTTGCATCACTTCCTTTTAACAAATTTTATTGAAATTTATTAAAAAAATTGGAGATGCTTCTTGGTTAACTCTAATGCGGACATGATTATCATTTCTGGTTGGTATTCCTTTGCTAAGCATTGGAAATATCTTGTAGTATTGTGTGTCTTCCTTTGGTTTATTGGAACCCTTTGAATGCATCTTATTGCGCTTTTGTTGTAGAAACTAACAATAATTCTAACAAATTCAATATGTATTTATTTTTCACGCTAACGGCTTTTAATTAATATATAAAATATTACTCTTCAGGTGAAGTCGCAAGAGAAAGAGGGGAAGATATTAGTCGTAAGTATATGCTTTATATTATTTTCTAATTGAAAAACAAATTTAGCAATTCAAGCATATTTTACAATTGTTCATTCTTCTCTTGAATCCTCTTCTAATTATATTTAAAACACTCAATATATAGTAAATAATAAAGTCTAGTACTAGTTGATTGGAACGTACGTAATTGTCTTCAAGCAAAATGACCTTCAAACGAGTATCTTACATTGTAATTCTACCAAATCGTTCGATAAAATTAGATTACTATTAGTAATTGATATATGACATTTTACGAAGAATGTTTAAATTAGTTAAATACAAAGTTAATTTATATTTACAGTAATAAACCGCAACCATCGTAATGCGGCGCCGACCGCTCTTTTATCGCCAATGGCCAACCAGCTCGCCAACACCACTACGAGGCAAGTCAACAAGGTTAAGCCGAACGTCAACAGAGCGCCCCCGGACACGTAAGTATACAATCTGGATGTTGTATACAATACAATCTATACGTTGTATACAATATAATCTGTATATTGTACAGTATACCGTCTGTACTGTATACAGCAGCGGTAGTATATTGTATTTTACTGATATTGTTTGCGTTAAAAAATGTTAATAAGTTCATTTTATCAAAGCGAATTAAACGAATAAAAGACGATTGTCTTTTGTTAGTTTTTGGCAATTTATGTTGTTTACTTTCATAATAAAAATATCAAATATATTACGATACATTTTACGTTTTAATTTTTATATTTTAATAATACAATGAAAATGCATCTATTGTGTAATCATCTAAAATAAAACGCATTAATCATCTAATCAATATTTAAGTTTAGGCTCATTATTATAGTTATATTAAAGCAAGCAAATTTATTTTAAAAAGTATAAGGATAAGCACATATCTTAATATATTAAATTATTTTATTGCACCATAATATTTTTAAAAAATCGATATTTAAATAAGTTTAATTTGCGAATGGTCAATGTAAATCGTATTACTAAAAACAAAATACATGTATTATTTTTATTTGAATTATAAAAAGAGAATTTACCTATTACACTTATGACGTCACCATTTCTCTGATTATATTTTATCTGTCGCAGCTTTATACTGTCCTTCAATGTTTTGCTGTAAGAAAGTTTATTTTAAGCACAGTGTGCACGGCACTTAATAATAAAGATTATTTATCTGTACAATTTATTAGAATTAATATGATCTGTCACAGCCTGCAACCCCTTGAAATAGAGTCGATTCTTTGACCCTGTGTTTCAGGAATCCGCCAGAGCAAGATACCAATTACCAGGCGTATCATCTTGCCTACGAAGTGAAAAAGCTAATGTAATACCATTAAACAATATATCAGCTAGATCTTTATATTATCTGTAGATTGAAAACTTTAAATGCATTCGAAATAAAGAGATGAACATTTTGTTTATACGTAGTCAGTTAGTTATGCTTGCTTCAAGTTTTATTTAGGCAATAAAGTTTTTAATAGATTTTATTTGACAGTTTATTTTGCACAGAATTAAGCACAGCACTTTGTCTTAGTCTAAGCATGTATTAAGCTATAAATGCTACTGTAGACATTTTATTATTTTACACTTTTATTTTATTCTTCTTTCTATCAGCTTATGAGTGACCAATATTGACACTTTTTAAAAAAATACACAGAGCACAAATGATTTTTTTGTTCCGTGTTTTTACGAATTCGGAATTATTATTACTGCTTTTAATACGAATTAAGTATCCTACATTAATTCAATTTTTAAATCTATTTTCAATACGTGGATTTATTAAAAAAATATTGTTCAAAAAAAAATTAAGAATAAATGTCATAGAAATTTTTTTTGGCATAGGCACATAGCAATCGGTAATACATTAAAAAAGATCCATTAAAAAAAAGAAAAAATCGTGTTTTTTTTTCCTTTTTTAAGACATTTTCATATCATATTAATAGGTATGTTTTACTAATATAAGATTTATCTAATTAAAATATAGTTAATCTGGGATAAATATTTAAAAACTCACAAACGAAAAACTACCACAAAAAACTTATCTCTATTATGCGCAAATCGCTTATAAAAAGAATTTATATATTTACTTCAAAAGTCACATTGCTTCAGATCTTAGACTATAAAGGCCAAACAGATATAATATATACGTCATCACTTTTGCTGAAAAAAACTGGTGTAAATTCTAATAACTAGATTTTAATATAGACTAGAAGATGCAAGTTTAGCGAAAGCTTATAGGTAGGCATAGGCTAGTGGTAAGTAATTCAGCAATAAAATAGGAGATTGATTCTTCTATTATTGTAAATCAACCTAAAATTTATGTCAATCTTGTTTGTCGAAGTGAAATTTGCTTTCCGATCGTATTTCATCGGTTTCAATGTAGCTACACTTTTTTACAGCAATGGAATTTCTCAGCTATGAAATAAAGTTAAAAGAATAAAATAATCTACATTGTAAATAAGTTTTTATTTATGTTTTGCAAAAAATACTTCAAGCAAGAATTTTTACTTTGGACAACTGAGATTGCATCGAACAGTTGCACAAACACAATTTTGCCATTATTCTGGCAACACCAGTGTACAATTTACAACAAATATTGCCTTTAAACCACGCATGCGAATTTAGTTAATTAAAAACTTTTTTCACCTTTAAAAGATTACAATAAAACGTCAATTAAAATTCCTCAAAGTTTGTCATACTATTGATATTTGATATATCTGTATTTACTTAGGCCAACGAGTCGTAGCAGTGGAGGCAATCAAAACAGCAACGGCGTGAGTTTGCCAGCAGGTCTGGCGGACGACCAGTCGAAAGATTTCGACTTCGAAAAGACTGAAATGAAATACGACTCCACGGGAATGTTCCATTGGAGTCCTGCGAGAAACCTTGAAGATTGTATACTAGTGCGTATAAACTACTTTAATGTATACTTGTATATTAATATAAGCGTCTTAAGAATGTTCGTTAATTCGTCGTTATCGTTTAATTTTTATCCTTGCTAATTTACGTGGCACAATGTACAGGGTTTTTTTCTTCCTAACAGGACAGAAATCAAGCGGCCATGACAGTGTTGAACGGACACGTCGTTGTGTGTCTGTTTGCGGACCCAGACTCGCCGCTGATCGGGCTGAGGAATCTGGTAATGCCGCTCCGGGCTTCTAACTTCCACTACCACGAACTGAAGCACGTCGTCATCGTCGGCAGCGTCGACTATATTCGACGGGAGTGGAAGATGCTGCAGAATCTACCGAAAATATCCGTTTTGAATGTAAGCTGCAGTTTTGCACCATATCCAATAAATATATTTTTATTCAATGTTATTACTAGATCTGGAGACAGTAACGTCTTTAATCTTCCTTTAATTTTTTATCAGGGTTCTCCGCTGAGTCGAGCAGATCTGCGCGCGGTGAACGTGAATCTGTGCGACATGTGCTGCATCCTGTCCGCCAAGGTGCCGTCGAACGACGACCCGACGCTCGCTGACAAGGAGGCGATCCTCGCCTCGCTGAACATCAAGGCGATGACCTTCGACGACACGATCGGTGTGCTGAGCGCGGGTAACGGCGCCGCGCCGCCTCCTCAGGGCACCCCCGCTGCGCCCGTGCTGCTGCAGCGACGTGGCTCTGTGTACGGTGCCAACGTGCCCATGATCACAGGTTAGTCCCCTTAACACATTATAATCTATTTTAACAGCACATAAATAACCGACACTAGATTAATAGCTTCTTTTTGGTTAAGATGCTTTCATTTAAACAGGACAATGTCAAAAAGTCGATTTAAGGGGTAATTGGGGACCCTTTTTTTGCGTTACACATGATGTATAAGGTTATTGATACGATAGTTTAACTGTCGTCAAAATGTTACAGAGCTGGTGAACGACAGCAACGTGCAGTTCCTGGACCAGGATGACGATGATGACCCTGACACGGAGCTGTACCTCACGCAGCCCTTTGCCTGCGGTACCGCCTTCGCTGTCAGCGTGCTCGACTCCCTCATGTCCACTGTAAGATCACCCGTCATTCATCGCCCATTGTCAAACACACGTTGGTATTTATTGCACTGTCCGTTATTGGTAACACACGGCAATTTTCATCTTCCAGACGTATTTCAACCAAAACGCGCTAACGTTAATCCGGTCGCTGATCACGGGCGGTGCCACGCCCGAGCTGGAGCTCATCCTTGCAGAGGGCGCGGGCCTGCGCGGCGGGTACTCCACGCCCGAGAGCTTGGCCAACAGGTAATAGCAACCAAAGCAGGATATAGCTCCGACTCTCTATCTCTTGTGTAGTCTATATACAAAACGAAGAAGAATAACATCGACTAATATCTGACACTTTAAAATGTTCCAGGGACCGTTGCAGAGTGGGCCAGATCTCTCTTTACGACGGTCCTCTAGCGCAGTTCGGCGAGGAGGGCAAGTACGGTGACCTGTTCGTGGCGGCGCTGCGCACGTACGGCATGCTATGTATCGGCCTCTACCGTTTCCGCGACACCTCTTCCAGCTCGGACGCCAGCAGCAAGCGTTACGTCATCACCAACCCACCCGACGACTTCTGCTTGTTGCATACAGATCAAGTACGTCCATGAATCCCATTTCTACGGAGACCCGAATACATTACTATGCCTAAGAATTTATAGGTAGTTAGCTGCGAGTACTAAAAACAACCACTGGTAATTCATAAACTCTGCCTTTGTGCAGGTGTTCGTGCTGATGCAATTCGACCCAGGCGTGGAGTACCGCGCGAGTAGACGCGCGGGCGCAGCCGCCAAGGACGACGCCTCCTGACTATTGCTGTGCAGCGCTCTCACCGACGGGCCCTACTCCTACATCTAAAGGGCCCGTCCCCACGGACAATCCTACCCAACCCAACCCACAAACCCTTACAACCCGACTACGATTAAAAACCGGTAAACACATAAGGTTACTGACTGACATAGCCATAGTTTGATACTGGTTTTTAATCGGAGCTGGATTTTTTTTATTTTGTTTTGTATTAGATTTGTGTTACTGGCCCAAAGGCTATCAGAGACTCGCAGAGCCTTAAAATCTACTTTACCTTCCTTTCCAAATTTATTTTGGCGTAGCTTAACAACAAATACTATCTATGATTCTATGTTGCACCTATAAACCCTTTTTATTTTTAATTTATGTTCTGTCTTTGTTAAAATTGGACACTGCACCGCTATTCTATGTTTTTCTTACACAATCACGATACTACTGCGTTGAGTCTCCAACTAAAAATTACGTAATTGAAAATATAAACAACAAGATAAAGATACCATTCTTTGAGCCAAAGTTATATGCAACACATGAATACCGTGGACACATACAGGCTGTTCTACAATTAAATTAATAAAAAAAGAGCTTAGAATATTTATGTTTATCCGATCAATGAGTAATGCTTAAATGCTAATAAATATTGGTTTAAAAAATAATATTACCCTGTCTGTGTCTTTCGGTTTAACACTGCACACTGGAAATTCTGACATGGGTAGGTTCTCCGTTTTTATATGACATATTAAAAAATTAAGAAGAGATATTTCCATCTTTATGGTATCAAACCTTTTAAACTTTTAATTGCAAGACAGATATTATTAATTTAAGATACTGCAATCTATGACTTCTTTTTAAAACGTCCATTCCTTATTCATTAGAATATTCTCACTATTCATGGTTAAGGATTTTTCTCGAATGCTAAATTTTAGTGAATTATAAGCATTTAAATATTCATTGACTGATTGATGTATTGAAAAAAAACATATATACATCCTCACTTTAGTATAATGTGATTTAATTGACATTATTTTTAAGCTTCACATTTAACTTCATTAGGTTCTATCATTTTTAGCTTAAGTCTTTTTACTTTAAAATTACTTATTACAAATTTATTGCACGGTACAGTAGTGGCCTGCACACAGCTCCATTGCTCATGGTGTTGGTAACATTCAGTTTATTTATAATCTGTAAGTATATTTTGTAGGTTAGATTATCTGTAGCGGATGACATTTCTGTTTGCAGTCTGTGACACCAATTGTCATATCTGTCACTGCATTCTAAATGTCAACTACTTACAGTTTTATTTTATTCACCTTTTTAGTAATTTTTATTTTTTAAATAAATATAATTTTTTTTGTTTTTACTTTTGAGTTTTTTTTTACACATTTTCCCAGCATCAAACCGGGGGATTGTCAAAGTGGACGTGATTAAAGGCGCTGCACATTAAATAAATGGACAGAAATTAATATAAATTGGAGTTAAAGTACGCCATTGCAGATAAGTTACGAGATCAATAGGCAAATGGTTTTATATTGCGAGGAACGCTAAGTGCAAAGTGTAATTTTGCTATTCATGTGTGATATTATTTTCGAAAAGTCATTGTTATTAAAAAGATAATATGGCTTGTGAAGCCTGCGATGTATTTAGTGTTAACTCCCGGTGCTTTGACGATTGTGGACTCTTCATAGTTTATTGATTGTACTAGATAAGGTGAAACTTTAATTGATTGCGTATGAAAATTCTATTCCGAACACAAAATACACAACTATCGCAGTTAATTATGGTTCATTTTATAGAATTTACTAGGTATTAGTTATTCGCCTCACCATTTTTATAATCATTTCTATGGATTCGCCAATTAGTAAATCGATAACACAATGTTTACTAAAATAACATATACAAGATGTTTGATGAGTATGGAAATTTAGTAGAATCGCATTAATTATAGATAAACACGTGAACACACGTCAAGTAGTACCTGTTGAAGTAATAAACGAAATTTAAAAATACCTCAAATAACGAATAGATATAAAATTCCCAGACTCGCCAATAGAATAATTTTAATTATCAAACACCCTGTATATATATCATGCTACGTAGTAGATAATCATGCCATTGTTCAAATAGTATAGGCAAAGCCGGCCTTAAATGTTAGGGTAATGTGGGTATTTTTTTTAAGTTTTCAAATTGTGTGTGTGTGTGAATTAAACTGCATTTCGGTCCAAAAGGAAAATATACTGATCGTAGTTTGTAAAGGAATTGAATGCAAACATACTGCCATATTTTTGTATAGTTGCGTAAATAGTCCGTAAAAAGTACCCACATGAGAACAAAACGAGGCCCAGGGGACAAAACACATGGACACAAAGATCAACAACACTAAATATATTGCTTTATAATACCAGTGTTGCCAACATGCAACAGAATATAGATCAAATGTTAGCACAAAACAGATTATAAATGTGATCATTGTTATCAACTTTTAAATATTCTACACAATTATTTATCTTTATTGTTACTAAAAATACATATATAATAAAAGAAAATCATATGAACTAAGGCTATAGATATTGGAAATTATAAATAATATTGTTGTGGTCGATGACTTGAGATTAAATGTTGCACATTTTACGTAATTAATATAACGTAAATCAGCATAAATAAAACGGCGAATCGATTTAATATTTAACGCAAAAACTTTGAGAAGGTTGTGCACGATAGCTTACATAATTTATGAATCATAATTGGTCTGTCCAAAAAAAATGTATACTAATTATAAATAAATATGGACTATTTAGGCCAAACGAGGTGAGTTATTGTCTCGGCGAAATCACCTCATAATTATATTAAGTTACATATAATTGTTTAGTTTTAATCGATTTTCTTAGTGTACCATGCATGCCACTGGAGCCTAGACGCCAAATTTGGTACCTGAATATTGTACCGCTGCATTCGATAGAAAAAAAAAGAAAAATTAAAAATATATGCTAGATTGTTGTATATAGTGAAATGTAATTTTGTATGTTACGTAAGAAATTTTTGAATGTACATCTCCTTTGCATTAAAATAGAAGGTTACGGGCTGCATCAAAGTTTATAATCTATAATCTGTAAGTATCGTGTGTAGTTTGTTGTGAATTAGGCTTCTGTATCACCATATGCTAGCTATAGAATTCTGAGGTCTCATTGTAAAAATGTAAAATACACGCTATTAGGTATTTTGGATTAATTATGAATATATTTAAGGTTAATCCTAAAATGACAATTTTTCCTTTAATATTTTTATACAGCATTACAAATATTTATCGCAATTAAAAGTTTATAGAGGTGGGTCAGTGTGCAATTTAAAAATAGTCTAAATTGTATAATCGCCTTATCGAGAGAGAAAATAGCTGAGTCCTTCTGCGTGTCTGCTTGAGGTCTGTTACAGTATTTGTTCAATGTGTATGTTGGTCGGGTGTCTTGTGACTTTACCGTTGTTGCTAGGTGTATTACGGGCCGCCCTACGCGGCCCTCTTGCGGTCGAAAATCGAAACTATTTTGACAATTTTTTGTCGTCTACCGTCGATAAATGCGTAACATCTTCGGTCGCCTTAAATTAAGATCTTATTATAGTATATTATATCTAAATAATTAAACCGATAAAGGGACCTTCGGGTGTAAAAGTTAATCACTTATGCCATCAATTACCTTCTCATTTCATTTCTTAACACTTAAACACTATTTTAGATTCATATATTCTTGTTTAGTGCACCGGCACTTTTTTTTTTCATTCTAACGTCCGCAATTGGTTTATATATTTGAATTTTCGTGGTGTGTTAGTTCCTGAATTAATCTGTTTCGATTCAACGATGCCTTTCTCACAAGTATGTGACGATTTGGGCGAGAAAAATAATAATAAATGCCTATTTGCAACTTAGGTAGTACTTATTTCATGTTCTGTGTGAATAATGTCCTAGAATTAACAACATTGTTGACTATTGCTAATAGCTTGAGGTTGTTAATGTTTTTAGAACAGAATGAATTTTTTATGTATTATATACGTATGTAATAGTCTCGCTCTATATTACGAATATTCGCTAGATCCTTTTTGTAAGCTGAATGCCATCTCGTGTTGTAACACATAGTCCTCTCTTAATTAAAGTAGTATCAATATATAATGATGGCTGTGAGGTAAATTATAACAATTTAAATTTATATTATGTAAAAATGAAATTAATAAAATAGGACTGGGAATAACCGCGCTACTGATCAGTTGTCTACAATCTCGTTTGGATTGGCACTATCAAGTATTTATAACATCAAAATTAAACAATTTCTGATAAATTGATTTATGATTTTAAGATCCACAGTTTATACACTAGATAGTGTCGAATCAAATACAACTTCAGCCATCTTGGCTTGTTGACATTTTGCGTCGTGGGTTGCCAATTTTATAAAAAAAAATCCCATAAATCTTAAATTTTTATTCGCAAACGCCTTAATCATTAATAGTCTACTCATGTTCATAGATTGCATTTACACTTGCATTATTTTTTTTATGGCAACTCCAATTAAATTCCAGCTCACAGCTTTCTTCGCAGTTGCTCAATTCACTCGTAATCTTCACCTTTTTCGTATCAACATTAAAATTTAAAAATCATCTTTATTCGCTTAATGCTATCAAAGGGTTGTATTTTAATGACTAAGAGAAGACTAACTTTCGATGCATCTGATATTTTAGTCACACCTTTAGTGATAGACAGGGAGCGATATACGAGCCAAGCAATAAAGTTACCATGTTAAGTGCTTAAAAATCGATAAATTAACCTTTATCAATTTTAAAGTGCTAGAAAGCTGCTTAGATTGTATACTGAATAGAATGACTAACGGAGCGATAACTTAAGTGTTGCCCTTACACTGCCGATTTGAATCGTTTAATGGTGATTTAAAGTGTAGATTTCGCATAATAAATCGACACTTAAAATCTCTTTAGCGACCTGACTCTGAGTATTAGTTAGCCTGATTTGGTATAGACTCTAAGGGGTAAAGTAATAGTAAGGCGCCATTATGAGCAATGCCATAAATCTCACGTAATATTACATTAGCCTTGACAAGTGTATATTCCAATAATTGACGCCGTCTTTATAAAATTGTACATGCCAATTCCATTCTTAGGAATAATACAATAAAGCGCATTATGGCTTGCACTGTTTGAAGGATAGTCTGAAATGTTGCCATGTGCACGGACGCGGGATTGCACGACTCTGGGGAAATGTAATATTGCCCGACTGTTCGTAATTTATCACACCACATAACAAATTATTTAATATTGTTGATGTTGATTGTTAATAAAATGCAAATAATGTAAATATCAAAATAAATTCTGTATTTGTATTTGACTGTTATGTTTTATTTTGTTATGACCCTCCTCGTTTTTTTTTCTTCTAGGCAAAAAATACCATAGAGTTTGTTCAAATAAATACACAACCTGTAGACAAAATAAATGTTTTAATAGTATAAACATGGAATATGCCTACATTTGACAACGAAATTATTTTATGCCTTAATATTAAAAAAATAATGATTTTCAAAGATGTGTATGACGTCATAAAATATTAATTCTTTGCAAATTACAGATTTAATATCTAATTACAGTATCACAGATAAAAAATAATTAATGTAATAGTAAATACAAGTATACAATTATTGAAAAATAAAAAATCAAATATAATGATTAGTAATATACGAGGCATATTATGAAATGTTTTTAAGATAAAAGGGACAAGGTATTTAGCTAAACTTTTATTAAAGCGTGGAACTCGTTTCATATATAAATAAAATCGTTTTATATATATAGTAAATAAGCGAGAAACCAATGGATCGCGACATTTTTCTCCCTTATAGAGCATTCTCTGTCAAAAGTTTCTCGCTTACAGAGGTTTCTTCCCTTCTCTCTGTCAATTAGAGAGAAACCTCTACAAGTGAGAAATATCGCGGTCCCTTTGATTCTCGTATACCCAGGTTCGATTGTACATACGAGCATTGCTGAAATAAGTATTGTGAACGAAAAAACCAAAATACTAAAATAGTACAGTTATTTAGAGAAAAAATGTGCGCCGCTAACAAAATATTACATCTAATTTTAAAATGTACAAAAGAATTGTTGATAAAATACGTAAAATAGATAACAAAATAATTATTCTGATTATTTCTTGCAAAAGTCAAAATAAATTATTTTTGTCAATAATTCCATAAAATGCTAACTTCCAATGACTAGAAACAAGCCCATAATTTCTAAGGTCTATTAAATTTACTTTGAGTCTTCTTATATTTGCCAATTCGTTTTGCTGACCCTACACTGGCAATTTTACGTCTTTCCTCTTCCATAGACAATGGGGGGAGTGACACTTTCCTATTGCCGTATACATGTGAATTATGTCTTATCACATCAATTGGTGGTTCAGGAGTGTAAATTGGTTCTAATCTTGCCACCTCCCTATGTCTTGCTGTGACTACCCTACCATTAACAGATTTCCCATCAACACTGTATTTCCCTGTATCCAATGAAACAAAAGATTTTGCACTACCCCTACCATTAACCGAAGAATCGGGTCGATTTCCTCTCATCCATCGCGAAGATGCAACTTCCGATCTTAATATTGAATGTGTTTGTCTCTTTCTATAGGGACTTCGTATTTGAATAGGTGTGATTTGTAACAGAGATGAAAATGTATCTTCAAAGTCTGATTCTTCATCTTGTTTTGGGTAATAGGATATTTTCTCTCGTGTCAATCTCGGTTCATAGTCCGCTGCGGACACCCTGGGGGAGTTTTGTGGAGTGACATCGGTGCTACTCTGTGACAGACGTTCCTCACTCTCGCTAAACTGTTCATAATCACTGTAATGCACAGCAATCACCTCATCATGTTCAGATTGTCTATAATGTAATCTATTCTTAGGCAATGGTATAGCTTTACCAATGACTCTGAAATAATATGAAAGTTATTGATTAATACTTACTAAAAAGTAATCATAATTCTAGACCAAAGGATCTAAGCCAAAATACTGGATTAATTATCCGATTAAATTGTGAATAAAGAAAGAGAATAAACTAGAAAACTACATTTAAAAAATATGTATCATTATTGTACTATAGAAAAACTTGAAACCCAATGTCTGTCTTCCGTACTAGTTTCAATTGGTAATCTACACTATCCCATTCAATCAAGTATACACATAAAGTTTCAAAAAAATAATCAACCAATTAATTATCTGAGTTAGAGTGAGTTTTGAGGAGAACAATAGAGATGGGTATATATAAAATCTGTCCGAGATTACCTGAGTTGTGGATGCAGCTGTCTCCATTGTTTACACTCCTCCAGCATGTGTGGTCTGGTAGTTTTTTCTCCCTCTTCATTGTACAAAGTCCTCTCAATCTTCTCCCACTCTTCTTCCAATGTTTTTGTCGCAGCTTCAGTGTTTCTTCTCAAAGCTGAACCAGCACTACTGTCACTTTCTTCACTTCTAAAATCTGGTGTACCTGAGAAAATTAAGCAAGATTAACCTTAGTTCAATATCAATCAAGTATGAGGTGTTATAATTGATTATAAGTCTAAAGGTAGGACAAGTTACAGAGAAATCAGAGCCAAAAGTTACATCCTCCCTTACATGAAAGATAACATGATCAAAGGAGTGAAGTCTGAAAAGAATGTTGTGCCGACACCGGATTCGTGGGATAGGGGACGGGCATATCATGAATAATCAAGTAGGAATATATTACCTGTTTCACTGTCAGAGAAAAAATCCGAAAAAGGTGTGCTAACTCTGTCTAAACTTTCATCAGAGTACGGTTGTATTTTAAATGATAAATCTATGTTTCTATTAACTAAGGCACTCGAATTCGCTGAGAGCGGGGGTAATTCTTGCACTGAGCGATAACCACACTTCTTATGGCTTATATTTGGTAAGCAATCTATAATCTTGGCAATATTTTTCTCTCGAGCAGACAAAAAATTACGTGCCGACATAATCAAGGGTATGTAACAAAAAGTGTTTTGAAATTATCCATTTTTTTGTAGTGTATTTAACAAAATAATATTGCTCTTAGACACCAAAATATTTTCATTTCGTATTGTCCAAAATATTCGCTGCTTCCATAAAACACAACTTCGACAACTTCAATAATTATTTATTTATCATTTCGAATTAGACAATCTGTCAAATCAAAGAGTATGAACCTGTCTCGTCAGAATTTATTGTTGCTTATTGATGTAGCGAGTTTTTAACAATTAGTCTAGTAAAGAATTAGTTTAAAATGTTATGAAAATATGTATTAATACCAATGTAGCAAACTGAAAGTTTCGCTATGTTGTCCCGAAACAAAAGAAATGCTTCTAAAGTACTTAAACTTTTTAGTCAAAAAAATGCAGTTTGTTGCTTATCGACTTTGACTTTTAAAAAAGAATTTCAACTGTCAAAAACTTTAATACTGTCACCGGTAACTGTCAATGTCAGTTTGTCACGCATTGCGGATTATTAGAGGCACTGCCGCACTGAATAAAAGCGGAAAATTTATTTTTCAGAAATTACTCTTGGGTTTCAAACAGGCCGGACCTGTTAAGAAAATTAACTGTACCATGTCAGAAGCTTTTACTAAAACTGGTGATAAGTCTCAAGACGAGGTAAGAATTTTTAAATCCTTTTAATTTTTATGTAAAAAACTATAGTCACATTAAACTAGATTAAGTTAAATTTATTAAAATTCATAATTTATTAATAATTTATTTACTAATAAAGGCTTATTTGTGTCTTTTTATCACATAAATCCTTTAGAACCTTGTCATTTTTTGGAGTATGTTTATTTATTGATAACATTAATCTATGTTTATTTAAACGCCAGCAATATTAACTGAATGCATTTATTAAAAAGTATAGTTAACACTTTTTCAGACTACTTTATCTTCTATAGTATTTTAATATTATGTATTTAATTTTTTATATTTTTACTATTTTCAATTATCCCATAGAATCATGATAAATTTGGTATTGTTATTACTTACAACCAAAAAAATAAAAACATTACGCTTGAAGTTATATAACAGGAAGAAATTGAGTTATTTATCAAATATAATTTTATCATTTTAATGCTAAAACAAATTAAACAATACATTGCAAATACATAGCAAGCCGTGACAAACATATAACCAAGTGTTTCCTTGTTAAAAACATGTGTATCTTAAAATTTTGCCTATATTTTGGAAACACAATGCACTAACTTTGTTTTTCACTGTATACAATCCGTTTTTTCAGCCACCAAAAATCTTTGTCATTAGACAACCATGAAATAAAAAAAAAACAAAGTAAATCTATTTGTAATTAGAAATATTATATGCAAAAACCACCTTAAATATTTTGAACACAATATGCAATTGGCAGGAAAACAAATATGTTTTTAAAAACAAACCAAAAGATGACACCAAGAAAATTAATAACAAATAATTGAAACAGAAATAACACTATGAGTAAAAACATTAAGTAAATTTTACCATACTAATGTAAATGGGTTCTAGGATCAATCACTGATTAATTTATTACAAGCTGTTGTCTGAGACATCATCCTCCCAGAAAAAAAAAATTCTTCCAGACCATGGTCTACATTTATGACAAATTTCATCTAGATCCGTAGAGCAGTTCTGCAGATGTCTTCTAACAAACATCAATCCATACATCGAAACATTCGCATATACAATATATTAGTAACATTCAAAATACATATTTTCTTCCAGCTTTAGTTAAAATATTTCAAAATAGTGTGATAAAAGAGACTTTCACCGTCTGTTAGTTAAATTACTAGTAAGATTGTAAACTGACGAAATCGTAATTGTTTGACACATACTGAATATTGTTACGTAAATAATCGTATATAGGAATTGATTTTGGCATTACACAAAGGTGATTTCGAAATAAGCCAGTATCTTACTACGACAAGTTAATCGTAATTGTATACTATAGTAATCTTAAGGTAAACATTTATTTTTATAGAGGAACGTTTATTTCCCTATAAAAATAAATGTTTTCTCAACACGTTTCATGAAAATATTTTGATACTGCGGACGCGTGGTAAGAATGCGCTTTTATCAGAGCTTCGTCGTAATTCAAAAGACTATCCCGGATGCCCTAGAGCCCTAGATCGAGAACAATGTGCCGGGAATATAGGCTGCGTGCAAACGAACATATTAATTTTTCTTTATATGTGTTCGATTTTTAATATTTTTTTTAGTAATATTCAACATTAATTGAAAATGTTTTTTTTTATAAAGCGCAAAATAATATTTTTTTTTATCACAATAAAATGATTTGATTATAAATTTGACCAGGTTTTGAATTACGCATTGCAGTTAGAAAGGCTTAAGATTAACTTGTTATTTAGTCGTCGGAAATAGTATGTTTTCCATAGATTTTTACTACAAATGAGTATCGAATTTTTGTTTATATTTCATTAATACCGTGTAATCAGGGCCGGTTTTAGCATTTCCGACGCCCTGGGCGAGATTTTAACGACGCTCCCCTTTTTTATATCGGGGCAAATATTTCAAAGAAAGAGTATCTTCCGGAGCTCTGCAGGCGCCACTTTATGTCGTCAGAGTTGGATCCAGCCTAACGCCGCTACTGCGTTTAACTATAGTTAGACGGTAGAAACAACGAAGTGTAATATAGTAATGATGTAAATAACGATACTTATTTACTTCTTTGTACAGAAAATCCTGATGCCGTACACATATATCCTGCAAGTACCAGGCAAGCAGATCCGCAAGAAGTTATCCTTGGCTTTCAACTATTGGTTGCGAGTGAGCGATGACAAACTGCGAGCTATTGGCGAGATCGTCCAGATGCTGCATAACTCAAGTCTGCTGTAAGTTACTATAGTATAGTGACATTCAAATGTAATAATAACTCGACGTGACAAGACGACATAAAACACAATTGTAGGTATTGGTACAATACATTGTTGCTTTCGTCTATCTTAGTAGATAAGCGTTCGAAGCTTACCACGAGCCGTCTTAGAGTTGGAATCTTGCAATATCTAATATTTTATTGGTAATAAATCTTTATTTAGGGTGGGCTTCCACTGTCGACACACTTTTACAAAACATTTTGTCAGGACAGACGAATTCTTCCGTTACAAGAATGGTATAGAGTAGTTGATTATCCATTTCTTCGAGGTTATATAAGTAAAATGTTAAATTCGGTTTAATATAATATTTCTTTACGTATAAAATGGCAAGATAGAAACAACTTACTTTAGTTGCCTTTGCACATTGTTACAATGCCCATAAATTGATAAAAACGTCGTAACTTTTCATTTATTGTTTGAAAAGTCTGACATTGAAATTCGATTTTCACACAATGTTATCTTTAAATATATAAAAACTATGAAAAGTATAAAAACTTACAAAAACAAACAAATAAATAGTTAATTCTAAAAATAAATTCGACTTTAATTAGTAGTAAGGACTAGGATGTCTTCTCTCTGGGCATCCTAAACCGAATACGAATATAACTCGAATCTATTGACAATCTTCAAAATCGATTAGGATGTTTTGGCCCAAGTGTTCATCACATTAGAACGGACAGACGCACATAATCGAACTATACAATTCATTCAGCCAGAAACATTTTATTTTGCGAAAATCTGTGTCACAAAAAAGAAAAAAACTTATGGTCTTTTTTTTCTGATGTCTTCGCTAACAAATGACTGTGGAATATTTTGCGTAAAAAGTAATTTAAACTATTTCCATGTTCTCAAATTAGATTTGTGGACAGTCTTATTAAAGTACATAAGATTAATTAGACGTAGCAACTGGAAAGTTAAGCTAGAGGTGCAAAAAACGGTTGACAGGTTGGTATATTGGATTGACACAAATCGGATAAAGTATGTCACAAATAACATTAACATTTCTACCTACTTATGTTAACATAATGTTCTTTTGTTATATACAACAAATTTAAAAAAAACCTTTCAAAGCTTTCAGTACAGTGTCAGTAGAGATAATAATCGATCCAGTTTCTGCAGGTTATTTATGACTGCCTTATCAGAGTGTAACAGTCGTGGGGCATAAAGCAAGAGGGACAAAGCCTATATCTTTTTAGCCGACTTCAAAAATAAGGAGGTTATCAATTCTTCTGCATGGCTCCATAACTCCCCCCCCCCCCGATGCTCCGGTTTTTTTTCTCATAATAACTCTAGAGCGCCCTTTTCGTACATATCTTAGTTTTATCCTTAAACCATTGATTTAAAGTGTTCCAATTTTACCCTTTGGAGTTCCACGGAAGACCCGGCGAGGATTTACGATTGCTGAAAATAAAATTTTAAGATGTAAATTAAATTTGAAATTGCATATATATATTATACATTGCAACATAGCTAACCCATATTGTTGCCTATCACCAAGTCACCCCTAATTTAGTTTAGTAACCATCAGTGGAGAGACATCAGCTGATAACGTAAAAAAATACGTTAGTAACACTCGGGTTGATTGAACGCAAGATGAAGTCAGATTACATCAGTTTGATCCGGATTTAACTAGAATTAATTATCATTTGCATTACGTGTGTATGTTATTAAATGTGGTCTTTACTGTGGAGTCACGACTTGCAATGACACTTTTATTCATATATATTTGTGTATCTATCTCGTGTACTTTACTATTTAAAGAAGTTTATCACTGGTAAATCGCATAGGGTTGCGTCAGTAAATTGCAGATCCCTTGCCTAATCAATTTTGCCAACCCTGCGGGGCTACATAAAGTGCATTAACTCTGAAGCTATTGAATAACGAACTTCAAAAATGTATAAAACTGAGAATAACTTTTTTTTTATATCACAAGGTGGCAAACGAGCGAGCGGCCACCTGAAATCGCTAAAATAGCGAAGTGACCGTTGCCCATGGACATACGCAATTGCATATGCGTTGCCTACCTTTAATCGACGGAGGAGAAAGAAAATATTTTCCCTTTTCATGCATCCCCTCATCCGGAAAGTCCACTTCCACTTCCAATCCTTTCCTTATAAGAAAAAGGTGGGAAGGGAAAAAAGGACTAATTTTGGCCTCCGGGACGCACACTCATCAGACGAAACGCGGAATTGCTTCCACTTCACGCCTGTCTTCTGTGTGGTCGTGGTATTTCACCGGGCGAACCGGGCCGATTCGTGCGAAGATGTTAAAGCGGGCTCTACCACTGTTAAAAACTTTTGATAAGTCACGTGATTATCACGCGATACCTCCATATATTTTTGAAATACGTTATGGAATCGCTTCGAAATGAATGCACTTTGTCTAGACCCCCTGATGTAGACCGACAAGCAGTGCCTGTGTACCCAGATCAAACATCCTTGGTTGAGTACACAATATGACGGCTTTCTAACTTTCCTGTTAACCTCAAAAAGGTCTCCGAACACGAGTTTCTATTTTTTTTTAAAGTTCAAGATTTTTTTCTTCTTTTATGGCATTTTTTGCCCAAAAAGGTTTTATATATTTGACAAAACTAACCGCAAAAGTAACGCCCCTTTTACGGGCCCAGATAAGCTTGCTCCACTATATTCGGTTTGGGCAGTAGCCGTGACATTTTGACATGTATGCATTTTTTTATTTTTCATGATAATAAAGCTTATTGTTATGTTTATTTATATATTTTACTGTAATTTGATTTGCCTTACAACACGTATTTTTTTGTGTTATTAACGTTTTATTTTCTGCATGGATACTAAGAAAACATGAGCAAACTTGAAAAAAAAATTCGAGGTGACTAAAGATCAATTGGTAAAGTGTAATCGAGAAACGAGGAGAGTTGCGACAATATTTTCACAGCAACAAGTCGATATCGATAATTTATTTATCGACTATTTGAACATGTTTGAAATTCATTGTGTATTCTAAAAGTTCTTTTTAACTTTTTTTAAACGATTTCAAAAAAGGAAGAAGTTCATTTTTCCTCCAAATTTTTTTTTTTAGTTTTCATGTCTATATTTGCGTCGGTCGTGTGACGTTTTTAATACATTGCGGTAGATAGGTGGCACTGTCAAGGTTTTCAAGACAATGTTATCTTGAATATAAAAATAATTATATATGATTTGTATTAGTTTGACAATTAGAGCATAGCATTAGTTCAGTATGTTGTAACCAACATTAACAATACATTGACCTCGCATAAAATATCGATATAATTTTTTATACATCACTACATCAATTAAGATAGTTTTTTTTACAGAATTAGTTGAATCACAATCAATTAACCCAATACATTGTAATGTCTTTGTTAATTAAAATTGCCATTGTTACATTATCTGTGCTTCTTTGTTTTTTAAGCTTCTAGTACCTGGCATTTTTTTTAATTGTGTTTTTTGGAAATTATATTTAAGTACGAATTACTAATACAATGATGAAATATGAATAATATTTTTCGATCTTACCGATAGAAAAGTTAAGTTTATGTTTAAGTTGATTATCGATAAAACACGAATAAAATGACATTTTCTAAAAATGATTCCTATCTAGATCGATTTATCGCCCCCGAAACCCTCTATATACTAAATTTTATGAAAATCGTTGGAGCCGATTCCGAGATTCCAATTAT
This sequence comes from Papilio xuthus, assembly GCF_000836235.2. NCBI lineage: Eukaryota > Metazoa > Arthropoda > Insecta > Lepidoptera > Papilionidae > Papilio > Papilio xuthus. The sequence continues at coordinate 1,431,300 of NW_013530872.1, forward strand.
ATATATCAGCTCACTATATGTCCTTACCAAGGGGCTCGGAGCCTACCCTAAGTTTAGAGGTGATTAGGTCATAGTCAACCACGTTGGCCCAGTGCGGGTTGGTCCACCTAATGGTTAAGTTTACGGTTATCCCATCTCATTTTTGTGGGTTGACTTGCATTCGTATATTGTAGCACACAGGACTAGAGTTTAATTGCAGTCATCATAATCTTATATCTTATATTGTTAAATTTTAAATAATTCACTAATATTTTAGAAAATATCTTATTAGTAAAATGATTATATTCCTTTTGTTTCCAGTGTGGACGATATCCAAGACAACTCGATACTTCGTCGTGGTATCCCAGTAGCGCACTCCATCTACGGCATAGCGAGTACTATAAATGCTGCAAACTACGCTATGATTATAGCACTTGAGAAGACATTAGAATTAGGGCATCCACAAGTGAGTAAATTTATAATAATCTGATTTGGTCTTAGTCTATCAGGGGTCTATAGTCAACGACGTTTAGTTTGGCAATAATAAGGTTGAGTACAGCTTTTAGGAAAAGGAGAGAAAGATGTTCTTTAATAAAAAAAGGATGGGGAAGGCACTTGCTTTTTTCGTGAAGTGGTGGGAAAGGGGAATACATCCCCTCCCTTGTCTATTTATTGCAGAAATTAAAAAAGTGATGTTACATGTTTTTATTTTATTCGTTTAGCGCCAGTGAAATAGCAGAGCCTTAGGTCCCTTTTCCAGTAGCGCGGCTACTATTTCTATGAGTAATGTTTGTATCATTTGCATTGTGGTAGTGACTTTCATGTTCAAGATTCAACATTTAGGAATCTGGGAATTTCAATATGACAAAAGGGAAAACAGTTGTTAATCTTATTAATATTATAAATTCGAATGTTTGGATGAATGAATTTGTTACAAGATACCTCCGGAACGGTTGCATAGATCTCGTTAAAATTTGGCACAGATGTAGAACATAGTCTGAAAAAACACATAGGCCACTAATTTATTTTTATTTTTTTTTAAATTTCGCATAGACGGATTCGTTTGCGAAAGCTAGTTTAATATAATCTTATTGAGATTTAATTTACTTTCTGAATGTTGACATCGGACGTTTAGACTATAGCTTGGATTCCATAGTTTCGGTTCGTGTTTGAATTTAAACAAAGCTAATTGAATCATCGTTTATTGTGCAGCGAATAATTGGAACATGTCGTAATCAATGTGTCCGCTTTATTGTGTTGTACATTCTACAGTAAGTACCTATTGTGGTTAAACAAAATATAAACATGTATAAATTAGCTTACTGTGTTTTATTTATGTATTACTAGCTGTCGCCCGCGACTCCGTCCGCGTGGATATATAAAAAACATTCAGATTATGTTCTATACATATGCCAAATTTAATCGAGATCCGTTCAGCCGTTCTAGAGATATCTTCAAACACCCATCCATCCATCCACATCACATCCATCTAAACATTCGCATTTATAATATTAGTAAGTTAAGTAAAAAGCAGCTCTTTAAGGCATAAATTTGAAAAAAATATTAGAAAAATAATAAATAGTATCCTATGTCCGTCTCCTGGCTCTAAGTTACCTCCTTACCAATTTTCAGCCATATCGGTAAAGCCGTTCTTGAGTTATAAATAGTGTAACTAACACGACTTTATTTTATATATATAGATGAACAAGTCGTAAAGAATGCACATTTGTTTCGTATCCAATGGATAATTTAAATAAATACACTTTTTAATACGTATAAAAAGTCTGAAGTACTTTATTTCGAATGGACTTATCTTACGAATGACCAATTGAATATTAAGATTCGAGAAATAAGCGACTAGTAAGCGAGACTCTGACTGACAACTGTCATTTATATATCACATAGGCTGTTAAAGAAACATGTCGCGAGTTAATCGCGCTAGTGGAAAAGAGGTGTAATATAATTGTTGTTGCAGGCCACGGCGGTGTACACGGAGCAATTGCTGCAGCTTCACCGCGGCCAGGGTATGGAGATCTACTGGCGAGATAACTTCCACTGTCCTTCTGAAGACGAATACAAGCAGATGACCATCAAGAGTTAGTATAACCACATCATCATCAGCTCACTATACGACCACACTGAAGAGCTCGGAGCCTACCCTAAGTTAGATGTAACTAGGCCATAGTCAACCACGCTACCATAGTGTGGATTGACTTCACAAATATCTTTGAATTTCTTCGCAAATATGTGCAGATTGGATCATGTTTTCCTTCACCGTAAGAACGTCGGATAAATGTACATATGTAAGTCAAAAACACGTTGGTACATGGCGGGATTCGAACCCAGGAGCAGACAAGTCAAGTGCTTTAACCCCTGAGCCACCGAACCACTAACACCAATGGCGTATACTAACACTCAAAGTTTATATATCTTATTAATTTCGAATGAAACTATGCATAGAACATTATTTTAGGTATTGGGCGCAGTTTAAGACATGCTTTTCAAAATACAATTTGAGATATCATTGAGTCGTGCGTAGTGGAAACGTAGTCTAAGATTACAAAGTACTTTTGAATAGACGATTATTATAAATTTTAAAATGCAATTCGCTCTCGTGAACAATGAAGTTATTTTTATTCCAAATATTTTATACAATATTCACACGTAGTGATGACGTCACTATTTGCATTATATTTCAAAGGTCAAGTTATAAGGAAAGAGAATTAAATTACGTTTTTTTGTAAATTATAACTCTTAACGCAACTAAGTTTCGAATATGACAATTTTATGTGGTTTAATAAGTTCGACGTTTTTACAAAGTTGACTTCAATTTTGACAGCTGTCAAACCGACAATTTGACAACAATTTATAGTACGACAAATTTATTCTCGTGAGAGTGGCGATTTTATAGCGGTTAGATTAACAAAGTATGGAAAACATAATTAGACATACATTGTTTTAGACATTCGCGCTTACATTGCCAAGTCAAGTGTCAGAGTGATTAGTGAGGGGTCATAGACGTCGATATTTTAGTAAGGCTAGTGTTGTGCCAGTATACCGGCACAGTGTCGGATTTTCTTCCTAAGAATTGACAGAAAAAATCTTGGATGAATGGATGTTTGTTAGAAGATATATTTAACGACTCAACGGAACTCGATGAAATTTGTCAGAGATGTAGAATGTAGTCTGGAAGAACACATAATAATGTAATTAAGTTTTTTTGTAATTCCGCGCGGACGGATTCGCGGGCGAAAGCTAGTAAAAATGTAAATATCAGAAAGTAAACTTATATTGATGTTTTTTATAAATCAAAAATTATTATTTAGATATTAGATTTTTTAGGCTAATATGCTGAGAAACGAAATTTGTAATTTTGAGGTTTTCGTAGTATTAAATCGCAATATTAATTAAAACTAAAGGGACAGATAAATTTTTCTTTTGCATTAACAATGGCTTGACTTAGCTCATTTGTTATCAGAGACGGGAGGTCTGTTCATGTTGGCTATCAGGCTGATGCAGCTGTTCAGTGAGAACAAGTCTGACTTCAGCAGACTCTCCTCCATACTCGGCCTCTACTTCCAGATCAGGGACGACTACTGCAACCTCTGCTTACAAGAGGTAACTTTGATACCGTGGGTTTCTGAGAGCGAAATCTCATTTTGAAACATAATGTTAACTTTTTTGTCAAAGATAATGACAGACCTAAAGATTTTATACAGATATTTTGGTCTTGGAAGCCAACGGTTAGAAAACAACACAAATAACTAGTTTGAGTGAACTCTTTTCTCTCGTGTTTATTGAACCTAAGAATTGTGTTATATGTAACCATTTTATGTTATCCTGGTACATGTTTGGTGATAATGATTTATGTAGTACTCAGAGAACAAGAGTTACTGCGAGGACCTGACTGAGGGCAAGTTCAGTTTCCCCATAGTACACGCCATCCGCACTCAGCACGCCGACAACCAAGTGTTACGTATCCTTTGATATACTTTGATATACTTGTTAGTTATATACCAAATTTAACTAATTTTCCACGATCAGAGAGGTAATAAATGTTATTGTGGTTAGTTCTGTCAGGAAATATGGGGGGTTCTCAGAAAAATCACGAAACATCACGAGTAAAAAAGGAAGGGCTAAAATAAGATATTATTACGTGTATTTTTTGACTAATGACTTAAATTTCGAAAATTATACTATTACTTTGTAAGAAAATACGCGATATTTTTAGTTAAGATGTTGGGGGTAAACTAAAACTAAAATAGAGGGGATGTGAGGGTTAAAAAGTTGCTAAAAATACGGGTTTAAGGTGAATTTGTTGCATTCAGACCCTTGAGTCAGTCAACATTGCCAAGGAACAATGAAAGCCCTTAGCCAGCAGTGCAGATATCCTGCGCCAGCGCACGCGAGACGTGGAGGTGAAGCGGTACTGCGTCTCTCTGCTGGAGAGACTCGGCAGCTTCCAGTACACCAGAGATGCTCTGCAGGCGCTGGATGCTGAAGCCAGAGCTGAGGTATACAACACGTTAAATAACTTTTTACTCTAATATTTCACTTTAATGCGTGAATCTTAGTGATTTTGCATGTGTTGACTTCAATAGGCCATGTTATGTAAATTAAAATTCACTTACAAACGTCCAGACAGACATAACACATTTAATTTTTTGGTCCTTCGAGCACGATCTTTCCATTTCATTATATTGCTCTCATCTCAACTATTGACAAATATTTCCATTGTCAGTATAAGTCAGCGATGATATCATTTATATTTTATACTTGTTCTCGCCTGCGGCTCCGTCCGCGCGGAATTTAAAAAAAAAGCTTTAATTCTAGCCTATGGGTTCTTCTAGATTATTAACTATATCTATATCAAATTTCATCTAACTTATGCAACCGTACTAGAGATACTTTCCTTTAAACGTTCATCCACGAATCCAAACTTTCCCAGCTTGCTAATATAATAAATGCGAATGTTTGTGATGGATTCATTGATGTTTGTTAGAAGGTATCTCCAGGACGACTGAATAGATCTCACTAAATTAGCAAAAATGTAGGACATAGCCTGTAAGAATACGTAGGCTACATTTTTTTTCAAATTCCAGACAGCTAAATAATAATATTAGTAATATGTTTTAGGTCGCAAGGTTGGGAGGGAACCCATTACTAGAGGCACTGCTCGACGAGCTGCTCAGCTGGCGACGAGACAAGAAGTCGGTTGGCTACACTGAGGAATAGACTATGACTTATCTTTTACGTTGGCAACACTAATCAGTTGTCAGATTTTCATTCTGACAGTTATGTTATGTTGGCAGTTGAAATATACAGTGACGTTTAAATTAAGACTTATTAACTATTAGTTTTAAAAGTAAGTCTTAATTTGCTTTATAACGTGTTGTTACTTAAATTAGTAGGTTATTGTTATGTACTTATGAATGCTTTTATAAAATTATGCTTCCATAGATTTATGCGTTCGTATTGTAGGGCTGGCGTGGAATGTGCTTTTTTATTTTCTTTTTAGTCTATGTAAAGTTATAAACAAAACATCACTTTTTGTTTAAAATTTGATTTGATTCTATTAATTATCTCGTAAATATTGTCTGATTAATGAAATTAAAAGTGATTAATTTCGTTTACTAAATTTAGGTTTTGTTATGGAATATGGTGGGTTATGTCGTGACGTAAACATGTTCGTACACGTTGTCTGACTGTGACGTCATCGGAACGAGACTTTATTACGTTCGTGTTTTGAGTGTTACTTTATAATGTGTCCAATTGTCAATTTTATTATTAAAAATCAAACTTTTTGTTTTTTAATAAGTTAATAACGCTTTTTATATTCGGCCATTTTATATCTTAGATGCCTTAGTAGAAATTATTTTTAGTTAATCAAATTATTAAATCAAGATCTCTAATTTATACGTATTATTAAATATGCCTTTTCGTTTTACCTAAAAGAACTACATCAAGAGAAATTAAAAAAAATATCTGAAGTGGATTCAAGAATTTTTTGATATTTTTTTTTAATCGTCATAATAACAACAACAAAATTGAAGTACTTATAGACTATATTTTAGCTTTTTTTCTTAGCTATATTTAAGCTGGCTTTAGCAGTAAAATCGTTACCAATTTATACAATCTTTTTGGTGACAATTGACGTTTTATCTTCGTCACAACTTTTAGCTTTGCATTTAATTTGAAGTTTAGTTTTTTATAAGTTACATAGACGAAAGTATTCATTTTAGTCATCTTTTGGCAAATTTCTTAAATATAATATTACCATATAAATCTATCATTTAGAAAAATCGCTTTTTTTAACATTATTTTGTACAATTTAATAAACTTTTTTTTTCATTATTTTCTAAAGATGTGTATTATTATCAAAGATAATTTTATAACTTTTAGCATTTTTGTTATCTCGACCGTTGTTTTGTTGGCAAAAATATATTTTTTTCTACCAAGTTTACTTTTTTGTTTTTTTTATCATTCTTCAGCATGTCTTCCAAAAATGACAATAAAATTAAACTGAATTTAGTAAAATCTAGTGATAAGGACCAATATGCAGAAAATGAAAAGTCCAAAGACTAGTCTCATGTTGACGCCATCTTGGTATAATGTCAAAGTGGTCATAGAGTAAATGGTCAAAGACTAAAACATAAAACTGCCGTTAACCATATCATTGCGCGTTAAATGCAATATGAAATGACCAAACAATATAAATGTTGACAAAAATCTATACAAGAAAATGTTTGATTATAAATACTAGATCTAGTGCATGATTATTAAAAATAGAAGCTAGTTCTAGAAAGTTTATATAAAGTAAAATAGCGACTCTTTTTCACTTTTTTAAAATTGCATTCCGATAGCTGAAATATTGTAGAATATTTAGAATTATTCAAGTAAAAACTATTAATGTTCACTGTAACAGTATACTTAGAAGAAATCTTTCTTAACGTTAAACAAATTAATAAAGCAGTCACTAACTTATTTATCTGTAGTTTGATTCTGATGCAACAATAGTCAATTTTTTGGAATTCTTACTTAACGCTAAATATAGTAATAGGTGAACATTGTAGTGTAGGTTGAATAAAGAGATTAGTTTTGTCACCTAGAGGCTTATGTTTAATTGTAGATACTTAAATAAAATGCTTCTTTTTCTACACACTTGATTTGCAAATTTGGGTGTGCTTTTACAGCCGTGGATAAGCGAGTCCTAGGGATGTGATATTTAGGTTCTCACTTATAGAGGTTATAGCTAACCCGAGCTTCTCGCGTATAAAGGTTCGACTTTATTTAACATACGATGTGACTAATTAAAAAGATAACCACCGTAATTTGCTTAGTATATTTTTTATCTAAATAAAATGTGTAGATGTCAGAGTACTGTCTGACAATTAATTTTATTTCAAATAATCTTTGCTTCGATCTTGACATTTTTTATAATTGAAAAAATATTATTACAAATCTTTGCTAACGTCAATAGATAGTATTGGAAACAAAAATCAGTAAGAAATAAAGCTTTTAAAAATAAACCGAATTTTATTTTGTGACCTCGTAATATGAAATTAAATATAATAAAGATCACGTACTAATTGATACCAGATAGGTTACTTACCATAGTCTACATTGGAATACAAGTAATTTTTTTTTATATCACAAGGTGGCAAACGAGCCAGCGGCGACTGAAATCGCTGAAATAGCGAAGTGACCGTTGCCCATAGACATACGCAATTACATATGCGTTGCCTACCTTGTAAAATTATACACCTAATTTGGTACAAAAAGATCTGAGAAATGGTAAACTAAATTCTGTAATTAAAATAATGTTGTTACTAACAAAACAATTTGTACTACCTGACTAGAATAAACTAAGACGATTTGTGTTCTATTCAAGAAATTATCTATTACTAAGGTTAACAACTTTCTTAAATTATCTTCTTAAATAATTAAATGAGATAAGTTTCTAACTTGATAAATTTACTATTAAAATAACCAACGTATATAAAGGAAATACAATGTTTAGTAGCAAACAGCAAAAATGAGACATATTCTAGCTATATTAGTTGTGTGTTTGTTATTCGCAAACTCATCGCAATTCCTCCAGAAACGCTTCTGTTCTGGTTCTCACGAGAAATGGATTCCTTGTAAAAGCGATTGTATACAAGATACTTGTAAATACGTGGGACGACCAGTGTCCTGCCTCGAAGTGATACCGTGCTCGCCCGGCTGCGTCTGCGAGATCGGTTTTGCGAGGAAGAATGAGTCAGCGCCGTGCAAACCTGTACTTGAATGCTTGTTTTAGTAAGTAATTTTTTGCAACACACTAATGTTTAGTGCTATCCAAACTGTATGAAGCAGGCAATAAAGAACGAGAGGAATATTACAGTTTCCGTGAGACGTATCCCTTTATGAGGCTGGATACGTTAATGGGCATTTTCCTCTTGTAGGCGCCCTGCACAGCGATGCGCTCGTAAATAACGAAAAGCTGCCATAATTTTAATTTTAGAATACAATATTCTTAGAATAGTACTTGGCTTTATTAAGTAATATACCTTTTATGTTTTCAGACGCTGACAATGGAATTTCCCATCAAAATAAATAAATCTACTTACTACTGCAGAAAACAAGAAATTACATTTTAGAAGCTTTATAATGTTTACCATTGTATTCAAAATGTGTGAATTAAGATAATAAATAAATTATGATTCATGTTTGAAAAATATTTTGTATTATTTTAAATATATAACTAAAAAAAAAGAACGCTATATTGTGCAATATCTCTCTCTCTCTCTCGCTGCCTAGCTTGCATCCTACAACATGATGGGGTCAGCTTTCCTAATCCGTCTCTTCCACTTCGCTCTGTCCATGATCTTCTGAGACTTTGCACTCACTCATGTCTTCTTTTACTACATCTTTTCATCTCGTTTTGGGTCTGCCTCTGGATCTGCGACCAGGAAGGGAAAGTTATAGCGCTAAATTACCGACGTAGTCCGGCGGCCTCCTCCTTACATGACCATGCCATCTATATTGTGTAATATAAAAAGAACAATTTAAAAAAATTAATTCTTTACAAAAGACCAAATAAAATTCATTTAATTAAACTTAGCCCATTGAAATCTACACACGGTAAAAAAAACTGATACAAAAGTCGTCCCAATGACAAAAGATATGGATGGTTCTTTTTTAAACGTCTAATGCAAATAATATTACAAATCTGTTTTGCAGAAGTTAAGAAATACTTACGTCGATCAGGGAAAAGTAGATAGACCCATAGCCGAAGAGCAAGCGCTATAAATGTAGAAAAAGCGAAGGCGGTATACCGCGATCACGTTAATTGTAAATCCGTCTGCCAAACCCTCTGGATGACATGTCTGAATAATTATTTTGTAGACTAGACTTCTTGATGTTAAAGACATCAGGTTAGAGGCACAAGTTAGAGATGTGCTCGAAAGACGTTCGAGGTAGTTTGGTAGATACCCATTCAAACAGCTTTTAAATGCCCTCACATCGTTCTTAGTACATTACTGCTCACTTTGAGATCCTATGGTCTAAAATATAAGAAAAATTGACCTTTAACGAATGTGAAAGCGAGATATTAAGTAAACTTTGTGGCATTTTTATTTGGTCCTTGTTCCCAACACTATTAATAGAGCGTAAGCTTGTCGGTCTTAGTCTATATTACGAAGTAACAAAAATATACGGACCATTTGAGAACAACATCCTTTTTAAAATCAGTTAAAAATAGATGTTCACCGTACTGGACGCAACATCATTGGTAGATAATTTGGTCGTTAATTACGACTCGATATTCCATGCGAAGAGTCCCACGTACGAGTTACTACTAAAAATGATCGGTCTATGTAAAGCAAGAGTCGCGCAGGGACTCGTAAGGATTATTGCCCAATGCATGCGCTAACGACTAATAAAAACGGTTCTAGCATGCGAGCGCTATGGCATACGTGAACGAAGAAACTCTCGCACCACGCATACTGTACCCTGGCTAATGCTCTTAGCCTATACCCACCATAGACAAGGAATGACTAGATGTATTAACGTCAATGAGAGGGCGGCAATTAGCAAACTGGGAATAAAATATGCCGTAACATTTATTTTTCAAGATAAAAGTAATAAATGTATTCTTGTACTAATGATAAAGAATTAAACGACACTATATTTCAATGTTGGGTAGAAATTAATTAGACAACACCAATTGTTTACCATTAACAAACTTCAATTCGATCCGATAACTTCAATTTTATCAATAAAACTAATGATATAAGATAAACGGTTCTTATATAAAGACGAGTTAATTTTAATTTTGCCATAAACTCGAATAAGTTGAATAGGAAACGTTCAAAATGAAAGTAATACTAGCAAGTGTAGTCACGTTGTTATACGTGGCTTTTACATTACAACAGTCGCTGTCAGATTGCACCGGGCCAAATGAATCTTTCGTGCAATGCAAGAGTAATTGTACCGTCGACACGTGCGATGCAATCTCTAAGCCAGTGGTCTGTGATAATCTGTTCAATTGCGCCCCCGGGTGCGTTTGCAATTTAGGTTTCTTCAGAAAGAACGCATCTGCAGATTGCCAACCGTTGATAAATTGCTTCTTTTAAGGTAATTAATATTTTATATGTATAAAACTAGCTGTCGCCCACGAGGAATTAAATTACTAAAAAAAACTTAATTAGTAGCCTATGTGTTCTTCCAGACTATGTTCTACGTCTATGCCAAATTTCATCAAGACTATGCATCCATCCATCCATACATTCGCATATTAGTAAGATTGCCAGGTTTTTTTTCAATATGTTTTTTTTTAACTTGTAACATATTTGAATATAATATTATTATAAATTAAAATATTTATTTTTTTCTTTTCAGATAACACAAAACCTGAATTTTGCATACAATGGACGGTCTTCTAAAAATAAAAAATGTATACATAAAGCATAAAATTGTAATTTGAAACTCTGAATATGTTAAAAAGATTAGTCGTAGTTTTATTTTCCCAGTATACTTTAGTTATATTATTTCTACAAGATTTATTATCATAGATTATAAAATGCCAAAAAAAAAACTACGACACCTGTCATTCGCCCATAAAAATATATAAAAAGAAACGCCATCAATTCAAATGAGACAGAAATATAAATAAAAACAACTATCCTTGTCTTTATGTACTTTTATTTTTGTCACAAACTACAGAAGTCCGGCTATAAATGTCAAAAAAAAAATTTCGTTACACCAAAATGCTTCTGAATATTGATTTGACATAAATTAAAATATATTTTAAATCGTCATAATAATTAAACTTCGATCTCATAAATAAAATATTTAAAAAAATCTAAATTCATATACAAATAATCTCTCTTACATTGAAACTAAATGAAAAAAAAATCGAAGTTATATTTTTTTAAATGGAAAATCATGATGTTTATCACAATGTTATGGATACAAAGATCCCCAGTATTCTTTATCAAATATACATAAAGTTACTTTTAAAAGATAAGCAAATATATTTCTTTTTGATTTCAAAAAAGCAAAAGGTCGGCGAGTCGTAAAAATAAAAAAAATCAGGCGTCTATAAACTCCCCGATTAAACTTATTGCATTTGAAAAATATAAAAAACCTAGTGCTTTATTGAAAATTAAAAGTAAAACTTACACTCCATTAACGCAGAACATGTCATAATATAATTTTTACAGACAATAAATAATATTATGTCAATTTAATAGACATTTACCGTGAAAACGTCAAAATTTTTGTCAAAATTACGTCAGAAATTGTCAAATACTTATTTTTTTGAAAAAAAAAACGATGTTTAAAAATGTATTTTAAACCATTGTTTTAGTCTATAAAAACAAAACATGTTTTGCATAAATGGAATGTTTAAAACTAACATATAATACAATTAATATTAAAATTATTACGAATTCATTAGACTCACACTAAAATAATAATTAATCATAAAACGTACGACAAACACGCGGAAACAAAAATTTTGACTTTACGCAGAACGATTATCTGTCAAAGTTATTTTTTTTTATTACAAAGGCATCGATTCTGTGACCGTACAGCCACTTAAAATAGTGATGGTCCTGCCATCAACTGGTTAAACCAAATTATCGGTTTTTTTCATCTAGTTTTTTTTACATAAAATCACAATTTCTGTTTCCTTACACCATTCATATCGTAACTCATATTTGTAACTGTCAACTGATCTTTGAAATTGTGTAGTAAAACTATAAAATCGTGTGTAACCATTGTATAGTTATCAATGACACCATTAAAAATTCTAAAATATCTATAAAATCACAAATAGCAAATACATTTAAATTTTTTTAGAGTAAAAACTTATTGAAGTTGAAGCTTTAATTTTATAACACCTTAAGCTTACATCTTGTCTAGTTGAAAATATTTAAGACACCAAAGGCAAAGTCGATATAAATTCTAAATGCTAAAGTCTAAAGGTTATTAAAAATTGTCAAGTAACATCTAAGAGCCGAAATTCTATTGAGATATAGACAGTCCTGTTTTAACATTAAATTGCACCATACTTTTTTTAATTAATGAAATAAAACCTAAGGTTTAAAAAGCACCTTATGTAAGGAAATAGATGAAAAAAACATGCTGACCTTATGTGCAGATATTAAAAAAAATGCTGCGGAAGCATTTAGTTTTAATTAAATAAATATAAAAGAGTAGCATGTTCAGCGTCTGCACCAGTTCAAAGCAGTCAAATCTGGTTATTTCTAGCGCGCGTCAGAATTCGGCCCCTAGGATTACGTGTTTCGAAGCGTATGTTCGTGTCGGGGCGTTAGTGTTGTGTACTACACAGTGACAAAGAGTTGGACAGAGTGCTAACTGGTGCGGCGGCTCACGGGATCCAGCCCACCACCCAGCTGGGGCTGCGGGTGAACTGACTCAAGCGGCGAATACGGCCGCCTGTCGATGTGAAAAAAATTACAATGTTATTTTTTTTCATTACTGTCCTACATATCTGATACAAGCTGATGATGACGATTCTTTAATATACACAATGATAAATGTAAAATAAAAACATAAAAAAATCAAGAAACATGTTTACGTAATAAAGACGACAGCTCTCTCCTATCGCAACTGATTTTTTGTAGTTTTTGTATACGTTTGTAGAAAAAATATCTACAAATCGCAACATATAATTAAAAAATATTGTTAAAAATAGAAATACATTAAATTGTCAGTCTCTACAAATATTAATACCAACATGTAAGGAATATCATGGGTTGTATTTGTTAATCAAAGAAAGGCTTAGGTTTTAGCAAAAGGGTTTTAACCCTTACCTTTACCTCTGATGATGTCTCTCTCTTTCTACATTCCATTAATTTCTATAACCGTAAACTTATGAGTATAAAAATGTATAGTTTATTAAAAATAATGTTTTGGTAAAAAATAATCGATAAAAATATTCCGGTGAAAATTAAAACCGTACATCACTAGTGTCAAAATTTCGACGACCTAAAGCACTTGAAGCGCTTAAAAAGATATCAAAGTGATACCTACCACACGTGTAGTTCAGGACTCTAAGCGCTGTTCTGGCTCCGGCGTTGCTGGCGTACTGCAATGCATACACACAAACAGGTCGTAAAGGGTTTTGTTTTAAGTTAGGCAAAGGTAAACACAAACGGAATGACATTTGCTTTTTTTAATTATAAAAAGTAATTAATGGCATATAAATGAATTAATAAAAACTATTTGGTAAAAATAATTTTTAAGAACAAATGCCGATTCCGTTAATTTTATAGGTTATACTGGACATATAGAAGTAAACAATAGATTCAATCACAGAAATGGACAGGAAAAAAAAGAAAACAAATCCATGCCACAGTAATCTCAAATGCTGTAAACATTCTCATTCGAGTTAACAATCACACTGGCATGCGTAAATTAGTTTTTTACAACACACATTTTTTGTCTATGGTTTGCGTATTTTGTAGTCACATTGGTCATTGACATTGTAAAACAATGATAAAATAAATATCCTGTCATGTATTCCACAATTTGTAGGCTTATAAAGCAAAAAACTTTAAAAAAAATGTTATGACTGCGTAAAACCGTTAAGTTCGAAACACAAAAATATTTTGAAAACGGCCTTGATCATTCACGCCGATTGAAACTAGATTTTTTACCCATTATTTTGGCCGTTTCTACAAATTATTTCGTCCTAAGCTCCCCTCTCTGCTAAAATCAAATTGTTTAACGTTAGAATATTATTTTAAATTTATAATAGAACAAGCAACTAAGAGACAGGGAATGGAGAAATGTGTTAAAAAGTCGAATTAAAATGTCACTCGTGTTGTGTAAGAAATTATGCATAGTTTAGAATCGCGTCTATGGTGCAGTTTTATATTACTAGTTGGTATTGTTTTCAAACTGTAAAATTGAATTTTAATAAAACTTGTGAATATAGTCAAATGGACAAAGACTTTAGTGTACCTACAAGGCTAACTAAAACTTACAAGGCTAATCCTAAGCGTGATGAAGACAGAAGGTTTTAAAGTATTTGAAAATACTATTCCTGTTAAGTTATAAGCTGAAATTATACGATTTATTTAAAGTAAATGTCAATTACGTGTATAAAACTGCAGCCACATTAACGCGAGTGATGAAACTCAATTATTGTAAGCTCTCAAAGACATAAGCGAAGTTTTGTTATCGGCGCGTGCTAAAATATTTGCCGCCGGGGCCTGACCTTACGCACGCTTTATTGGCTGCGCGCGCCTTTTTGCAGGTTGTTAAAGAACCTGAACTGAAGCCGCAGCGTTAGGTCTTTCCGTACTGCAATGGAACAACATAAATCACAATCGAGTACTCGTGTATCACAGTGACCTTGATCAAACGAAATTCACCTCCATACGTATGGTAATAAAGTTGACATTCGTCGATCAAGATGACGTTAGTTGTATAGTCAATACGTAAAATGGGGTGTGGGGAGGGGGAACACGCGTGGTCGTGTGAGTTGCGTCTCTACTCACGCGGGGTCGGGGTTATTGCTATCGGCGGACGGGAAATTATCTTCCTGCAAGCCCGAGCTGATATCTGTATCCGGGCTTTTCGCTTCGACCACGATCGAGCCGTGGACGGTCTCAGTGATCACAGTCTTAGCCGGCTCTCTGGTGGGCGTTTTTTCTTCGACGCTGGGTGGCGTCACGAGGAGGTCGGCGTCCACGCCCGCGCCCGACGGCCGGCTTCGCGGCAGCCGCAAGCTAAGCGATGCTCTAGCCCGCTTTTGCATTCGGCAATCTGACAATATCGATACCCGTTATCGATCCGACAGTATCGATTGTCACGATCGATGTCCGATATCGATTTTTTCTCGATGCTCTCTGATCGTCGTCGAATGTTTAGTAATGAAGCGAGGATGTTCAAACCGCCGCCGCCGGCTGCGTTAGAAGTGATGAGTTACGGCCCTATGGACGCGGCTTCTTATCGATTGAGTCGCGATATATTGTAATGAAATGTTTATGACCTTCGATTAGTTGTGATCGTAACTATGTGATTTGCATGCTTATGTAACAAGTGAAGTGACCATTATCGATATAATAATCGCGACTGTATCGATTAAATTGGAATCGATAAAACTATTCGATAGATCTCGATCGTCGCATAGGGCCCTAGTGCGATGGGTTCTACAGGGCATAGTAAATGTTGTGTTTACTAGCGTGTCCGCAGAGGGCGCGTCGTCGTTTTGCGGCGTAGCATAGCGCCATCTGTACAATGCGACACAATGTATGAACAGTTCACGATCAATGAGACGAACTGCGAACTGCGACACATCTGACAATGTTCCACCTAATGACATATGCGATTGACAGATGTCGTGCACGAACAATAATAAAATACAAAATAAACTGAAAGAAATAATAGTACATACATATTATATATAAATAAAGTACAAAATAATCACATTATAACTAACACAATCTTTAATATTTAAAAAAATAACGTCATAATAGCTCAGAGCAATCTTGTTGAGTACCAGGACAACATAAGGCCTAAGAGTTTTCTATATAAAACTTACCTCCAACTCAGAAGTACCTTCACTCAATTTGTTTTTTTTTTTGGACCGCGACCGCATAATAAATGTACTTCCGCTGGTACGTCGTTTACCAACTAGCTAGTACCAGGAGATCATAACAAAGGTGTACTTCACTTACTTCTGTCTTACTGCAGATAGTATAAGGACCGGCTAAATTTGGATTTTAGTTGTCGACAATTGTAATTCTTATTTCTACCAAAGCCTTCAACGAGATAGTAATAGTACAACAAGGATTTTATGGCAATCGAAAAATTTCATCTTGACCAATAAGGGAGTGTCAGCTGTACGGTTTAATGTTGCCATTTTAATATTATTTGAAATTTTATAATTATCTTGTTGGCGACGACAATGTCAAAAACCTTCAATGAGATCCTTGTCAGACTACACCAATATGTTTGTTACATATATATTTCAGGAATGAAAACCGAAATTAAAGTCGCTCATCATATGTATAAGTACCAGGAGGACATAAAGTGCGAGAAGTATTTTTTAATAAGTTTGCAACCAAACAAGCTATTTGAATCCGCCTCAATTGCAGATGCGTTTTGCCTACCTTCAATTAACGCACAGAAAGACAGTATTTCCCTATCCTACACATCCTCTCTTCCGAATTAGCTTCCCCTTCCCATCCTTTCTTTATAATAAAGGGTGGGAAGGAAAAGGAAAGTAAGAAGGCGTGGTGAGAGACTTACTTCTGTCGATGTTCCGCTGCAGATGGCTGGCGACGCGATGGCGCGCGTCGCTGTACTCGAGGTGCAGGCCGAGCCGCAGCAGCGTGGGGTTCTGCTCCACCAGGGATGTGATCTCCATCTCTATCTTGTTGCCTAACACTTGCGACCGCTAAACAACAAATGTATAGTTAGAACAGAAATATTAAAAATTTCTCGCTATATTAATAGCAATAAATATATTTAATAGAATTAGTAATTTCACTGCCAGACTCAAATTGGTAAATGTCTCATTAGTGTAGATTACTCATACTAAAACCACACTAAGGGTCTTTTTTGATGAACTTATTCTCCTCCAATTTTTCTTTTAATTCCTACAATGGCAGGATCATGAATTCCTCAGTAACTCATCGGTTGTGGTGTATACCTGGTTGGAGGCGCGGAACTCCTCAACGCTGGTGGTGGTGAGGAGGGCTGCGACGAGCTGCACCACACCGGGCGGGCTGATGAAGTTGGTCTCCACATTGACAACCCGCAGCGTGCTGTTGGCTCGCAGCGCGTCCGCCAGCAGCTGCGCCGTGCGGTCCGTCAGACCCACGTTCACCAGGCACAGCACCTCCAAATGAGTATTGCTCTTCAAACCTTCGAACAGCTTCTCGAACTTCTCGTCGCTTATGTTCTGAAACATATAGATATATTATTTATTGTAGTTTACACACGTACCGTAAGATGGCGCTATACTTTATATTGCTTTCGTTTGAAAACGATTGTTCAGAGGGCGCCACTGTAAATCTATACATATTACAAAATTGGAGCGTCTACATGTATTAAATATATATATTTCGTACACTTGATGTATTTGCGTAGCTAACAACGAAAAAACAATTAACATTTTTGTCTGTCTGTCTGTCCGCAAGGCTGTGTTGTTGAAGTCGCGGGTGATCCCTAGTATTAAATGAAGTTATATTTTGCATTGAAAAATGAACCAAAACTTTGCCCTTATTTCTATATCCAATGTTACCAAATTAGTACTGTTTACATTTTGAAATTTCGCTATTTACACATTTTTCTAATGAAAATATATATTTGTTGTTTAAAATAAACATAAGATACCTTAATATTATTCCAATTGAGATCTGTGAGCTTGGGGTCGTTCTCCTGTACCCTCTTGATGGTCTCCTCAGGGTCTGTGTCATTGGGAGGATCCATTGGATACACCTGGAACACAATAAAATATCTATTTACCACTTCGTAAACAACAAACAGGAAAAAGGCATATATACAGGCTTGGTTTTTGTTTAATCATATAATATTGCATTTTTTCAATTTAATAATGTTTTAAAATTAGAACTATTGCTAGAATTAGTTATTAAGGTCACTAAATGAGAAGATTACTGTAGATAACAATATATTTTAAACGAA
Source organism: Papilio xuthus (assembly GCF_000836235.2). Classification (NCBI taxonomy): domain Eukaryota; kingdom Metazoa; phylum Arthropoda; class Insecta; order Lepidoptera; family Papilionidae; genus Papilio; species Papilio xuthus. The sequence goes on from NW_013530872.1 coordinate 1,449,447, forward strand.
GATTTTGATCTCAAAACCCATGGTTAGTTGTTGGTTTATTGGTACAGTTATGTGGTAACATTACCTTAGGCTTTGTGGCTTTAGTGATACCATCCCAGCCGAGTCCGACGGGCTGACCTTTGTTCAATAAAGAAGCGTGGTACTGGTCCTGGTTCATCATCGAATGGAAGCCAAGGATAGCTGCAAACATACAGAGCATACCGCAATTACTATCAAAATATAATTTATATCTTACTAATATTATAAATCCGAATATTTAGATGGATGGATGAATGTTTGTTTGAAGGTATCTCCGGATCCGCGCGGACGGATTCGCCGGCCACAGTTAGTACATAAATATGTTCTCCATTAGTTTAAACAATCTAAACTAATAAATTCTTATCTTAAATCTCCACTGAGCAACACCTTTAGTAATCACTAAACGAACAGTTAATAAAGCAGATGTTGGGGCAACGGTTGCAACGCTATTTCGACGAATACAGCTGGCCGCTAATTTGCCACTTTATAAAAAAAAAATCTTTACCAGCCAAATCAATGATTTCCTCCTGCGTGGCAGACGTGAGAGCCTGTTCATATTCATCTCCAAGGTCAATGGTGATCTGCTCTTCAGCATCACGCACCTTCTCAGGAGGCGGTGGCGGGATCCACTGGAATACGCAAACATTTACTGTTATATAAAAAAGAAAGCTTAGAACTGCAGCTGGACAAGACGACTGCTTTGACGTTTTTCTTTATTTAAAAAAAAGTCGTAATAATCATATTTCTCTTTCCTTTTTATTATATTAGTCTGTAATAAAAACAGACAATGCATTTCTGACATATGTCATTAGATGTCAAAAGCAAAATATTGACTTTAGTAATATACCGAACTGTTCATATATAATGGTTACTATACTCATTGCATGCTAAAAGGACCTTGAATATTTATTAATGTTATATAAACGCGTCCTACGTCGTCGTTGTCATTGTGGACTGATTACAGGCTATTTGTGAAACGTCCAAACGACATAAACAATGATTAATTCAAACTGAAAATAACTATGGCAAAGCAGATTTAATTATGAAAAAAAAATTTAAAACTTCCTTTATTCACGATATTTGTCTTGTATTATGTTTGTCTCCTCATTTCATAATTTTGAAAAGCTACTGTAAAACTGCCTTGTCATCAAACATGGGTCTCATGTTATGGTGAATGTATAGTACTTAAATTGTTAATATCGTACTATTATCCCACGCCCCGTGACTAAGAAACAAGGCCAGACATTGAACAATTACGTCATAAGTACAAAGACAGTCTGTTGTAAAATTTTCCTTACTGATTAGCGCAATTAGAACTATCGAGTACAACGGAAACCACTGTACAGTTTATCTTATCTATATGCATATATTAGATAATATTTTTAATATTTAAATGTGGACTTAGACCATCAAGATTGATGAAACACTCAGGACTTAGATGTATGAATGTAGAAGAAGCAAGAGTGGTGTCAGGAGTTCGCTAAACAGAGGTTTCTGGTCTCTTCCTACCTCTCTGGTTTACAGGCGTGAGTGATGTTCGTGTAGTATTTGATAGACATTATTCTTTGAATATTCAGATTATCGTGATCAACATAAACAATCAGGTATAATACTTAAATACTTTTTTAGGCATAATTACTAAAAATTACCGAACTAAGTCAAATAAAGTATAATTTTTGTGGGCAATCGAAGAGCGACAAAAATAATTAGCTATCAGTGGTTTTCAACTTCCAAATATAAAACAAATTTATAATATTTAGTAAAATATACTATTTTCCCTTGTTATAATATATTTTAAACCAGCCAGTTTATTTTACTACTAAAAAGTACAAATTTATGAATGATTTTCAACATAAAAGAAACAATAAGATTACTCCCAATAATCAAATAACAGTTTTAGAAGTAAGGTGTTATTTGTAAGTATCAATCTGAAGGTTGCGCATATTTAAGGGTGTAGAAAAAGAATGTATTGTGTTACCTTCTTGCCACGTATAACTCCAGGCACGTAGGGTTTCACTTCAGGCCGATCGGGTGTCTCTAGTGCCTGTTTGTTGATGTGCTCTATCAATTTCTTACGGTTCAGAGGGCCTGTGGGGTCCTTTTCGCACGCATAGTTATTCCGCTGTGAGGGAGGAAGGAAATTGTCCTGGAAAGTAGAAAATAAACATGTGTAAAATTTGTGAATTGGTTATTACATGCTGTAAAATAATGATTTTAATACTAAAAATTTTAAATTAAGCAACAATCGAGTCTTTGCTTTCCTATTTGTGTCCATGAGTAAAAAGGAGTAATTCACAATATGATTAATCATTTTAAATTCTGATTTGTGGTTTACGGAAGGAAAATAACAATACTACATTAATATTTCATTGAATTATATTGTTAAAATTAGTAGTCAGTATTGTTTTTGAGTAAATACAAACATGCAACCGCCTTATCATATGAACTTGCTGATAACATACTATAATTAGGACCTTACAAGATTATGTTATACTAAACAATTGAGTTGCACTCGAAATGATTTACTCAAGAAGCATTTGTAGTTTTCCATGTACACTTGCATACTTATATAAAATTTTATCTTATGTACAAGTGAACTTATAAGTTGAGATGTGCAGGCAGAAATAAAATGTAAATATGGCTTAGATTGACATAATTGAACTTAAGAAATCAATATTGTATGGAATCCCAAAACAATAGTTGTACAAAAAGGCTACAAAATATGTAAATTATATTTTGTTGTAATGGTATAGAACAGTCTTTCCCAAAGTGGGCAATAACACCCCCTTGTCGGCGCTGCAGGTTATAGTAAAAGTTTCGTTTAGAATTCTCGGTTAATATACATATATAGGTCGCAATAATTAATACATTTAATTTGAAGTTATAGTGGTTTTTGAATATGTGAAAAAATATGGGGGCGCTAAAAATATTTATTCTCAAAGTGGGCAGTAGACAAAATAAATTTGGGAACCACTGGTATAGAGTGTAAGATAAATAATTATCCTAAATAATTTAAAATGCTACCCTGAGACAGTATTTCACACCAGTGCGGGCTGAGCCATTATAACTATAAAGCCAAGCAAAAATTCTTGTGTAACAGATTCTAAAACAATATGTAGGTTTTGATTGAAATATAAATGTGAAAAAAGAAGCAATTCAAGGCTTTAAATAATGATTGTTTATCAGTGTAGGAAGTATTCAATTTTGTGGTCATAAACTTGCAAATGGCCTCCTTGAATTTATAGAGACCTTCACTTAATATGCGGGCTACATGAATAAGGGTGAATACACACATTAAGTAAACAAAACTTTCAAAGTAGGTATATTATATAATGTAAATAATTCTAATTTATAAACCTATTATGTATTTGAATAATTTCATTTATAAAGATAATCAAATAGATATAATGATAAGGTCACCACTTTTGTAGAAATTAAATAATTGTATAACATTTTTGGTTTCCACAGCTGTTTTGTGAATTAAATATCTTTGGTAATGTTTGTATAAAACAGTGTATGTGCACACATACATTTTCATGCATAACATCCACACATTTCATAATGTCAATGATATCGACAAGTGAATAAAAAAAATTATAATGTAAGGGTGATGTCTTGCTTTTCAGTATACTGGATTTTTCTTGACCTCGTGATTATGGATAGGCTCAAAGTAATGATATGAAGATATATATTTTAAAGTTTTATTATGATTTTTATGAAAAAAGCACTGTTTTAATTTTAAAGAATTGGTAATTTGTCAGCATGTGACTGATAACTTTACTTAATTTTCATCATAATTTAATCATGTTTAACAAATGTTATACAATTTTCATTGCTTAATTTGGTGGTTTATTACTTGAAATATTATCATTACCATATTAAATACTACTTACATTGGAGAAATTATGTTATTTTTCTACGCCTTGTTAAATATGCTGGCATAAAATCAAACAACATGAATTTAAACTTTACTTTAGCAAGTGATTTAAGGAAATGGAATTTGAGATGTACAATGTCAGGGATTTTATTATGAAAGTTATAAAAGTACGGTACTCACATCAGGGTCTACTTCCTTGGCAAGCATGGTGAGTTCTTCCTGTGACAATTTCGACAGTAATTCATCCACATCCACTTCGTCATAGGCTGACAATTCTCGTCCATACAGCTTTGCTGGAGTGGTCATTGTGGTAGTTTTCGTCGACGACGATTTCTGCAACCACGAAAAAACACTACACTTACACAATGAAACTTCACTCCTTTTAAAACAAAGTAGAATAGAAAAACTATGTTGAAAAGATTATAAAACACCACACCCCTTGGTTGACGTTAATTAATCGATGATAAGAAATACCTGTACTGTTTTTTGCCGTTTATCACCTAGCTATAGCGATTGAATATAACAATTAGTAATGAAACAAACACAATTCTTGATATCTTACTTTGACTTAATTATTATTTTGTGGTTTTAGCTCAACAAAGCACAGTAACAAGCGCCCTCTCGAAGTGACAACCACGAACTGGAAAACATGATTGTGAAAAGAGAACGCTATATCCTTAATTGTTAGTGCGTGAAAGAGATAGACGATTCTAAAGGGGGCTTATGACGCGACCGAAAAGAAAGGCTGCCTTTAAAGTACCGGTCTTTTATCAAGATTAAATTATGCGACGAAAATATACATCACATTATGATAAAATGTTTTTTTTAATTAACTTATATAAATGGAATACATATTAAGAATTATTTACCAGACAGAATTAATAATGACCATTGGAATAAATTAGTGGCGCATTTATTTTAATATTTTTATTCATGTTACATTAGTCCTATACCAATCCCACCATTTCTTTCCAACTAAAGCAAAATTTTTATAATTCCAACAAAACCTGAAAATTTACAAAAAATACAAGATTGTACTTTCGTAATACCATCTCCCTTTCAAAAAAAAATAATGCTCAGGTTTTTTCTTTTAAGGTCGATGTTCTATGTTATGAACAAAGCAAGAAGGCGTTATAGCTTTTAAGTATTGTAACCAGCCAGACAGTAGGGATTGATTGTACCGCGGACACGAGGTCGTGACATTTTCCATGTTACAATGCTCCTATGATCACGACCGAGCTTACGCAACGCACAATTTCATGCTTCGCTAACATAATACGTTGCTATTGAACTCACGACGTCACGACCTTATCTATTCACTAGGAATAGTAAACATTAAGGTAATATTGAATCACATGCTGCCTAATGAATCGTGAAATATAATATAATTAATAAACATTCGTATTGGTTTTGATCTATAGGTGGATAAATGACGTACCGCGCGTTAGAATGATGAGGTTTAAATGGTCATTTTTGTGCGTATAGCAAGGGATTGAAACACGTTGCTATCTTCAGTTTTCCGTCCAGGTTTGACATTGTTGCCTTCAATATTAGGGTGACTAGATATTTACTAAACTAGCGCATACAATCGTTCGGTCACTTCATTACTTAACATCCTTATCACCTTCTATGTGTGGTCGGCACAGATTTTCGTCCACTCAATCTATCTGTCACTCCCTTCACGTCACCTGTCACGCAATTTAAGGCCACCATGTACCGATTTTTCTCAAATCAAAATTTATCTTGAATCTAATTCATCTACTAATTGTTTTTTTTATTTCAGTGTAGTCAGAAATTAACAACTTTATTAAGTGGATTTGTGATCGAATTTTGCTTTCTATGGGTATAAGTTAGTTAAATTAGCATGGTTGAATCCCGATGAGATTAATTTAAATTCATATTAAAATGTAACGAGGATGTAGATGCAAAATGGATTTGTTTTTTTTTTCTCTCAGTTATTATTTTCCTTGACATTTGAGGAAACACGATGCAATATAATAACAACTAAGAATATAAGATTTGCATTTAAAGCGAGGTCTGCGCCGGTAATTTTTTTTTTTTCAAATCCTGCAAATATACCAAACGTGTCCTTTCGAAAGACCTTTTTTTGACTAGCTCATAGAATTCTCAATTTGAATGAAGACTGTTCATAATATGCTTTTGTAATAAATTCCTAAAACGTTGAAATAATGAGTAGGAAGTTTTAAAAAATATTGCATTATGTAAAATACTGTGTTATCTTGCTCATATTATAAATGTGAATGTTTCGATGGATGGATGTTACAAGGTATCTCCAGAACGGCAGCATGGATCTCGCTGTAATTCGGCATAGACATAGAACAGTAGTCTGAAAGAAAACATAGGCAGGCTACTCATAATTTTGTTTCTAAATATGCGCGGTCGGTGTCGCGGGCGACAGTTGGTATTTTTATAAATGAGGCATTGTTGTACGCTTTCTATTCTAACAATTAATAGTAAATTTAGTTATGTTTTATGAAGTTAAATAGCGTATAAAGATATTAAAATGGTGGAGTATGAGAATAACAAAAAAGTGTCACTGACAATACGTTCATTAAATTATTTGTTTGTGTGTGTGTGCGTGTGTGTTTTTTTTAATTTAATTAACTGCAGAATTCATAGAAGAATATGAAGTATAGTATCTTGAAGATTTCTAAAATTTTCTCCGACATCAGGGATCGAAATCAGGTCATTAGCATATTATGAAATTAAAACGAACATCGAAACAAACATTTTTGTTTTTACGATAAGTTCAATTTAGTGACGTAAGACTGATTGATTCGACAAATGCTCGCCTCCGCTGAGGTTTGGACAATGCCAGCCGGACAGCCCGCGGCTGGCGCCCAGCCAGTCTGCTATAATTGGTGGTCGCCACAAGAGACAGTATATTCTTAGCTCTCAATCGGACACTGGCCTTCCTAACAACATAAACTCTGCGTTAAGAAAAAAAAATAAAAATTTCATCTTGCACTTGACCTAGTGACGGCTAGGGATGTACGCAATATATTTGCAGATTCTCATAAATCAGGTTAACGAACTTGTGAACGATGCGAATAGATAATTATCTCGCGAAATATCTTACGCTTCGAGAATGATCAAAGATTGTTTAGATTACTTTAAAACGAGCTTTATTCTGAACGAGAGACCTCACGCAGCCTGGCAAGGTTAGAGTACTAAAAATTGTCAGAATACAACAGAAATGTGTTACTTGTGTAAAAGTCATCGGGAAAGAAAAGAAGATCTTTTGGACTATTACAGATTCCTTACTATTAGCTTCGTTTTAAAAAACTGGCCAGTGCCAACAATAAAAAAAATTGTGTTGTGGCATAGTTAAAAATTAAAAAGTCAAGAATGGCTAATTTTGACAGCTGTCGTTTTGCCTTGAAACTGTATTTGTATAACTTAAAAAATATAATTCTACAATGTCGTTACCGTTTGGTCGGCCGCAAACCGTATCACCTTTAATTAGAGGTTTGAGATATGGTTTGTTAATAGCGGGTATTTTCTATGGTAGATACAAACAGGCGAAATACGAGGAACTCGAAGATATTTGGCGGGAAGAAGAGGCCGAAAGAAAAGTATTACGCGATAGAGAACTTAAGAAATTAAAAGCTCGCATCGCCAAAGAGGAACGAGAAGTTGTTCGACAAATTGAAACTGGAGAATATTTCAAAATTGGTAATTATTTAACTTATAGGAATCTGAAAGACATGTATGTCATTGTAAATATAATCGTCTTTGAAACCTTAGAACGAAAGTATTTTATCCATAAATTAGTAAAAATTGTAATAGGTAACCTAATGAACATGCAACTTGAGATCCAAGTTACAGCCTTGACTATAATTTTACCCTTTTACCGACAATATTCCTTTCTGATTTTCAGAAGAAGTAAAACCTGAGGAACCAGAACCAGAACCAAAACCAAAACGGAAAGAATGCCGCTCTTATTAAATGTGATTTAAAAAAAAGTTGTCTCAATTAATTGTTCCACTAATTTTAAACAGATACGTTACGTATTTCATCTAAGGTAAAACAGTACTTTTTTAGAGTTCAAAATTAGAGATGCAGGCATATTCTTCGTATACTTCATTACTGAAGGTCGTGCTCGTTTTGATATGCTTTAACAAATGCGTAGAAGAGCTGCCTCAACGATGTAGTTTTAGACATTATTAGTATCCTTTGGCGCGATTTCGTTACCAAGTCAAGTGTCAGAATAATTAGTGAGGGGACATAAACGTCGACATTTTAGTAAGGCTAGTGTTGCACTAGTACACCGGTACAGTGTCGGATTTTCTTTCTAACAGTAGTTATATAAAGTTGAAATGTTACAATATCATGCCTTGGTATCATTGATTGATGGTTTTTTTTATCCGTAATGCTTTCGCCTTTCTGTTTGCGGCGAAAGTTGCTAAGTGGCACCTTTTTATTACATCGTGGTGAAGTTAACATGTGCCATTGTTAGGCACGATGAGTTTCAAGTTATTGAGACTTTGTATAGTTTGTTCAATTAGGTTAGTCTTTCGCAGCATAGCTGTGTGCCAAATAACAGCATCGTAAAATAAAAAATTATGGTTACAAGTAACAAGATACCTTTGTAAAACTTTTCTTGACACTCACTCATTAAATTCAACAATTCATTTCTTCAAATATTAGTAAATTATTGTTAATATACTAATTTCTGTTAACCATAACCATTTTAAATAAGTTTGATATTTACTATGAATATGATTCAAGACGAAAGTCAAATGGTGGGATTTGAACTCACGACTGCAGAACGGTAATCCGTACCTTTAATCTTTAGGCTATTGGCGCTTTGTTGTATGCTTCCAAGACGATGTATACATTTGGTTTAAATACCATACGCGTCAGGAAATCTAAGCAGTATTAGCATAAAACATTAATAATGCAATGGAAGCTATAAGAAACTCGAGCGAGGATGTGATGCATAACTACTGTTGAATACGTAAATAGTTAGAGATGCTCTAGTGTTTTTACCTGGAAGATCAAAATGTAAATTACAACATATTGATATCTCTGTTTTATCAAAGATAATGACAGAGATGACGGTACGTTTTCTACAGAGACTTTGGTCTCAGAAATCAACGGTTAGTCTGCTAGACGGTATAGGACCAGCGCTATTTCCTAAGTTGTCAGTTGCTTTGTTATTGTATAAGGATGAACGTAAATTAATAGATGACCAATTTACACATTTCTTCTAAGGTTGCTAAATTAGTTATAGATGATACATTTATTACAGGGTTATTTTATTGGATTATTAAAAAAACACAATGATATAAAGGAACGATTCAGTTTATTCCAATCTAATTTACTTCACATTCACATAGTAGTTATTAAATTAATTTAATTCATTAATTGTACGCATTGTTTTGTGCGCGCTAGCTGTAGCGTGCGCCGGTTATCCGCTCGGCCGCAACGGGCATAACATTAGTGATGTTCTCGTCACGATACACGTTTGTCCCGTTACCGTCACACCTACCAACCTTCCACACACAACACAATGATCCAACTTGCGAGCTCGTGGCCCTATAAATAGGTAATGTAGTTCGGCGCAAACTTAACGTTTTTAAAGACGCCTTTTGTTTTGCAAACGTCAAAAGTTTTGACGATTCCGCAAAAATTTGCAACTTTTTTACGTTCGGAAACCGGTTCACCAGTTTTTCGCGGTTATTTTGTGTTAGAGTGAACTGTTAATTTCATTATACACATTTTTTATTTTGCGAAAAATAGATAATTTTACAGTTTTGTAAGGGACTCTCTTCAAGTTTAGTCATTGATATCGATTTTATCCGTTAAATACCGTTTTATTATTACCGGTATTTTTTGCCGTATCAAAATCCGCGCGACCCGTTTATAAAGCCCGGTGCTGCCACCTAAAGTCCTAAATAAAAAACTTGATTGCATCGAATTGATTTTAACTTTTATAAATACCTGGCCACCTGGTATGACATAAAAGGAGTTTGAGCATGCTTTAGACTGTTTTAGAGTATGGTAAACCATGTCAAGGTTTTTTTTACATTCGTTTTAAATTCTAAAACTTAACTTTTACGACTTTAAATGATATAAGATTTATCTAAAGTATATCACAAATTAGAATTATAAAAATAAATAGGCTATATCGACTGGCAATTTTTATAATAACCTTTATATACCTACTGTTTTAATTTAGTTAGACAGTTGTAATAAGATAACAAATCAAATTAAAATGGACTAATTACACAATGCATTATAGTAATACTCGTTATATTCAAGGGCAATCACTTTGATATTATTGGAGGGAAAACAGGAAGTTCTAAATGCAATTTATATGACATTTGCTGCCCACACAACTTGACCAAAGCGTCAAGATTAAATTCATGTGTTTAGTTTAGCGTCATTTAAATTATGTATGATACCGTATTAGTAGCAACATAATACTAACTAATACCAATTAGAACTAATTTAGTACTTTATTGACATTGGTTTATTTGACAGCTCATTTGGCGCCAAATTTTTCATCATACTTCATCAATTATTTCTGTAGTAACGGAATTAAATTATAAATGTATTTAATCAAGAAATCATTTAAAAAGTAGATAAATATGTAGTTTACTACGCCACAAAACGTTAGTTGCAGTAAAAAAATATGTGTTCTAAATATTTTTTAACGACGAAGACAGATGTGTGCAGTCATTTATAGATATGTTATTAAGAATGTTAGGTAATTTGGTTGAACGTGATCATCCATGCGTCAAATGTTCTAAGATTTATGTTGTTTTTACGATTCAGTTCGTTGCGTATTGTGTAACAGTTAGCACGCGGTTGTTTCGTAACCGTAATAGTTGTGATTTGCAAATATCAACAAGTCTTTGTGTTTTCATTATACTGACTTCTATTAATAAAAATACACTTGTAGAGGTCAGTGTTACAATAAAGAAAGTAACTAAGTATGGTATAGGAACTAAACTTTTTGCAGGTCTTTATTAAAAAAAACTTATAAGCTTGATCAATCAGATTCGAATAAGAAAATTTAAATCTTTGTCCTAACGATGAAACGCAGTCAGCCAAGAATTTAAGAAAGTAAAGTCCATTAAAATCGTTATTAACTTAAAAACATAAATATATTTTTCTGTCTTTACTAGTATGATGATTTAAAGTTATTTTTAGTGTTCGTTTATGCAATAACCGTTATAACCTATTCTCGAAAGCGCAACAACCGGAAATGGCATAGTGCGTGCGTCATAATCGATTCACGTATCGTTTACTCGCCGAGACGTGCCGTAATCGATAACAAAGCCGTTAATTGGAACAGTCGGCTGTCGCGAATCGATTTGATACTGTCGCCGCACGCACAACACTGTTCCGCCCTCAGAAGTATTGAGGCCGAGAGATTGACGGAGAAATCATTAAATAGTAGCTCAAGTAAAATAATGCCGGATCAGCGCTTTAAAGATTTGGGACTTTGCTAATTTAAAAACAATAGATATATTGCAGTGACAGCTTTTAGAATATTCATATATTTTATAACAATCATGGCGTTTTTACCCTTAAACTGATGACAAAAACAACAACTATACAATTTTTTGGTTGAAATAGGGAGATTCCCAAAATTGGTATACTAGGTGAGTCATTCGCTTTACTTATCAATAAAGTTATTTTTAACTAAACGTCAGATTCCAAGGCGAATCTTCTAATCACAGAGCTATCAAAACATCAAAGTTGTGTTTGTTAACCTCGCTGACAGGGTCAAAACCGGTCATAAACCTTAATTTAATTAACCTTTACATTATTTATAGATTATTATGACATTTGAAAATAGTTGTAGTAATTAGAAATTTATGTAGACGCAATTATAGAATAATTTATTGAACTGGTACTTCATCGGAAAAATGTTAGTGTCCGAGTTTTGATAACTTTAACAAAATAAGTTGAAAACAATCTGTTATATTTAGTCGCGGATCCTGAATTGAAATAACAATAAATTGCTTCTAGTGGACATTCCTCGGGCGCGGGCGTAAGCAAGGTCGAGCGTCCGCCCACCTCAATACAATAATATTTTGAATCACTTCCTACCTCAATATTATACAGGTCTAGGTACGTTGGACAATAATTTATACGAGAAATCCACTTTAATATAAAAGGTAATGTAATAGATTTGATATTCTGTGAATGAATAGTTTCCTGTTTGAATATCGGATGGTTTGTGAAATTTTAAGGCCGGTGAAAGATGTTAATATTAGAATTTATATTACCTTGGAATCAGTAGTGGAGTTATGCATGCTTAGATTAATATCAAATTTGAATGATAGATAATAAAATTATTAAAGTTTTTCTTTGGAATATATTGGTCTCTTAAGCCATATTGATTTTAAAACGATCAAGAATTCTCAAAGTTGATAAAGTCCTAAAAGTACTGACGTTCTAAACAATTTGTTAATCAAAATAAATAAATAAAAAACTCTTTATTGTCGTCATAAGGAAAAAATACAACGTTTATACAGTAATTACAGAAAAAATATAACAATGGTCTGCAGGCTCAACGTGCGCCATCAAAAATATGTCTATGTAAATAGTAAATATGAAATATGTAATTTCATTTTGTTATGTCAATGTTCACGAATCACAAATTAGTCATGGAACTAGAATAACCCAATGATTTATGAGATTCATAATATTATAAGAATATGTGCCGCTTATCCAGTTATACGGTGATATATGTGACAGTTATGTTTGCGCGCCATTGAGTCACTCTGCTATATGCTCTCTGTTTTGTCTATGCTTAATTTTTGTTTTTAAATACCGATGCAGATTTTATATTTATTTAGTGCCAGATTTGTTTTGTTATTTTATTACCGTCTGGTGTTACCATCTTGATCATTTAACATAGATTTCCAGAATAACTTTACGATAAAAAAGAAAAGACTACAATATCTTTTCTTTCATCTGAACGTCGTCATTCAGTCTGCTAGTTGCAGATTTATAAACAATTTATTTTATCACGCAATTATGTTTCCTTGTTTTACACCGATCTATTCGAACTGTGAAGAAAATGTACGTATTTAATTTCCTTTAAATTAGATAACAAATAGGCAAAGTAATACATAATTAATTAAATATAATTCGAAACGCAACATGATAAATGCAAAAGTACATACATCCATCGTAATATATTAAGTCCTGAATTGCGTTAACTTCTTAGGTTTGATTTAAATACAGCGTGTTGCGCGTACCTTGTACAATCTTATTCAAATAACGAATATAACACCAAAGCTGTGTAATGCTTTGTTTGAATACGAAAAAATATTAAACGTCACTGCATCTTAATTTCAAATTGAATAAATAAGCAAGTCTTATTTAGAAACTCGTGGTGCAAATTACGCTAAAATTGATTTATTAGCGCGGTGCATGACATTGGTACTTACCATTGTAACCTAATGGCACAATTAGATGAAGAAAAAAAACAAATCATAATGCAATTTTCATCAAAACAGCAAATTTTATACTGTGACTATTGGACACTTTAAGCGACAAAGCTGAAAAGGACAATGAAATCGAAATTTATTTCATTGTTTGTTTTTCCAGTATAAATGTTTTTAGATACATCCTGCCACACAGTCGAATAATGGTTACTTAAACTATCCCTTAGATTTCTTGAAATTATGACATTTTAAGGAATAAAATACAATACACATAGAAGGCACATTAACTTAAGAACAAAAGGATCCGGCTGGAAAAGCTAAATCAAACAGAATAACCACGTTCCAAGTGAAAGTTGTAATAAATAAGTTGTTTAGCTTTCTTTGCACATTTCTGTGGATGCATTAGTACGCAGGGAATCAATTGCTCCAGTTTTCACTGACGCAAACGTATTCGAACTTTTCTATAGGCTAAACACGTTAATATGAAAGTATTATTATTACCATAAATACAAGAACTCTATGTATAAAGATTAAAAAGGATTTGAAATGTTCAACAGATTAAAAAATTTTTCTTCATTCAATCTTCTAATTTTACTAAAATAATGTTTAGATGGATGAATGTTTGATTAAAGGTATCTCCAGAATGGCAACATGGATTTCGCTGAAATTTGGAATAATGTAGAACATAGTTTAGAAGAACACATAAGTTATAAATTTAGTTTTCTTTTTAATTCCGCGCTGACCGAGTTAACAGCAACAGCCAGTGCACGACAATATTTAGTAAAGTTTATATGTTACTGTCTTTTTCAACCATGTTTAATTTTTTTAGAAATCATAGAGTTATAGAGTAGAAAATAAACGATCTATTACTAAAACCACGTGCTTTTAACCACAATATAAGCGACAATATAACAGTGAAATCGAACGTTTTCTCTTGTCAATGAGACGACGGCCAGTTTCCTTTTCAAGTTTACATTGCGACATAACAGAAAGCGGTTTTTCTCTCACGGTTTTATAATCTGTAGAAGTTGGTGCGACATTAATGTGACAGACGAAAAGAATTCTATCTGTTGACATGGCAGTTGTACTTCGTTACGTACGTTAGGTCGGTATAAATTTTGACCACGTTTCTACCTCAATAGAAGACCTTCGATGCATTTCTTGCCTACGCGACATATTTGATCTTCCCCTTTCTATTTGAACCCAACCTTGCTTTCCTTCTATTTTTAGCACTGCTTTTATTTGATTTCCAAAAATGTACCTATCTCGCTGCGCCCGCGCGTTCGTTTCTATTTTAAGTGTCGACCGACACAGATCGACAATGTTGTAATTAAATAGTCCAAGTTGAACGATTTTAGACTTTACCACACCAGACAAAGGATCTATTTTCGTATAAACGTCAAGAAAGATTTATTTTTTAATTCCCCCTATTGTTACTGGCACGAGAATAGATCGATATTGTTTATAATCAAAGGCTCACTCAGATTTCTTGGAGTGATTTATTATGTGGAAAACGATCTTAAAGTCTCGGAACGTTAGAAAATTTCATAACCTATATTTTAACAGCATCTGGTATATTTCTGTTTGTCGAACAGAACGTCATAAAAACATTTCATGACGATTCCACGCAACATCATTTCAATAAACCTTTTTCCGACACTAGTATATTAATTTTTAAAATCTACATGTGTATCCATTGCTTTGTATGTGCAGTCCAACTGCATTTATATTGGTTAGGTCTTCATAAATTATTATCAAACTTTCACAATTATTAGTTTATGACAGATTGAGCCATGACCTTGGATCATAGCCGTCACGTTCGATACTTACTTTCAATGATATTAAAAAAAAAGAATTATACGTAGAAATAAACAAAATACGGTGCCATTTCTCTACTACGCTGGAACAGTTTCTATATTTCAATTGAATATTAACTACAGCATAACTAATTTCATTATAGTTAACATGCCAATTTACACAAAATATGATACCATATTTCTTTAGTTAAGTATAACACAAAGCATTTGAATAGCAACAATAATTGCACTTTAGATGAAGATGCACATTGCGTGTGGGCCGGAATCGATTTACGCTAGTATCGAATGAAATAACGGCCCATTTCTCGATACTCTATTCAATCATCTCGCTCGAGTTACGCGCGATACTCTGTGTGTTGGCGCGCAAACGCATTGTATATTTCGCGCGCTTGTCATTTGCAATTAGCACTTCTGTCAACGAATGGTTAACGGGAAGACAGACATAATTTCATTGTAAAATATGTCATATTGCTGTGGATTAAAGTGCTTATTCCTGCATTTTGTATTTATTGAAATAGTGCATAGTAAAACTGTTCAGTTTATAATAACGCTCGTTTTTAATTTGTAAATACAATATGCATATGTTCTTGAATTCTAATTGCTTTTAAAATGCATTCGATAAAGCTTCGAATGTTTTAGATATTTTAGCGACAATAACATGAGGCGTAAAAAAAACTACAGGTAATTTGCCATTTGCTTTTTATAAGAAGAAATTTAGTTAACAAAAAGTAATATTTACTGTTCAATATACATATAAAGGTTTGCTGGTGATAGGGAACTTTCTAATAACTGCCAATCCAATTAGAATTAACGCCAACAGTTAAATGGTTCGTAACCATCTCAGAATTAACCTACTTCCAGCAATTAGTGTTGGCAACAGTCAGAGCTCATGAATCAAATCATAGATAATAATAATTTGCATATTGATAACATAACTGTATATACCAGTTATAAAGTGTTGCTACCATGAAAAAAATACATGTAACTAATGAATAATTAACTATTTAGATTGAGTCTAATAGCGCAAGTTTTTAAAAATAATGAGAACAGTAATTTTAAGGAATTACTCACTTAATGGACATTACCACTTCTAATACGTAGGTATAAATTGTGGATGTAAAAATGCTGTCCACCCTGCAATAATTAAAGCCGAAAAGATTATTCAAACTAAGACAAGAGTCTATTAATAAAAAAGAAAAGCTAGTTTTAATAAGAAGATGAACTGGTAATGTAATCGTGGTGTTAAAATATTACATTTTAAAAATGCAATAATGTTGCATACAGATCTTATTTCTTGTTAAAACTGCCAACTCTCGATAGCCTAAAGTCTGCGAATGGAATCGATAAAGTTATTCCGAGTTTCCTGCATGAGGTCGACGCTCTGCCGCCCTCAAATGTTTGGTGAAATGTTTATATTTGTGGAGAAACCATGCTGGATATATGCGAGACATTCCTCACTTCAGCAGTGTCACAGTGACCTATTTCACCCCATTTTTAAGGTTAAACAAGTCATTCTGACTAAAAAAATTAATACTAGACGAATCAGGTTACTACTTTATTAAGTAGTTTTAATAATTCAATCTATTACGCGATATTGGTCATGAGTACATGCTTACGTTAGTACAAAAATTGTGAAATTCTGTCGAGTTTTTTTCCTATGAGTTAGTCATCGTAACAAAATGGGAAAAAGTTGTTTCGTGTCTTCTTTCTAAAAACATGATTAGATTTGTTTGTTGGTTCTTAAGAAATACACGTAAATTTTGAAACAAAACTTTTATACGTTGTTTTAAGACGTACATTTTAGGACGTTGAGTACACACAATATTAAGGTATACAGACAAATGTTGGCGTCTGTGGGATAAAAAAAGATGCGAAGAAGACGACAATTAATGTAAATTAAAATAAAATGCAGCAAATTTTGTTAATTTTTTTGTCATTTTTAAGCTTTGTATTATTTACTCTTTATTATTATTATTTTATTTATCCTTGTATAATTTTAGTGTTTATTTCAGTCATCAAAAGTGGGCAGCAACATTGTAATTAAATGATTGTTGTACAATGTCTCAAGGAAACGCCCGCAGTATTTCAGTATGTAGAGCAAGCTCAATGAATCATAACGTCGATGTTTACTCTGGATTTTATACATTACAGATTGTTTTAGAATAACGCTACAGAATTAGAGGCTGCAGCGAAAAATACGCGAAGTGGTGTAGCAACGAACACGCCTCTTCCGTGAATACCGATATTTTTTTTTCAAAAATAATAATTTTCCAGTGTATAAAGTCTACTACTATTTAATCTTTGAACGAGGAAACTATTTTTAAGTAATATATGCATTCGTAATTTAACCTGACGAAATATTCACACAAATTAAAAATACCATTGCCAATATCTAGTTATAGATTGATTCCATTTCCTAAAGGTATCGACTTAAAATCAATATAAACATTAGGTATACAAATTTAATTACTTTAGTAAGTTTTATTTTTATTTACATTTTAGGCTAATAATTTTAATTTAATTTAAAAATTTACACAAATGCTCCTCTTTTTATATCATGTCCTAGATGTGGAAGGCGGCTTAACATAATCACCTGAGCCTGTGTTTTGTCTAGCGTCCTGGACAGTCGCCCAACCGCGCCTTACTTTAACGCCGGGCCCGCAAATGCTAAGACTTAATTTATACCACAGCATCCTATTACTCGATATGGATCGATATGGACCGAGCTAAATAAAAATACATGTAGTGTTTTAAAGGGAACAGGCAATAAGAAGAGTAATGTTGTCATCACAAAATATAAAGTGCGCTTGGAAACGTAAACATACGAGAGATGACTCATTTACTTACGTACGGGTGAATAACATAAAACCAAACAAAACCCTTTCGAATAGTATAAAATTTTAATGGGTAATATTCTATAGATTAAAATTATATTTAGTTAGCACTAAAATTTAATGCTTTTGCCCGCGACTTCGTATGCGCGGAAAAAATAAAATCTTTCTAAAAAGCTTTCTAATGCCAAAGAATTTGGAAATCCATTACATACTTTTTGATTTTATTTGTTGCATAGAAAAATAACAATTTTTCCTCTTTATAATAGAGTAGTAGAGAGAAAATAGGTGACAGTTCTGCAGAAGGAAAAAGCGAAAAGAATTTTCCTTTACATTAGATTTTTCAATTCTGTGAGTAAAATTGTGTCACAAACTCTCCTTATTGTTTACTACATTTTTTAAATACAATAATATCATCATCATCAGTTCGCTATACGTCCCCAACGACGGGCTCAGAGCCTACCCTAAGTTAGGGGTGACTAGGCCATAGTCAACCCAAATGGCCAAATGCGGGTTGGTTGACTTCACACATATCTTTGAATTTCTTCTCAGATATGTGTAGGTTGCATCACGATGTTTTCCTTCACCGTAAGAACGTCGGATAAATGTACATATGTAAATCGGAAATCGAAACACATTGGTACATGGCGGGATTCGAACCCAGGACCTGCAGATTGCAAGTCAAGTGATTGACCCTTGAGCCACCGACGCTCTACAATAATATAGTTTGAAATAATATTATTTACATATAAGACGATTATAGTTTGTCAGTATTATCTAAAACGACTTTAAACACCTAAATTCGTATTGCATTCTCAATTTGAATTTGCTGCTTCTAATTTATTAAAATGTCAATACTTAGTGTCCTTTTACAAGGAAGTTTGATTTACCTTAACAACCGATTGTCTCCACAACTCGTTGCAACAATGGATTATTGTTATTTGATGAGATTTGTTACCTGGTTGTCATTACCATGGGAACAACGTATACAAAGAAACAATGCAAATAGAGTCACTTGTTTATGTTTTGTGTACTTTCAATCTTCATTCTAACTGCGTCTAATCGTACATTATTAGAGTAACTCACAGCTTCGTTCACTAAAGAATTTTTTACACCTGAGTGCTATAACTGGAAACTTATAAGACATTAAGTTATATAGTAAACTAGCTGTCGTCCACGACTCCGTCTGTGCAGCATTAAAAAACATAATTGGCACATAGTCTATGTGTTCTTCCAGACTATGTTCTATATGTGGAGTATTTTCATCAAGATCCGTACAGCCGTTCGGGAGATACCTTCACAGAAACATCTATCCATAATCTAGACATTCGCATTTATAATACTCATTCGACTATTGTCTAATGGCGGGAATTTGTTTAAACAGTATTGCAATAGTACAAACATTTATTACTAGTTACGAAACCTGATCAATGAAACAGGGCTATTATACGCAACTTTACGGTTGGATTGCCTTGTAATGTATAATAATTGACCATACAGAGTCGAGTTTCATCTTTACAATATAATAAAAGACGCGACTATGTTATAACAACTCGCAAATGTCAAAGTATTTTAATTTTATGATGTACTACAGCTATTAAATTAATTTTAATGTTCAATATGTTTATGAATTTATCGTCTTTTGAGTCATGAATTAATAAAACTTATGAAATGAACAATAAAAGCGGTTGCAAATATTTAATACTGGCAGAAATTAACAAATTGTTATTTAGTGGTAGGAAGAATATCCGATACTATGCCGATGTATCGGCACAACACCAGCCTTATTAAAATATCAACGTTTATGTCCCCTCACTAATCAATCTGACACTTGACTTGGTAACAAAAGCGCGCCATTCCCACCAAAGGATTATAAATAATTATGTCTAAAATTATTTATTCCTTGGATTATCCAAAACATAATGATTTTTCACTTGATAAAAAGGAAAATTGAAGTTGGCAAAAGAGTGTTGTTGCTAGCGTTATATGAGTTCTAAAGCATTATCTTGTCTCATGAAGAGATTTCATCTGGACAAACATCGAGTGGGAGCTTTGCGACAAAGACTGGCTCTAATGACCTACATGAAACATTGAAGAATTTTATGAGGCGTACAACGCGTCATGAAAATAGTCAAACACTAAGGGAAAATATTAATTTAATTTTCAACTTCAAAAAGGAGAAGGTTCTCAATTATCTGTATGTTTTTGTAGTTCTAATTAATAATAAATAACATCGTTTCTTTAAAAAGAACGAATGGAAATAAAAGTAATTAGTAGACTGAACGCCCCGTCATTGCGCGGGATTCTGCCACATTCATATCTGCCCATTTCGTCTTTATTGTGTCTCGTAACTCGTAACTTTAAAACTCGTGTATCGTGTTATTTATTGAAAAAGACCGTTTAAAAATTAGGTTAGCAGCGGGGCTAGAAAAAGTGCATTCGCTCCGATTTCATAGCGAACTTCAAAAATGCGTAGAACTGACAATATCTTTTGATAAGTCGTCGCTCATTCGTTATGGAATCGTTTCGTAGCGAATGCACTTTGTCTAGCTCCGCACTTCGTGAGTTCGCAGATATATTGCGACGACAGGCTTTTGTTTTATATTTTTCAGTGATATTTTGTTGGCTAGTAAACTCTATAACTGAACCATTGGAGGCGTGGACGTAAAAATATCATTGTAAATATGTTTGGTCTCGCACAACCTGGAAAATAGAACGCGGTGACGTCAGTAACGTGTGATCCACCGTGTTGGAGATTGTGTAGTTGGAGTTAAAAAATATCTGGACTTAAGAAACCTAAGCACCAGCTTGCACTTCGGAAGAACGGAATTTTTAAAGTAATTTTGTTATTTATATTCGGATCAGGTGCATCACTTAGCTGGTTATTTGTTATCTAAAAGACTACGAAACTAAGCTTCGTATCGCTGTTCCATCAAGTTGAAAGAATGTCATATGATTTTTTTTTTAATTTTTACGACGGATTAGTCCTTACAAATATTATAAAATTATTGGGTTATTCAGGATTATATTCTATTACACGTTCAACAGTTGAATTTGAAGGGATATTTTGCTATTCCTGTATTATTTTAGACAGGAAATTTCAGTTACCACGATCGTTGTTTGTTGATTAGGTGTTTAAAAACAAACGCATTACGAAAACGTCGTGACATTGACAAAGGAGAACAATTGGCATCACGTTCTCTATAAGAGCACGATAATGAAAACTAATATTTCTCAACGTTTACATTTATCACAATATATTAAACGGTTTGCAGCATTAGATATAGGTTATTTTTAGTGTCAAGATGCGGTGCGTCACTTTATAAACGAGTTGACATTTGACGGGAGCGTATCGCCTTCACCTCGGGGCTGGCTCGAGTCAGGTGACCGCTGATCGCCGCCGAGCGTCCCTGACATCCGTGCCTTCCAAAATAAACAGCCCAACAATATTACACATATATTAGAATATTCAACGCTGTAAGTTTACGCAGATCAAACAAACTCGAAGCCGGATTCCTCCGCTTCTAAATAAGTCGTCGGAGCGAAAATACGTAGACTGAATCACGTTCAAGGCCGGCGCAGACTTACCGACGGGACCATCTTCCTGGTCGTCGTGGTCGTGATTGTTTCGACCACAGTCTCCTCCATCTCGAGCCCTTCGCCATCGCCGTCAGGACGGCCGTCGCTCCAAGATCCATAGAATTCCGTCATGATGAACTTATTATTCCACTTCACACTTCTTTATAACTTTGACACATTCACTATCACTAGGGAGGGACTCACGTCAATATTTCATAATCGGTTTATCGGTAACCAGAATCGATTTATTAGTAAAGGCACATCACTGACCGCGCGGTCCAAGCGGCGAGTCAGCTACTTTGTAGCGAGCGAAGTGGAAGCGGCCACTATTGCTCTTGCTCAGAATCCTACTGGAAAACTGAAATAACCCGCCTCGAACAAAAAGCACCAGCCAAAACATTTCACATGCGCGATATTATTAGTTGGACGATCTAGTCGAAAGAACTAAGTGTCGTCGTTTCACGAATAAAACGGATTTGATTAAACTATGGGCGACTGCGTGATTATCTTATTTGATTTTATTATGAAGTTGTAGGAATTTGACGTGAATGGTTGTTACGGTTTGCCTTAGTTCTTTGTTATGTGATGGATAGTTGATAAAATATCGCTTTGTTAATCAAATTATTTTATATCTTTTATACTAAATTGCCTTGATGATGTCATTGGATATCAAAAGTCTTTGTCTCCATCGCTCAGAGGAATCTTTGATTTTTAATGAGGTTGTGATGTAAACAAAGAAATACAAAATAATCCTATTATTG
This sequence comes from Papilio xuthus, assembly GCF_000836235.2. Lineage (NCBI taxonomy): Eukaryota > Metazoa > Arthropoda > Insecta > Lepidoptera > Papilionidae > Papilio > Papilio xuthus. The sequence continues at coordinate 1,471,764 of NW_013530872.1, forward strand.
TTTTCCTAAACAACTGTTGAACTTAAACAGTACAATTTAAATCGAAAGTAATTAAATATGTAAAGTGTTAATTAATGACGAATAAGCCTTCTTCACACATTCATTTAAAATTACATAAAAATTAGTTAAATTTACATATTTAGGACCACAGAATCGTTAGTAATTTTCGAAAAATTTTGAGGTTATCTTTTGCAAGTTTTTTTCTATGACATTTTTTTACATTAGAATACTGTGATATTGTATAGAGCCGTCCAAAGAAGGCGTCAGCGTAGGCGCTGACAGCTTCCCCACTTTATATAAATATGCGGCACCCTAACAGCCCGCGATAAATCTGTACCATATCCGCGCGAAATCTCATACGATATGCAATTCTAACAACTAATAGATAAGATTCACTATTCAATATAGTATCAGCGTTAATAGTTGCAAGATTCTCTAGACAGTACACAGGTAAACACGATATTGCATCTTGTTTAGTTTATATTAAAGTTCAATGTTCTACATCTGAAGATGTGTATGTTTCTGTGTGGATTTTCCTAAATTAATAACATTCTAACATTACCTGATTTTTAGTAAAAATAAGAAAGCAAAGCACTCTATGTTTCATGGTTTAAATCGTTCACAATATACAAATTCTAAATACGTTTACTTCAACCATTTTGAAACAATTTTGAGTAAAAAGCATTGCTTTAGTATTACGTCCAGGTGTGGACTTTCGCAATCATTATCAACTTGCCCTTATTCCAACGTAGGGTCGGCACTGTATGTACTCCTCCATACATCTCTATCAGCCGTCATATCACCCTTCTTACGCATATCTTCTGTCACCCAATCCTTCCATACGTACTTTGGTCTACATCTACCTGTAACGTTCCTACAATAATTGGATATATTATTATATGATCAGTTTTATATTTAAGTTGACATATTTTCTTACCATGTCACATATCTCTATATCATAAATCCATTTTATTTACTAATGTTTCTATTTAATAACTAACTAACTATTATTATAAATGCGAAAGTTTATCTGGATGGATGGATGGATATTAGAAGGTATCTCCAATGGAACAACAGATATCAATAAACTGGCACAGATGTAGAACAGCCTGGAAGAACGCATAGGCTACTTTCTAAGTCTCTTTTCACAGTCACAGACGGAGTTGCGGGCAATAGCTAGTCGCATAATATTAACAGGTGAATGCATTCTACCGAGAATTCATCTAACGTTCGATTTCCTACGAATTCAAATGTATTGATGTTATTTGAAAAACATTTCTCCGAATGTTTCCTAAATCTTACTGCAGATTTCAAATGTTTGATACCAACCAGGATATACAGAAATGCAATAGGAATTCGCTTTTAAATAAAGAGGTAAATCTGAAATAGTTTTAATATAACTTAATTTAGGATTTAAATGAAGATAAAAAAGTTTACGTATTACAGACAAAATGCATTCTTTCAAAATGCACCATGTAGTTTAGCAGTAACCAATACAAACCTCCGATTCTCACCATTGTTTCTTCTTGCTTCTTTCATTATTCGGTGCTCCAAGAACTTACCTGAAAGCAAGAATAAAAAAGTCATTAATATTGAAACCCATGTCATATAATCATCATCAACAACCTTTATCTGCCCACCGCTGGGTATAGGCCTTTCCTCAACGTCTTTCACAGTACACGTTCCTCCACCTTCCGCATCCAACGACTTTTCAAAACACATGTCATCAGCTTACTATACGTCCCAACTGAGGGGCTCTAAGCCTACCCTAAGTTAGGGGTGACTAGGCCATAGTTAACCACGCTGGCCAAGTGCGGGTTGGTTGACTTCACACATATCTTTGAATTTCTTCTCAGATATGTGTAGGTTGCATCACGATGTTTTCCTCAACCGTAAGAACGTCGGACGTACGGAACTTACATATGTAAATCGAAAAACACATTGGTATATGGCGAGATTAAAACCCAGGATCTGCAGATTACAAGTCAAGTGCCCCTGAGCCACCGACGTTCTAAACACATGTAAATAATAATAATTTTTAACAATATTCTTCAAAGAGAATAATAGTTATTTTTTTACAATTCAACTACAAAATCTTTCTGTAATTGTTCTCTAGAATGAAAATCCAAGGTTAATTGAAGTAATGTAGTATTGTTAACTTGGTGTACAGTTCACGTATTGAAATATATAATGACATGTTGTGATACAGCGAAGATGTACGCGTTCGTCCCTGCCATTGGGTTGGCAGTTGTGTCACCTGCGCGTCCGCCCCTGACCCAGCTCTAGACACGCGCTTCCGCCACTAATTATACATCCGCACTCACCTCACCCGCTCTCATCTGCTCACATCCGCTCTTGCAACGTGAAAATCATATTGCGCTAATATACTAGCTGTCACTAGTGATTCCGTCCACGCAGAATTAAAGAAACTTAATAAGTAGCCATCGTTGAACAACTTTTTCGCTTGGCACAAGACAGGAAAGGGTTCGCTGAGCCGACAGCCAATCTCCAATAATAAAGAGGCATTAGAAGAAGAAGAGTAGCCTATATGTTCTTTTAGACTATGTTCTATATGTATGCCTAATTTCAGTGAGATCCATGCAGTTGTTCCGAAGATACGTTCAAACAAACATCCATCCATCCATTCTTTAGACGGACTAAATATTCCCATTTATTGTAGTAGGAAAAAGTCAGATTTATATTCACATGAACATGTACAAACCTAATAATAATTTTAATACGCATTTTGAATTGCAACTGGAAAATGAAAAGATCTTTTTATTTCTTCTAGAGCTCTTGAAAAGTCTTAGATTGTGGTGAAGTATTGAGCAGAAAATTAGAAATCATTGGAAGGAAAACGCATAGATTTGATTCTAACGTGCCAAGAGTGGACACAGTTTATCTGATTTGTGTGTCACTAATGAACATTAAATTTTAAGGTTCAATCTTTCCAGTAGGATTAGAAGTAGATATGAAAAACATAAAGCAAAACAATCTAAATGAATTCACAGCATATTCAACGCCGTTCACGCTCCATTTTGTAGTACAAGGAGACAAAGTTCAAAGCGAAAAATAACTTTACGTAACGAGTTGTAAACAGTCATACAGATAATCCTATAATATCTGGATTTCGCAACAAAAATACAACTAGATAGAAAATTAATTCGTAAACATGGATGATCGGTGTACGCTGGAAATAGTATCTACCTCCGGAATCGTAAACTTTTCAAATGACATTGGTGCATTTATAAATAGAACATTCCTAATGAAAATTATCATAGTGAGCTGGCATGTTTACAATTTTTCCGACAAAGATAAATAAATGGAACAAAATTGTACTTTGAGTGGTGAGTAGGGTTCCTCCAGTGACTACCAAGGATGTCAACATGTAGGAGTATCATTAACTAGCGGTCGAGTCCGTCCGTGCGGTACTAAAAGAAACTTACCAAGTAGTCTATGTGTTCTTCCATACTTTTACACCTGTGCCAAATTTCATCAACATCCGATCCGTCAAGAACCCATCTGAAGATAGCTTTTAACAAACATAAATCCAAACTTTTGCATTCACAATATTCGTCAAAGACGTGTCACTGATAGGTTGGAAACTCCGCAATTTTTAACGTTATAAAAGACAACAATTTGAAAATCGAACGAATCATTGACAATTATTCGTATACCAAAAAGCTTAGCTGGAAGAACACCTTGTTAAATATGAACCTGGATAAGTTTCTCTCTAACCCGAGTTTCTCTCTACTCAGTCGTCTGTCGGGACCGGACAATGTCTCGCTTATAGAGGTTTTTGCTTATTGTATTGTTCGAGCAATATTTTGATCGAATGGACAAAAATATCTTTTACCGGAATACTTATTATTATGTCAAATTTTGCATTTTGTCATCGACATTTCAAAAACTGTACAATTCATTGCAACAATGTTGATATTTACGAACAATTTAAATGAAAAAAAAAAGTAAAAACGGTTTATAGTCGGATTGATTAATAGATTCGTGGTAGATGCTATTTCTCAAGATTGCACCAGAGGTAATATAAATCTTCAAACAAAAAGACTTAGATGGATAGTGTTTCGAACATTTCGACGAAAACTCATTATGTAGCTTCACCTAGACTCAAATCAATTATTATAAAACAGGTCTAGAAATATTTTTTATTAGCTACAGATATTTATTAATTTTCAACCTCAATTGTCTAACAGTGGGTTTTCCGAGTCCAAAATCTTTATTTAAATGTATTGTTATCTCTGTTTTCTCAAAGGTGAAAGACAGGGACGATGGTCTGTTTCATACATAGATTTTGGTATCAAAAACCGACAGTTAATGACACAAAATACACAAAGAAAATAGGTACTGCATACTACTACAAAAGATTTTTCTTGTTGAAAATATACGATGTAATCACAAGAAAGGTTATATTGCATTGTCACATAAAAGAAAACGTATCGTATTTTTAAAATTAGATGTTGAAACAATTCGTTTTAAAATATAAGGCATAGGTTACAATTAAATTCGTGTGACAAATGTATCTACACATCTATTTATATAACGTCAACAATAAATTAATCGAAGTCTGCATACTTGGGATGTAGAAAGGTGAACGGCATATATTGACGGTCGCGCTCAGTTGGCAAGCGATGATATGATGAAAATTGATTTAGGCAGTCTCAAGCCCTTTAGAAAGCGTAGAGAGTTATGCTAAATATTTCTGTTATGGAATAAGACACAACCAGCTAAGCGGAGAATAGAGAAGTTGTTTTACATATGTATATGTGAAAATTATTTATGTGATGTAATGTTTCATGTTCAGGTGACGTTTTCTAATATTAATATGACTAATTGTACGTAAGTATGGTTATAGTGAACACAAACAACTGAGCCAAAAACAACATGGCGTCTACAAATAAATTCTACGTATTAAAAAATTAAGAAAATAATTTGTTTGAATTGTCACTAATAAAGTCATTTGTACTAAGTCCAATAATTCGATTGTACGTCAAATTAAAAGAGTTTCCATGCAATCTTTTTCGAAAAAAGAACCAAACAATGAGCGTAAGAAATTAAATAAATTTTTCATTAAAATCATTTATTACAAATCAAACTTTAAGCAACGAATATGAAACATTAACAATGTCAAAATTGCTATCAATTTTAATGTAATTCTTGTAATTGGTTAATAAAAAACTTTTTATTACAAACTTTATTTTTGTTAAAACGAAAATATCGTAAGTAGACCATGTCTCGGAAAAAAAATCGCTTGGCAATCTTTCCAATCTCACAGTTCAATAGCTTTTTAAATTATAGGTGTTATGTTGCAATTTATATAGTTATTGTTTTTATTAGTTCGTTTATCGTTCGTTTATAAACATTAAAAAATATATAATGCACAATTAAAATTAAATTAAATATAGAAAGAAGTAGATAAATAAAAACTTTTCCAAATTTCCTACATTTATTTTTTAAAATTTGTACTTTATTTTAAATTTATTGTTGCCATAAAAACCCGCGTTTACTTAAAAATAAGTTGTAAAAGATTTTTCAAAAGCAATAAAAAAAGAATTGTTATACAAATTTAATTTGACATTTGGCACAGAGTTTATTATGTCACAGATTAATTAGACTTCATGATCGTAAATGCGAGTTGCAAGTACAGTTAATTTAAACTCTTAATCAAATTAACTATATAGGTCAGGTGTAGATTTGTATTTACTAGAGCTATATATAAAAGACATCATTAATTAATAACCTCCAATCTATCATTTCATTATTTATCTATAATATAATACTATCAGTCAACTTATTCAACGCAAAATTTAAAAAGAAATAGCTCATAAAATGGCCGCGTACATCCGCTACCTTCCCGTCAAAATTCCGTCAAAATCGGTCTAGCCTATCCGGAGATTATTCGGAACACACGCGGACAGACATACAGACAACATTTTTAAAAATTGTTTTCCGTTATTAGCTACTAAAATACGTCATGGTTACGTATATTAGTATGTATAGATTGTCTCAAAAAAAAAAGAAAAACTCTTAATCTCTTTTTGCAATCTTGGTAATGCCCTATGAAAAATTTACTAAGCAAATAATTTAAAATTATCACATCATACTACACTTATACCTATAAACTCAATTAAATATGGTTGGTGTCGGTTTAAAGAAAAGTTTTTGTTTAAAAATCAATTATTAATGAATCAAAATCAGATAATTATGTTTTGTCCAATAATAAAAATCAATTCAGTACATTGGTATACGAGGCGGTAAATTATATTCGGACAGCTGCGCGCCGCGTCGTGTCGCGTGACGCATCGTGTTTAGCGCGAACGTTGTAAATTAGAACGAGTAGCGCCATCTAGTGAACATCTACATATAACAAATTATTTTTCGACTGTTTTTTTAAAACCCTTGCAAGGGATGAAAATAATATTGAAACAGTTAAATAGTAAGTAAATTTCAAATAGTTATAACATAATGGTAACTGTAAAGTAATGGTTATAAAGTCATTGTGTAATTAAATAAAAACGTACGATTGCGTTTTGTTATTACTACGAAACTAACGAAACGACAATAATTAAGTAAAATTAAGCAGGTCGAAACATGTAATGTGTGTCGAATTACAAATATAAGTTAACTTATATAAGTCTTGTCTATTGAAAGAGGTATTTGCAAATTGTATTATTAAAATATAGTAAAAGGTTTCTGTGCAACGTTTTACATAATTTTATCACGCAATTATGAAGACTAGAGTCGTAAGAGTTTTAAATAGAGCATAACAAAACGTATGACTAAAGACATTTTTGTTGCAAATTGATAAACGCAAAGTCCAAATTGCATATTAACAAATTAAGAACGTTACAATCTTCTATATATAAATTAAAGTCGTGTTTGTTACACTATTTATAACTCAAGAACGGCTTTACCGATATGGCTGAAAATTGGTGAGGAGGTAGCTTAGAGCATGGAGACGGAAATAGGATACTATTTATTTAACTTAACTATATATTATAAGTGTTTAGATGGATGTGATGTGGATGGAAGGACGAGTGGGTTAAACAAATTAAGTTTCTATATATCCACGCGGACTTAGTCGCGGGCGACAGGTAGTATGTTATATAAAGTTATTAAGTTAATTTTTTATTAATAAAATAAGCTTTACTAACTGATAATGATACTTGGACCAAAAATCTACAATGTTTAAATTTATTTTCGTCAATAAATCAATTGACAATAGATTGTCTATCAGTCGCGTGGGCAGCTGTGACTAATCAATCGAAGTGCCAATAACCTTTTTTGTCGTCAACCGATATGCAACACTTCCGTATTATGTCAAAAATATATCTATAATAAGAATACTCTGAAAGTCTACGTAAAAGCGACCATTAACCCTGATAGAAACAATGAGATAAACGGGTTCCCAACTGCCGAATAACTAATACTAAGCATTCTGATCCCTTACATACTCTATGAAAAACCAGATATATATTTGAAGTTATAGTCAATTACTCTTTTAACAATGAGTTACTAATACTATAGCTTTGTGCATTGAATCTTAAGATCATTATGTGAAAGTATAATGAGCGTAAAAACATGTTTTAACTTTCTTTGTATGTTGAACATTCTGTATGTAGGGAAAAGTTTGCTCCAGTTTTCATTTTCACTATTTCTTCGATCAATTATTTTAAATGTTGACCATCTCAGTATTATTGTATTTTTATCATGTAAGTACGGTAATAGTTTTTCTCTTTTTTTTCTATGATTTATTTTCGTCAAACAAAGCCCTCGAAATTAATTAATAAAATAGAAATATGTAATTAAACAATAATAAAAACATGTTTTAATTATTGTTAATATATTTAATCTTAATAATTTGTTCCAAATAATTGGCACTAAATAATTTTGTTTTTTTTTCTTTCGCGCCATTTTAGGTGAACAGCTGCTAACTTGTCAAATCGCATATGACCTGTTTTAAAAGTTTGTGTTGTTTATGGTAAGGTACAATGAATTAACGTCTACTTGATAAAAAAATATAAAACTTTTTTACATGTTTACTGTAGATAAAAGTTTATAGATTTAGTTTAATATGTTATAATTTATGAGTTAGGGCTCAGTGCTAATATTTCTGAAGATAATTAAGTTATAATCAAAAATGATGTCATTCCACGTGATGATGGAAGTTAATAGTGTCGATAAAAGCTATGTAAACAGTGCCAGGGTCCAATTGCCAATCGTTGGAACCGGGAAATAATACGCGCCAAATGTCTCTTCACATTTTAATTGATTCAAGTATTTAATATTAAATACCATGTGACTTATAATTTCTAATAATTGCATACATAGAAATATCTAATTAAATAATTTTTACATTTATATAAATGCGTATTTAAACATATTGTTGTCTCTGTCTTTTAAAAGTGTAGAAGAGGGATAGTAATATATCGTTCAACAACGGAATCGTACAATCAGAATGTACACAAATCATAATTAACAAAGCCAAAGTTGGACGTAATTTACGAACCGCGTTCGTTCGTAGTTGGCAAGTCCGTCAGATGTTCTCGGAATATTCACAAGTGCATTGTCATATTATTTACGTTCTAATCATGACGATAATAACAAAACAAAATCATATTTGTCGAATAATGGGAACACAGCAATTAATAACATAGTCTTTTGTTTGTTGTATTCTTTGATTTCTCTGTTACAAAACAAAGGTAACAACTCTTAAAGTGTTTATTAAATTGTCTATGTCTATTGTAAATTAAAAAAAAACACAAGTGAAGTTTATTGATCAGTTAGGTCAATGACCTTTTCGAAAATCGTGTTTACAATTCATGTGGACACGATAGCGATAAAATCGACTAACAACTAGCCTGGCGCCATGCTGCAATGAGTAATTAAAGGCGCCATCAAGTTTACGATAGCAAAATCAAACGTTATGTCGCAAATATAACTTTTTAGGTTAAGATAGATCTACATCGAAGAATATGTTTCGAATATAAACATGTATTATCGTGAATTTCACTGCAGATAAACACACAAGAACACGTTGTTTTTATAGAAGTTTTCAAATATCTTGGCGGCTCGGAACATTGTACGAGTCTACGCAGAACACAAATTTGGTTGTGGCATGGCGTAAAGGGATACGCAGGGAGGTCACTGCGCAGAAGAATCGAAGAATATGAGTCGCCAAGACATTTGAAAAGACCTGTATTTTGAGAATATGGACACTACTACATTTACTGTAAAGAAATTAACTCCAATGTATTAAATGCAGTCAAAATTATAATTTCAGTTTTACACTTAAACCTTTTTGAAGCGAGAAAACCAAGGAAATGGTTATCAATAGTCACGACAAAGCACTACATTAGACCCTAGATATACGAGAAACCTTTATAAGCGAGATTTATTGTCTGCTATTGACGGACGACTTCCATAAGCGAGAAACTC